>NW_027531522.1:1543268-1607235 GCF_008692635.1 Crocuta crocuta | reverse complement strand
CCTAGTCCCCTCTCTTTCTTTTTGTAGGTTAAACCACTTCTAAATAACTCATAGGTAAAAGAAGAAGTCAAAATGAAAATAAAAAATATTTAGAACTAAATAATAGTAAAAATAATACATATCATCATTTTGGGATACAGTAAAAGTGGTACTTAGAAATTACTCCAAAGCTTTAAATGCTTATAATAATAATTTTTTAAAAGGCTGAGAATTAATGAGGTAAGTGTCCAACATAAGATGTTAGGAGGAGTAGAATAAACTCAAAGAAAGTAAAAGGAATAAAATGGTAAAGAGTAGAAATTAATCAAATAGAAGACAATATGGAAAACAAATAAAACCTAAAATTAGGTTAATAAAGTCTACAAGTATCCAGTGATGTTTCTCACCTGAGTATAAAATGTGAAGCTATTTACCACAGAATACCAGTGTATATAGAAATATCCAAATAAGAATAATAATTTTACTTGACTTTTTTCTTCTACACTTAAAAAATTTTTAAACGTATACTAAAATGAACTGTTTTGTATATGTATCTATGAGTTTTGCTAAATTCATGGAGAATTGACTATCATAATCAGGTTATGGAATGGGCCAATCACTCCCCCAAATTTCATTGCGTTGGTCCTTTTTAATCAACTACTCCCCACCCCCTGAAATCGTTGGCAACCTGTGATTCTGTCTCTCCCTAAAAACTGGCCTTTTCCAGAAAGTCATGTCAATGAAACCATATAGTATTTATCCCTGTGTCTAGCTTCTTTAATTTAACATAAGCATTTGATATTCATTCATATTGCATATGTTAATAGTTTGTTTCTTTTTATTGCTAAGTTGTACCCACTGAATGATTATACCACAGTTTGTATATCCGTTTACTAGTTGAAGGACATTTGGGTTGTTTTCAGTTTGTAACAATTATGTATAAAGTTGCTATAAATATTCATATACAAATTTTTGTGTGAACACAGCTTTTATTTCTCTTGCTAAGTAGTAGGAGTGACATTGGCATATGGTAAATGTATTTCAGCCCTTTAAAAAAAGCTGATACCTCATTTTCCTATGTTGCTCTTTCATTTTGCATTCCATTGCCAGTATCTGAGAATCTGAGAATTCCATTTGGTTTGCATCTTCACCAGCAGTTGCAGTTTGTAGGTTTTTTAAAAAATGTTTACTAGTCTGTGTAGTGGTGTGTATTTTGGTTTTTATTTGCATTTCCCTAATGACTAAGGATGTTGAACATGTCTTTATGTGCTTATTTATATCTTACATACGTCTTCTTGGTGAAGTTTCTATACAGGTATTTGTGGTGCTCATTTTCCAATTGGGTTGTTATTTTCTTATTTTTAATTTTCAGAGTCCTTTGTATATTCTAGATAGTCTTATTTTTAATGTGTTATCCTTATTATATAACACTCAACTTTATTTTCTGATATTTTGATGAGACCTTTTGAGTTTATGATAACAAGAATATTAGTCTCTATTTGTCTTGTAATTTATTTGTGTGGTTTTGGCGTCAGAGTAACACTGTCATAGCAAGGATTTAGGAAATGTTTCATTCTCTTCTATTTTCGGGAAGATTTTGTGTAGAGTTGTATTATTTTTTTCTTAAATGTTTGATATAATTCACCAGTAAAACTATCTGAATCTGGAGTTTTCTTTTTTTTTCTCTAATAGTTGTTCTTTAAAATAATTTTTTATTAAAATACATTTGACATGTATATTTATAATTTCTTTTTTTCCATTGGACTAGAAATTTATCAATTTTATAAATCTTAAAAATTTAGTTTTTATTTTTTTATTTGGGAGAGAGAGAGAGCACAGCTAGGGAAAGGAACAAAGGGGGAGAGATAGAGGTATCTGTGCTGTGCATGGAGCCTGATGCGGGGCTTGATCCCACAACCCTGAGATCATGACCTGAGCCAAAATCAAGAGTCACCTGACTGATTCAGTCAGGCACTCCTATGAATCTTTTCAAATAATCCACTTTTGATTTCATTGACTTACTGTATTATTTTTGTCTTTTCAATATCATTGATTTTTGTTTATGTTTTTATTCTTCTTCCTTTTGTTTTAGTTTGATCTTATGTTTCTCATTTCTTATACCAAAAGCTTAGATTATCAAGTTGAGACTGAATCGTGTAATGTTATTAATTCCCCCCTAAGCATTGCTTTAGCTGCATCTAATAAATTTCTATATGTTGTATTTTTATTTTTGTTCAAAATGTTTTCTAATTTTCCTTGAAACTTATTTGGCTGTTTAATTTTAAATATTTAAGGATTTTCTTGATATTTTCCTGTTACTGATTTTGAGTTTAATTCTTTTTTAGTCACAGAATATACTTTTTATGACATATATTCTTTTAAATTTGTTAAGGAAATCTGTGGCCCAGATTATCATCTATCCTGGTGAATAGTCCATAACCACTTGAAAATAAGGTATATTCTTATGTTGTTGGGTAGAATGTTCTATAAATGTCAACTCAGTCATCAAGTTGGTTGATAGTGTATTTCAGGTCTTTGCTAGCTGTTACTGCTTTTCTGTGCACTTATTCTATCAATACTGAGTGAGGAGTCTTGAAGTCTTCAGATAAAATTGTGGATTTTGTCCTTTACCCTGTTTAGTTTGATTAGGTTTTGTTTAATGTATTTTGAAGCTCTGCTGTTAGTTGCATTCATATTTAGAATTTTTATGGCTCCCTGGAGAATTAATTCTTCTTTACCATTAATTAGGTAATGTCTCTATTTATCTGTTATTATTCTTTGTTCTGAAGTCTACGTTTTCTGATATTAATGTAGAAAAACCTTTCTTTTAATATATATTTGAATATTTCTTTTTCTATGTCCTTATTTTTAACCAATTTTTGCTTTTATTTTTTGCTTATTGTTTACTTTTTTTAATGTTTTGTTTATTTCTGAGAGAGAGAGAGAGACAGCATGAGCAGGGGAGGATCAAAGAGAGAGAGAGAGACAAAGAATCTGAAGCATGCTCCAGGCAGAGCGTGTTGTCAGCACAGAGCCCAATTGGGGCTCAAACCCACGAGCTGTGAGATCATGACCTGAGCCAGTTGGATGCTTAACTGACTGAGCCACCCAGGCGCCCCTGTTTATTGTTTTCTAAATTAAAAAAATATTTTAGAAAGAGAGTGTTTGTTCAAGTGGGGGAGGGGGCAGAAGGAGGGAGAGAGACTCCTAAGCAGACTCCACACTCAGTGCAGAGCCTGATGTGGGGCTCAGTCTCACGATCCTGGGATCATGATCTGAGCCAAAATTAATAGTTGGACAGTCAACTGACTGAGGCACCCAGGTGTCCCATTAACCTATCTTTGTTTTTATATTTAATATAGGTTTTCTTATACATAGTATATATTTTGGTCTTGCTATTTCATTTAATCAGTCTCTTTTAATTTGTTTTTAGATCATTTATAGTTAATGTAATCATTTATATGGTTGGATTAAAAGCATATCATTTTCTAGTTTTATTCTGTTGTTTTATCCCTCTTTTTCTGACTTCCTTTTAAAAATCTGGATATTATTTACTTTGTAATTTTATTCCAATATTGGTTTATTATTTCTATCCTTTTATTTAAAATATTTTAGTGGTTGACAGTGGTTAACAATATACATCTTAATTACCTTCAAATATTATACTGTTTCACATATAGTGCAAGATTTTCCCAATATTTTTTGGGAATATATTTTCCCAAATTCCTTCCTCTCACCTTTTGTGCTATTGTGGTCCTATTTTACTTTTCTACACACTATAAATGCATAGTATGAAATACTACAATTTTTGCTTTAGACTTTCAATGATCTTATAGAGTATTTAAAAATAAGAAAAATAAACATCATATTTTTTAAAATTTATTCCATTTTTAGCTCTTTTCATTTTTGTGTGCGTGTAGATACAAGTTTCTGATTGGTGTTATACTTTTTATGCTTATATTTTATTTTGGGCTATCTGAGCCCTTTGAATCTGTGGTTCAGGATCTTTCATTAAATTTGATGTTCTCTGGCAAATCTTAGATACTCTTTTCTGATTTTTTTCTCTACTCTGTTTTTTTCTCTTGTATTAGTTTGATACTTCTCTATTGATCTATCTTCAAGTTTACTGATCCTTTCTTTGGTTCTCTTTCAAGTCCAGTGATTTGCCTGTCAAAGGTGGTATTTATTTCTGTAACTGTGTATCTCATTATAACATTTCCATTAGAGTCTTTCTAATAATTTTCATCGTTGTTGAAATTATGTACTTATTCTTGTATTTTGTCTGCTCTCTCCTTTAGGACCTTTAACCTGTTAATAATACTAGTTTAGATTCTCTAATAGTTTCACTGTGTGTGTCATATTGAATCTGGCTTTTTAGATAATTTTGTCCATTGGCATCATGTTTTTGTTTGTTTTTGTGATGGCTCATAATCGTTTGTTGAAATGTAGACACTGGGTATAAGATAGTAACAACTAAAGTAAATAGATTGTTTGCCTAGAAATGCATATGTTTTTCCTTCTGCTAAGCCTTCAGTGTACTCTTGAGTCAATGTGGACAGAAGTTGATCTGGAGTTGGGATTGCTGTTCATGTAGTTACCCTCATTGCACCCTAGGCTTCAAATTCTAGTAGTTTCTACCTTGTTTTTAGAGTGATGCAGTTTGCCATGGATTTCTTTTCTCAATCTTCAGCCCTCAGCCTCAGCTCTTCCCTTTGTGCTATACTTTAGAGTTTCTTTCTGCTTTCTTGCCCAATATCCATGCAGTATATTATTATTACTTGATGCTTATTATCTTTGTGGTGAGGGCTGGGGGGAACTTACTACAGATTTGAAGAAGCTTCTGTTTTAGGCAGGCACTATTTTCATGAGTCTCAGGGGTATGACTTTATCAGTGTTCCTATTCCATCCCCAGTTGTAGGTCTTGGACTGGGTTTCCCTCTTCCAGATGTATAGGCTCCTGCCTACCTCTTCTTCTCCTAGCTTCAGTGTGTGTTTTTTCACCAGTGCTCTAAAGGTAAATATCTTTGTTGGGCTTCTACTAGTGGTGGAAAGTATTTGTTCTATAGGGGGAAAAAGGAGAAATGGAGGTGGGTGGGCTTTCGTGTCTTTTTTTAAAGTGTCTGTTTTTACCTACCTCCATGACTACACCATGAAGAATGCTTTTTCAAGACTCTCACCAGTCATTTTTTCTTAAGAGCAGCAGGACAGGACTTTGGAGAACAAATACTGTGAATTCCTCTCATATATGTGGCTCCCGAATAGTTTTACTCTCTTGCTAGCCCACATTTAACTTTTGGCAATTTATTAAAATTTTTAGCTAAATTCTTACTGGTGTCTGTGGCAGATAAGTGAGTGCTCACATTTTCTTTTTTGTTTTGCTAATCTTTCTTTAGATTTTAGGTTAGAGTTTGTTGCCATACCACCTCAGCTTTTTAATGAGTTCAAGAAAAGTTGGGGGTTTTCAAATTATCCAGAATTTTCTTGGTTGTTTTATATTCTGTTAAGGGTTGTGAGTAGTGTTCTTTCCAACTTTCTATATCGTCCATAGAAGCTGATCATACCCACCCATTTTTTTAATGGGGAAATTTGAAAATGTGTAATTTATATTTATGAAATGTATTTTACAAATTACCAAAGCCTTTGGTTTGGACTAGCTCAAGCAGAATCCCATTATACATCATTTTTATACTCCTAGGTCCACCTTGTCACCGTTGGTGAAAGTTGGAGTGGTAAGATAATAATAGCTAACATATATGTAGGGCATACTATGTGCCAAACACTGTTTTAAGCATGTTCCACATGTTAGCTCATTTAATCCTTACCACAGCTTATGTTTTACTGATAAAGAAAATGAGGCACAGTGAGGGTAAGTCACTTGCTCAAGATAACATGCTTTCTAAGTAGTCAGTTTGGGGTTTGAACCTGTGTTTCCAGTCACTAAGCTTGAGAAGCTTTCTTCTCAAGAAAAAAAAAAAAGTATAAAAGGTGACAGATTCAGATAATTTAGAATTTTGAAGAGCATTTAATTCCGCTTTTTCAGTTTACAAACAAGAAATCTTAACAGATGAGTTAAAGGACTTTTCCAGGGCTTATACACATAGTTTGTGGCTGATTCAGTATAGAATCAAGATCTTCTACTTCCCATCCTATTTTTACTTTATTGCAACATTTGATTACAAATGAGAGTACAGTTCCAGTGCTCATTTAAATGCATCTATTTGATTTTTTTTCTTTCCATTTATTGGGAAGAAAAGTGATCACTTGATTTTTCTTTAATTTGTATTACTGGGAAGAAATATGGAAACTTTTCTAGATTTTTCTAATTCTTCTCTTCTACTTAACACAGTGTTTATTTCCATGTACCATTTCATATACCTTTTAACAGCAGAGTTTCTATCTTATATTCTTCCTTTCTCTCTTTAACTTTCAGTATGGTTATGTATACACAGGAGAGTGTAAATGGGACTGGAGTCAGAAACTTATTTATTGTGTTCTGTGACTTATTAGCAATTTGGCCTCTGGCAAATGTTTTAATGTTTTCGAGCCTCTGTTTTCTTGCCTTCACCTCATGTTACATGAGGATCGAATTAGATCATTTATTCACCCACAAGCATTTATTTAACTTCTGTTATATGCAAGATACAGTACTGGGCACTAGGGGCATAAAGTTAATAGGACATAGTTGCTGTTTCCCAATGAGTTCATGTCTAGTACAGGGATTGATAGGTAAACAATTATGACATGCAAGTAAATGTATGAGTTTAATGTAGCAGAGGCAGCTCTGACAGTGTCAGACAAACAACAGGGGGTAGGTTTAATATATGAATGAAGGTCTACCAAGAAAGTAAGGAGAAAGCATTTCAGGCAAAGAAAAGAGTATTTAAATATCTTCTAAGTGTGCATCAAGAACTGGTACAGACCCACAAATGTGAAGGATTGTTGTTATTTTTAAGAAACTTTACTTTGAGGGCCACCTGGGTAGCTCAGTTGGTTAGGTGTCTGGCTTTGGCTCAGGTCATGATCTCACAGTTTGCGACTTACAGCCCCAGTGTAGGGCTCTGTGCTGACAGCGCAGAGCCTGGAGTCTGCTTCAGATTCTGTGTCTCTCTCTCTCTGTCTGCCCTCCCTGACCTGTGCTCTCTCTCTCTCTCAAAAATAAATAAACACTAAAAAAATTTAAAAAAAGAAACTATATTTTGAAGGGTTATGAAAAATGTAATTTAAATTTTGAAAAGCATCCTGTTATGGTTGTTGATAATCTTAGAGGAATGCTAGTTTTAAATTCATGAATAAGATATGGAGATAGAATGGCAAATCAAGACTAATTAAGTATAAGAAATTAGATTCTCTAAGTCTTCATTATCATGAACCATGTTAATTAACATTTCCATTAATTACCTTGACAATAAAATAATCACACAATTAGTGACCCTGTGAGTTCAAAAAATATAATAAGCGCAACATAACATTGCTTAAAATGTCAAGGTTGGGGTGCCAGAGTGGCTTGGTTAAGCAGCTGACTTCGGCTTAGGTCATGATCTCATGGTTCATGGGTTCGAGCCCTGCATCAGACTCTGTCTGTGCTGACAGCTCAGATCCTAGAGCCTGCTTCAGATTCTGCGTCTCCCTTTCTCTTTCTGCCCCTCCCCCACTTGAGCTCTGTCTTTCTCTGTTGAAAGTTAACTAAAAAATGTTAAAAAAAAAAAAAAGAAAGTCAAGGTTAAATAATTGAATGTAGGCTTGACTGTCATTATAGTAACAGCCCATACAACACAGAAAGGCCAAGAGATAGGAAAACTTACATAAATTCAGTATAGTTCTTTATATCCAGCATGTCAAGGATATTTCATAACACTGACTTTCAGAAACAAATTCCATATACTTTCTTCCCAGTTTTCTAACACAACTGCATTCCTATTACTACTGTCCTCTTGTGTGTCATTTTGAATACTCTGAGCACATTTTGTCTTCAGACATTAGAATTTATGAAGAGAAGTATAAGGCAAGACAGTTAATGACATATGTAATCCAATGTTTAAAGATTTACTGACAGCTGAAGAATCCATTGATAAAGCTTAAAAACAAAAGAGTACAATTCATATGGTGATAAAATCTTATAATAACTTATCAATGCAAGAAAAATAAATTGTGATTTCAAAAGGAAAGAGAATTGCAATAGAAATCATTCAAGTTATAGATAAACACTCAGAAAAAATTAATAGTAAAAATAGCTTTTGTCATTAGCAGTAGAAATGTACTAGATAATCAAGTGGTAAATGACTATAGCAGGGAAGTGCTCATACGTATAAAGCAAGGCATTTCACGGAGTATTTTCTTCCTTTTATTTTCTTACTGTATGTTCTGTCACTTGGAAAATAAGTAGGATAGTTTTTGTTTATTTCAGTTCTTCAAGATAACTATATGTTATGCAAATAAAATTGCCCCCTGCAATGTTTAATTAAAACAAAATCTCAACTGAACCAAATGTACTATATTTCTTTGGTTGTACAGGGGCACCAAAGTACTACACATTAAAAATAAAATTCTACTTTAATAAAAATGTAACGAAAATATTAAAAACTTAATAAAAAATATGGCATAATTAGAAAAAAGTAAAAGTTTTATAGTATTGACACTCTCGTGCAATTATCTGAATATTTTCACATCATCTTCTGTGCGCAGCCATACTTTTAACATAATTACAGCCATAATCTGCATTTTTATATTATAACTTTTGTATTATGTATTGTATTTTGTATTGTGAATCTATCTTGTTAAAAAAAAAAAGGATTTACTTTAGCTTCCAAAGGTATGCACAATAGAGCAAGTAACATAAAATAAAAACCAATAGGAAAAGAAAGAATTCAGGACAAAGAGAGGGAAAGGTAAGAAAAGAAGAAATGTGTGAGGTAATATACAAAACATATCCATTCGATTCTAAATGTATGCCACAGATTTATCTTTGAGTAACATCATAAAGAAGGAAATGGGGTTATTTCCTGATTTATAGTGCAAAGTAAATTAAAAGATCAGTTATTTAGGAGAAGCACCAAGTATTATTCTTAATCCTGAGACCATAGAGAAATTTCTTTTGTTTCTCATCACAAAGAGGATACAGTGGCTTCAACATCACTTTCATTACAAATATACTCATGAGTTTCATCGAGCTTTATGAAAAATTTTTATATACAGTTTTATATATTTGGTATTGATAAATAGTATATAACCAAAATTAAAATACCATAATGCATTTGAAGAAAGCATTTAATAACTGTTTAACATTTAGAAAGTCTATTTTGGATGAGCTGATTGCTCCTTTGACTTAAACACTTTTCTTTCTATATTACTTTGAACGGATACCTTTTTCCCCTTTACTTTTGGATAAATTTTCCCATGATAAGCAGAGGGCTTAAAGCATTTCATTGACTGTAGATCTAAGTATGCTTTTCAATGCAACCTTCCTGAACATCCTTTTCATTAATGTATTAGCTGTATGTAACAGAATTATTGAATGAAGGAGTAAAGGATTTGGCAACCAGAAATAGAGCTAAGTTTAGTAGCTTGTGGAAAGAACACAAAATTGGAAGCCTATTAATAAATGAATGAGTGATGAATTTTAAAGGTATTAATCTAATTCTACAAACATGAGCCAGATTTCCTACACAAAGTTGCTTTTATCTCTCTCTACACAAACATGCACACACATACACATATATATATGTGCACATATGTATGGAAAGAGAAAGAAATTTGTTTGCTGGACAAAACACAAACTTAATTTTCTTAAATTGATTTATTTTTTCTAAGAACTACGTTATTTGCTATAAAAGTCATGTATTTGTCCAGAATTATGTGGTTCATTAAGAAAGTAAACAATGATAGATGATGATAAAAATACAGGGGTTACAAGATGACAGAAGGAGAAATCAGTCAGAGTGAGTTGGATGTAATTTTTCCCATCAGGAAATGGATGAGAGATATTATCAGTTACAAAGACAGAATGGAAAAGGCATCATTTCCTACTTGTAAAAGATTATCTGTATTCTACTGTTCCTGACAAGGGATATAAGCTCATTGATTTCTAAATGACTCTTTGAAATTTTATAGTTTTTCCTTTGTGGATTAACTGTAAAAGATGCATCCTTCATACACTGCTGCCTATGAGTATGTCTTTTCTAATAGGGAACAGGGGAATTTACACAAAGTAATTTACTCTACTTTTATCTTTTTCGTTTTATGAATAAAAACCTACATTATAATATGCTGTGTGGAGTCAGGAGAGATATCTGACCATGAAACTGAACCTGGCCTCAGACCCTCTTACGTAGGTAGTAGGTTCATTCTGCCTAGGACCCGTAGGTTTTCAATAAATGGGGGGTAATCTTCATAATGAGATTAATCATTGTTTAGAAGATAAAGTGGTACATTATGTACCTAATACAGTGACTAGTAAATATTAGTCTCTTAAAAAATGGTAGCCATATTATTATTGATGCTGTTATTTTTTAAAGCAAATAGGCAAGAATAGTGAGCAGATTTCTTGTAAGGTTCTTGTAGGCACCATACTTTTCTAGACAAGTGTTAGGATTGGAGAGAGAGAATTTAGACATTATTTCTTCATAGCAAGTGATATTCTTGTTTCTATGGTTCATTTTGTCTCTTTAACTCTGATTTGGGGATTCTAAATAAAGGCCTTTAAGTTGATAACTTCTCATATTTTAAATGATGTAGGTTTACTTATAAATTCATTTTCTTTTGTCCTGTCATTGTTGCACCAATTATATTATATTACTGTTGTATAATCAATCAACTAATAAAAGATTAATGAGATTCCAGTTACTTGAAGCAAGGGAAGGACTGCTGAGTAAAAGTAAGAAAACACAAGCATCTTTAGTGGAAGAACAGTGGGAGAAACTTTGTGAGTCACCATCATTCAACAAAATTTTTAATCAATATTAAAATCATGTCTTAATAATTTCTCATAATTAAAAAAGGGAGTGGAAATCCTTCTTTAAATTAACCTAGTTTGCTCAGCAAGATAATTTCAGTTCATAGAAGTATCTTCTTGCTGAATTTTCTGAGTCATGCTTGTGACTCACTGGGCTGGCTTTGATGATGGTGAGTCATTTCATATTTTCTGGGAATAAGGCTACCTGGCTATTATCATTTTATCTTTGGTACTGAGTTGAGAAATTGTACCCTCACAGTGACAAGATAGATAACTAGAGGAATATGGAAAGAAAATCCATTGTCTGTGATTTGGGTGCAATCTCATATATCAGGTAAAAGGCCAATGATCTGAATAGTAAAAGAGATCGTACTCTAGCAGATGTTCTAATATTGCCAAGAACTTTCTTCTTTGCATTGTTAAGAACATGGAAGCAAAATTTCCTATAGGCAATGACATTCTCTCTTTGCCTTCTTAAAACATAAACTTACAGGGAAAGATATTGGACCTCTCTGTTATTCATATAATATCAAGATCTTAGTCAGGATGTCTAGCTTGTCTGGTAACCATCTGGATAATCCAAGTTAATCTCTATTTTAAAGTAAACAACTGTAGCTGAATAGCAACCTTAATTCCATCTACAGCCTATTTCTCCTTTGCCATGTAAAGTAGCATTCTAGGAATTAAGGTGTGGGCATTTGGAAGGTGGGGAGTATTCTATCTACCACATATCTTAAATTTTTCTTTGTTCCATTTGAATATAAATAACCTTAAGGAAATTTTGGTTTTTACATAACATGCTCTACTACATAGATAGCAATGATTTTATTAGTCTGACAATGTTTATATGCCAGTGTACCCTTTGGCATGATTGAGAATAAAAGAAACCAGTGTATTTTCTTAAATTGTTTTGATTTCCAGGTAACCTCTTCTGCTCCAAAGAAGAGAAACATGGAAGTAAAGGAAACTATAAGGGAGAAAGACAGAGGCAGGGAGAGGGAGACGTAGAGAGAGAGAAGAGAGAAAGATAGTATTAGAAAAGCATGGATCATATAGCAGAAATAAAACCAATTTAATTCATTTAGTTTTGTCTAAATAAAGCACTATCTGATCAGAATGAAAATATCGCTGCTTTATCGACTGGTATTTTTCAGTTGGTGGCTAAGACTAATGTGGTGGGTTAATGGCCTCTGAGCTAAACTTTTTCAGCTATTCTTTGCTCAGTTCAACCATTTTTGTGCTATCAATATAAGCTTTCTATGATGCTGGTTAAACTTGCAATTGCTAATCCCTTCAAAATATAAGGTGAGAATTTAGGAAAAGGTATTTGTATCTATGAATTGGAGAGTTGGCAAGGGGAGGAATTGTTCTGAAAATGATATTCCTCAAGAAAAATTTTCAATTAAAAAAAACTATGTCACATACCTTAGTTTCTCCATCTTTAAAATAAGATGATATACAGCATAACAAATAACCCCACTAAGATACAGTATAGAATCAGCAGTTTGAAAAGAACCTGGGATATACAGGAAGGAAATTTATTTTCTAATCTCAGAATGTACACTGGAGCTGGAGGGGCAGAATCTTTAGGAGACTACTTTAAGTAGTAAAGAACTGGCAGGTACTATCTAAATACCACCGTCTTCCTCCGCAGTCTAAATACCTGGACACTTTTGGGAACTAACATGAACACTCTCAATATAGCTTACTAACATTGCATGCTCCATCCCGCATTCTCCTGGGGGTTTACCCCATCCAACCCACCCCACTTGGTAGGAGTCTTCAAACTGGCGACTGACTTGTCTCATTCTACAGGCTGCCCTGAAATAGACCAACAACACTTCAAAGAGACTCTTTCCCAGGGGAGAGAGAAGGATAACTATACACAACAGTCCAGTTGCAGCCCAAGCAATGGGCTGAGTGCAGACATCTAATCTGACTGCTGTTCCCACCACTAATAAACCTCACAGGGGGCTGCACAAGGAGAGAGCTCCGTAGCTCAGAGTCACTGAACCACAACCGACAAATTGGGAGCAGACATCCAGTCTGACCACAGGCCCTGTCTACCAATAAAAGCCTCTCAGGAGACAACCCAGGGAGACTGTGCTGTACTTTGGTGTGACCACAGTGCTAGCAAATGTGAGGAGGGCAAGTGTTTGGTCTGACCCAACCAGAAGCCCAAAGCAACCTCAGAATGGCCACTTAACAGCATGAGGATGAAACCTTGCCCACAACAGACAAAGAGAGCCAAGGCAGCCAACTGGACTTAAGGCAAACATGACTCAACCACAATAGTAGGGCACATGCAAGATACACAGGAGAACCCCCTAAGTGCCGGGTTCTGGTAAACAGGGGACATTGCAATGCAGGGCACTGTGGTACCTCTTCATAGGAAGACCACTTTCAAGATCATGAGATGTAGCTGACTTTCCTAATACACAGAAACAGATGCAGAGAGACAGAATGAGGAGCCAGAGAGATATGTTCCAGAAAGAACAGGACAAAATCACAGCAAAAGAGCTAAATGAAATGGAGATAAACAATATACCTGAAAGAGAATTTAAAAAAATTAAACTGGACTGGAGAAATAAGTGAAGGATGTAACAGAGAAAATACAGAAAAGAACCAATTGGAGATGAAGATCTAGTAACTGAATTAAAAATACACTAGATGGAATTAATAGTAGATGAGAAGAAGTAGAAGAATAAATAGGTCAGTGAGCTGAAAGGGTAATAGAAAGCAACCAAGCTGAACAGCACAAAGATAAAAGAATAATAAAAAATGAAAATAGATTGAGGGAACTCAGTGACATCATCAAATGTAGTGATATTTGCATTATGGGGATCCCAAAGGAGAAGAGAGAAAAGACAGAAAAAATGTATTTCGAGAGGTAATAGCTGAAGACTTTGCGAATCTGGGGAAGGAAACACATCCAGTTCCAGGAGGCATGAAAGCCCCCAACAAAATCAACCCAAGGATGCACATCAAGACACATAATAATTAAAGTGGTACAAAGTATAATGAGGAAAGGAGAATTTGAAAAGCTGCAAGAGAAAAATACAAGCAGCAAGAGAAAAGAAAACAGTTACATATAAGGGAAACCCCATAAGGCTATTAACAGATTTTTCAGCACAAACTTTCAGGCCAGATGGGAGTGGCATGATATATTCAAAGTGCTGAAAGAGAAAAAAACCTGCAGCCAGGAACACCCTATCCAGCAAGGCTATCATTCAAGATCTTAGAAGGAGAGATAAAGAAAATCCCAGGCCTTTACAAGAAAGAGAACATTATGTTAAAGAGAACATTTCTTGTAATGTTTAATTTAATAGTCAAAGTTACAATTGCCCCAAAATAATAAAATACCTAGGAATTAACTTGCCCAAGGAGGTAAAAACTGTACACTGAAAATAATAAACATTGATGAAAGAAATTGAAGATGGCACAAACAAATGGAAAGGCATTCCACGCTCATGGGTTGGGAGAACAAATATTGCTAAAATATCCATACTATCCAAAGCAATCTACAGATTTTATGCAACCTCTGTCAAAATACCAACAGCATTTTTCACAGAACTTGAACAAATAATCCTAAAATTTGTATGGAATCACAAAAGACCTCAAATATCCAAAGCAATCTCAAACAAGAACAAAGCTGGAAGCATCAGAATCCTAGATTACAAAGCTGTAGTAATCAAAAAAGTATGGTACTGGCACAAAAATAGATTCATAGATCAATGGCATGGAATGGAAAGTCCAGAAGTAAACTCATGATTATATGTTCAATTAATATATGACAAAGGAGGCAAGAATATGCAATGGGAAAAAGACAATTTCTTCAACAAATGGTGCTGAGAAAACTGCACAGCCAAATGAAAAAGAATGAAACTGGACCACTTTTTTAGAGCATACACAAAAATGAACTCAAAATATATTAAAGACCTTAAATGTGAGACATGAAATCATAAAACTCCTAGAAGAAAACATAGCCAATAATCTCTTTGACATCCATTGTAGCAACATTTTTCTAGATAGGTCTCCTTTGGCAAGGGTAATAAAAGCAAAATTACACTATTGAAACTACACCAAAATAAAAGGTTTTACACAGCAAAGGAAACCATGAATGAAACAAAAAGACAGCTTACTGATTGGGAGAAGATATTTACAAATGCTATACTTGATAAGGGGTTAATATTCAAGTGTATATAGTGCTTACACGACACACACACACGCGCGCACGCACACACACACACACACACACACACAAATAACCCAATTAAAAATGGGCAGAGGACCTGAATATACATTTTACCAAAGATGACTTTCAGGTGGCCAACAGGTAAAAGAAAAGATGCTCAACATCACTAATCATCAGGTAAATGCAAACCAAAATCACAATGAAATGTCACAAGAAGTGACAAGTGTTGGTGAGGATGTGAATGAAAAAGAACCCTTGTGCATTGTAGGTGGGATGCAAGCTGGTGAAGCCATTGTGGGAAACAGTATGGAGGTTCCTTAAAAAAGTTAAAAATAGTATTACCATATGATCTGGTAGAGAATGAAAACACACATTTGAAAATATATGCACCCTTATGTTTATTGCAGTAGTATTTATTACAGCCAAGATACGGAAGCAACCCAACTGTCCACTGATAGATGAATGGATAAAGAAACTGTGTTATATATATATGGTTATATATATACACACATACATACATGGAATAATACTCAACTCTGAAAAAAGACTGAAATCTTATTATTTGCAACATGGATAGAACTAGAAGTTAATACAGAGAACAAACAGATGGTTGTCAGAGGAGAGATTATTGGAAGGATGAGTGAGATAGGTGCAGAGGATTAAGGGTATACTTACTGTGCTGAGCACTGAGGAATGTATAGGATTGTTAAATCATTATATTATATACCTGAAACTAACACTATATGTTAATTGTACTTGAATAAAAAATTTTAAAAAGCAAATAAATAAGATGGTCTAACTGCATGACCTTTTAAGATCCTAGTTTCTAGTTTTGAAAGTCAGGTCCTTTAAGCCACTTCTCAACCCTCCCTATTCATTAGAAACATAATAGAAAAATGTTAATATCTGGGCCCAACCTTTAGAAATATTGATTTAATTGGTCAAGTTCTTCAAATTTGATCTTGATTCAGTAATCTTTCCCAAAGTAAAGGTCTTCAGTTTAAAAGTAAAAGTGAATATTAGTAAGGTAAATTTATCCAGAGTGAGTAAAGAGTTTATAAGTGAACACTTGCTTTGAATTGTTTCCTACATTAAGAGATTTTTTTAAAGCATTGGAAGATGTTGAAAGACTGATTCTTGATTTTTAGAAAGGGAGGGTAATAGAATATTGTGTGTTGAATATTGATACCTTTGGCATTGACTTTAAAAATGAGATTCAAGAATAGATTTTTAAAATAAACTCTATTGAGGTAAAACATATATTAAAATACATTGCAAGGTCATCTAGTTTTTTTTTTTTTATTGATGCGTAGTTGACATTCAGCAAGGGTCATCTACTTTTGACAAAGCTATTTGCCTGTGTAACCACTAGTCAAGTCAAGATGTATAGGATTTTCATCTCCCAAGAAAATTTTCTAGTGTTTCTTTGCAATCAGTCTCTCCCCATCTCCTGTGCCAGGCAACTACTCATCTAATTTTATTACTATAGATTTACTTGTCCTAGGATTTCATATAAATGGAATAATACAGTAGGTGTTCTTTTGTGTCCAGACTTTTTGCTAAGTATAACATTTTCAAGATTGATTTGTTTATTACATCTGTCAGTAGCTTGTTACTTTTTATTCCTGAAAGTATTCTATTGAAAACTCAAAAATATTTCCTTAGCTACTCTAATTTGGTGGGAATCAACCACAAAACTGTCTTTCCTGTGGGTATCTAGGGGCTTGCTTATAGGCTTCGCTACATGGGGTTAGAATACCTTTTTATCGGGGCACCTGGGTGGCTCAGTCAGTTGGGCGTCAGACTTTGGCTCAGGTCATGATCTCACAGTTTGTGGGTTCGAGCCCCGCGTCAGGCTCAGTGCTGACAGCTAGCTCAGAGCCTGGAGCCTGTCTTTGGATTCTGTGTCTCCCTCTCTCTCTGACCCTCCCCTGCTCGCACTGCCTCTCTCTCTCTCTCAAAAATAAATAAAACATTAAAAAAAAAAAAGAATACCTCTTTATCTAGGACAGGGGTCAGCAAGCTTTTACCTGAAATGTCCAAGTGGTAAATATTTTGGAATTTGTTAGCCACATACAATCTGTGTCTGATATCTTTAAAGCAACCCTTTAAATATGTAAATGTAAGTTCTAATTCGTTAGCCTTGCAGAAACAGGCTACGGGTAGAATGTGGCAGGCAGGATGTAGTTTGCCAGTTCCTGCTGCAGATGTGATGATCAGTACAGCTTTCTGTGATGATATCTGTAGATGAGCTGTGCATTATGGTAGTCACTAGCCACATGTTGAACACAGAAATTTAAAGGAGACTTTAAAAAGTATTTGTCAACAACTAGAAGAGGAAGCAGCAACCAGATACAAAATAAGTTCTGAAAACAATATACAGGCTACTATAATTTATCCTTTGACTTAGTTCCTAGTTTGGTAGGTGAATAAAATGTAGTAATCACAATACATGACAGTTGACAAGGCCTTTCATAATAGCCACACTTCAAAATGGGGAAATTAGCTGTGAGGATGTGAAGACAGTTAAGGATTCTTAATTGGTAACTGGTTGTAGCAATTAGATCAAAGCTTTTGTATTGTGAATGCCAGTTCATGGTGTGTTGTTAGTAGCTGTGCTATCCAATTAGTGAGCCCTAGCCACATGTAGCTATATAAAAATACGTGTATATTAATTAAAATTAAATTAAAAATTATGCTGCTCAGCTTCACTAGCCCCATTTTAAATGCTCAATAACCACTTGTTGCTTGTGGCTGCTGTATTGGACAGGAAAGACGTAGAAAATTTGTGTTATCACAGCGAGTTTCATTAGACAGAACTGCCAGGGAGAGGTTTCTTGGGACATGAAAAAGAACTCTGTCTTTAATTGTGTTGACCCACATTTTTACCATAATTTAGATAAAGATTACACAAAGGTAATGTGATAATTCAGTTTGTAAATTTGTAGACAGATCTGGGAAGGAAAATAATGTATTAAAATGACTGAAACAGCTTCCTAAAAGGTTTTGACAGCATCTTTGAAATAATAGTACCCCAAACTGTTAATTAGTTAATACATGTCATATGAAGAATCTCTTTCTTGGTTGAAAAAAATTGGTAAGTGATCCTTTCTTTGTGAGTCAAAATGAATCTCAGCTTAGAGACCCTATTTTGTTTATTAACCTAGAGGGTTGGGTTAGATCTAACAAGATAAGTTTTAACAAAGATAAAAAGGGAAACCCTACCTTCTGGCTCTCCATATTATTTGCACAAATACAGGAACCAATCTGGCCTAGAAGCAGTGTGTGTGTAAAAAGCTTGGGGGGTTTAGCCAATTATAGACTCAGTAGAGTTAGTCATATAATTCCCTCCTCTACCCTCCTCTGGTAAGAAGTTATTGTGACTTAGACTACACCCACGTATGTATAGTGCTATACATAAAGAAGTGATTGTTATTTAATTCAGTTTGCTGTGTTTTCCTAAGCAGCTTTATGTTTATTCCTTATGGTGGAATTTCTTACCAGTTTTCATTTAAAAAAGAGTGTGGCAGACAGAGCTCAGATTTGGAAATATCTGGCTTAAAATCTCAAATTCACAGTTTACTAAAGTTATCTACCTTGGCAAGTGTCCTTACTCTTTAAGAATCTCAGTTTTCTCAACTATGATAATGTTAGATAATAATATTATATACTATCTTATAGTGTTATCCTCATCGATACCTACATTCAAGATTGCCGAAGGGATTCTCTGAGACATAAATGTCTCTTCCTATACAAAACTGAGGTATCCAGGTGGGAAGGTTGAAGAGGGGTGAGATGTTTCACTCTTTGTCTAACACAGTGTTTCAGATTTCTGGCTCCAGAAGAAGAAGGCCAAGTTCATCTACCACTCTTACATTCTATATGACCTTGAGCATGCTACTCATCCCTTCTATGTCTTAGATTTTGCATTTGTGAAAGAGGGATGATGATAGAACTTGTTTCATAGAGTTGTTTTGAGGGCTAACATAGGAGTTAACTGACATGTGACACTTGCATCGGGCTTCGTATGGGGCTAGAGCTCAGTGGCCATTATAGCTGTTGCTACTTCACTTCAGCTGAGGCCTACTCTTGCTATATGTTCACCCTCATGTCCTCCAATTATCTATACTCTTTCTATTCCAATTTCTTTCAACTAAGTATACATACCTTTCCTCTAAAGCTAGAAATAGATTTTTTTAAACAAAATTTATTGACTTAAGATAATTTCCTTCTATTTTAACCATGATGCTAATACTCTTATCCTAGTTATTTAGAGAAAAAAAAATGTTATCTGGTCTTTAATTGGGAAGTTTGTGATAACATCTGGAATAAATAAATAATAAGTAAGTGATAGAAGGATGAAACCACATTCCAGGTGTCAGAAAAATTTTACTTACCTAAAGCTGGAAGTAAGAAAAAATTGGTTGCAACCACAAAGCCATTTGAAATTTTCCAAATGACTGTAGATTGAGAGTGAAATTAGAAGTTTCCAGAGTGATATTCACTGTATCGTGTTATTTTCTGTTTCAGAGTAATCATGCATTGTACATAAGGAAGCTATGCCATTTATCATTTATCCCTGTCAGTTTACTTTTGCCTTGAGACTTAATACTTTCACTTTTATGGAGAAGCTAAGTGCACATACAAATGAGAGAAAGAATAAATATCAGCTTGCTAACATTTGCTAGTTTATTGAAAACGTATGTGTGTATCTGCAGCTATGTGGAATTTTTTTTCCCCTGTGTAATTTTACAAATCTTCAAAACAGCTCTGCAAATGAGGATCAAAGAACTTAAGGAGTTTGCCCAAAGTCACACTGGCTAATAGGTAATAGGTTATAAAGTAGATTTTAGAGTCACTCTTCTTTGACATTGCCTCTCAGAATATGAGAACATCAGAGGACAGTAAATAATCTGATAAACCTCAAGCATATAAAGCACAACACTGACAATATAATCCAGGTATTTTCTGATTTCGGTGTGTGCTCTGTAGCACTTTAGCAAGTGGTTACCTAGTCTGTGTCTGAAGAATTTAGCCTTCTAGAATTCTACCTTTGTGTCGTCCCTCACTCTTAGAAAGTTATACTAAGAACTTCTAGGGCTGTCACTGTTCAGATAATCTTATACCCTGGGTGGTGGCTTTAAAAAACATTTCATGAAGCACAATTTGAAAATAATTGTCTTGTTCTTTGTTGTCTTCTTGATCCCATCTCCCTGTAGAATTGGGTTAGGTCAACTAAGATGGAGAGAACTGCTTAATAGAAATCAGCCTGTTGTACTTCAGAAGTAGTATGATGGCAAATCTGTCCTGGTTGGGTGGATATGTAATCTCTTTCCATAAAGAATGCCTTGCTGGACACCTAGCATTGCATTGATATAAATGAGGCCACAGTTCTATGGCGACAGAAACAAGGATTCATCTCAGTTTGGTTGGATCAGAAAATGTGTTTGGTAAAGGAGATGCCTGTGTTGTGCTAAGAATAGGTTGGAAGTAATAAAGTAGAGAAGTTGATAAGGGTCCTGTGTACAGTGGGGAAGTGTGTGCATGTTCGGAGCCTTTTTTGGGCATGGTCTTTTACTTTGGTTGATTTTGTACAGAGCAGGGTTAAGGAACAGACAAACCCACAATTTATAAAGTACGTTGAGACATCATGGAATTAAATAAGAAATATGGCTTTATGTGGCTCAAGTCTCTTTACTTGTAAGTGTATCAGAGGTAGAGGTGGAGGCAAATTAATCAATGAGAGAGAATTCTCCAAAAAAAAGTTAATCTAAGTTATCATAAATGATTTTTAAAATGACATTAATGTTGAATGTTATTTTCATTTGTTATCTGAAATATTTTGAAATATTTTTTGGTGTTTCTTCTTCCTCTCTATTCCTATTATTATCACACTTAGACTCATCACTTGACACTTTGGCTATAGTAATTGCCTCCCAACTTATTTTCTTGTTTCATGTTTTTCTCTCATTTTGCTAATATATCTCTATCATTTCCCTCAAATGAGATTTTCATGAAGTCATTTCCCTCATATACAGTGAATCCCTATTATCCACTACATGTATCACTTTAATTTGGTGTCTTAGTTGGCTTTTAAGACCCTCCATAATTTGGCTATACTGGGCTTCTCCAACCTTAGTTTTCACTTAGTGTTACATATCTCTCACTGAGTTTCAGCTGTAGCCAAACTGGTCTTTATGTTATTATTTATTATTCCATAAATACTTGCTGAGGCATTGTGGAGACAATTGAAAGCAAAAGAGACATGGCCTCTGTTGTCATAATGCATAGAGTGAAGACTATAAGTATTAATAGAATGGTTAAGAAAAAGTACAAGGACATAAATTAGTCTTTTTCTACTTTTTCACAGTGTACATGCATGCACATACATATTCTTTTGTTTATACATTCCTATCTTTACTATATGTTGTATCTGTTTATTAGAATTGTTTTCTTTCTTTTTATACATCTATAAACATGTAGCAAGTGTTTTGGAACTGTAATTAATTATGCATTTTTAAACTCCAGTGGGTCCTGCACTGATCTTGTAAAACAAGGTTTTGAAAAACTGTTCAATAGGGATTTAGATGTACTTTCCAAAAGGCTGAAATTTAAATGTAAACTGAATCACAAATAACAATGCTCAACTAAGTCCTGATAATAATGGCAAAGTTAGAATTACTTTGTACCATCTTTTATTTATGAGAAAAGCATGTAGGCACATGATATAAAATTTTTATCACTGCTTACTTTGGAGAGGTTTCAAATTTATTTTTTGGGATGATGCTAGTTGAAGTTAAACAAAACTAATTTATATTCTTTTTGACAATTTCATTTTGAAACTTTCTGTAATTTGAAGATAATGACAATATTTGAAATATACACACAAACACACATATATACACACACACATAATATATATGGAGAATTTATGTACAATCCAGGGTGGCTAATGTCAGAGAGGTCACTGTGGAGAGTTAGAAGAGTATTTTCTTTAGGGTGACGTTTAGGTATCAGCATTTGAGATGGAGGCTAACCATTGTTCTTCTTTTAAAGAAAACCAGCAAGTACTTCTATTAGGCACATCACAGCTTTCCTGTGCATAGGAACACCAGACAACACTTCAGTACTATACTTTGAGACCATTTTAAACAGCAAAATTACCAAAAAAAAAAAAAAAAAAAACTCAACTGTGAAAAATGTGGCACTAAATAGACCATACAAAGGATACTTGTTTATAATATGACAGCTGAAACAAGATAAAGTGTCACTTTGTTTGACCTCAGCTTGGAATATGTGTGTTGAGTGACTTAAATTTTTTGCCAGTCTATACATGCCCACAAAGGACTGTGAAATTGCTGCAGTTGATTTGGTGGTTACAAGTAAATTTCAGTGAATAAATTCACACATATGGAATCTATGAATGATGAGGAATAAACATATATGAATAGTAAATTGTTATCTAATGTCCATGCTTTATATTTTACTAATTATCCCTATAATATCTGTCATAGCTTAAAAAATTTCTGGGCCAAGAGTCAAACCAAGATTACACGTTGCATTTAACTATCACATCTGTTTAGTTTCCTCTTTGGAAATGGTTTCTCAGTCTGTTTTGTCTTTCATGACTTTGACATTTTTAAAGCATGTAGACAAGCTGACTTATACAATGTTCCTCATTTTGGGTTTATCTGATAGTTCCTCATGATTAGATTTAAGTAATGCATTTTTGTCAAGAGTATCAAAGAATTGTTTGCAGTCATTGTGATGGGAGGTATAAAATGCCTATTTGTCCCATTATTGTTATGTTAATTTTATAGCCTTGGTTAAATCTAGTGTATACTGGTTTTTCTCTACTGTAGAGTCACTATTTTTCTTTCTTTTATTTGTGGGGAGATACTTTGAGATTGTATAGCTATCCTTATGAAATTCTGCAATGAAATTTTGTTTTTTCCCCAGTAATTAAATAATTCATTTATTTATATAAGTTTGGACTCATGGCTTTTATTTTATCCAATTGGTTTTAATCTGTTATGGATTGAATTTTGTCCCCCACAATTCATAGGTAGAAGTGCTATTTCTAGTACTTAGAATTGTACTGTCTTTGGAGATAGTTTTTAAATTGGCAATTATGTTAAAATGAGGTCATTAGGGTGGGCCTTCATCCAGTATGACTGTTGTCTTCATAACAAAGTGAGATTAGAACACAGACTTGCACAAAAGGAAGACCCTATGATGAAAACAGAGAGAAGAGATGGCCATCTACAAGCCAAGGAGAGAGGCTTCAGAAGAAATGAATACAGCTGACATCTTGATCAGACGTTTAGTCCACAGAGTTAGGAAATAAACTTCTATTGTTTAAGCCACCAGTCCAGTCTGTGGTATGTGTATGGCAGCTCTAGAAAACTAATACATAATCCATTACTATAATTACATATTCTGATAGTAAAATTGTCCCATATTTGGCCAGAAAGAGTCCCTTCAGTCTGCCTCCTGTATCCTTTTGATATGTCCTCATTATTTCATGAGCATTTTCTTACTTTCTGGTACAAGATGTTCCAGGCTCACATTGTACTTTCTCACCCATGGCTCTGGAATCAGCTATTCATCCATGGAGCCCTGATTCCTTTTAATGGAGAATGGTATTTAGAAAACATGATTTGGATGCTGTTGTGCTCATTGCTATGGGGAAAGTACTCATTCTGGGATCTCTCAGGAATCTGTGTGTGCTTCTTTTCCCACACCCTTTCTCTGTCTGTCTGTGAACATATATGAGTACATATTTTTACCTCTACTTCCAAATTAACACAATAGTGTTCTCAGTGTCCACCTGAGACACCTAACTGTCCTCATCCTCAATCCGAGAATATACCAAAAGTAGTTCCATAATCACTGAGCCATCCACTGTGATAAATGGACTTACTAATTGAAGTTCAATATTTCTTTATAATTCTGCATGTCTTTAATCTGAAGACAAGTAGTCTAAATATGTGAGGTTATGTTGCTCATTTGAAAGTTTGGTTCTATGGCTCAGTGAGTTGAGCATCCAACTTTGGCTCAGGTCATGATCTCATGGTTGGTGAGTTTGAGTCCCACCTCAGGCTGTGTGCTAACAGTTGAGTCTGGGGTGCTTCAGATTCTGCGTCTCCCTCTCTCTGCTTCCCCCCACCCTGCTTATGCTCTCTCTCAAAAACAAATAAACATTAAAAAAATTGCTTCTTGATTTCCATTTTAGTGGTTTATAATCCCCATTCTCATTGATATTTTTGTTTTTAAATGTTAAAATGTTAATATGGTTCAAAGAAAAAAATTTCAAAAAGAAATTCCCAGAAAAGTGTAATTCCTACTCCATCTCTTAGAACCTTTTCCTACCCACCCCCCTTTTCCCTCTCTATTTTCACTTATCCCTATAGCTAGATCATTTTACTACTTTATTTGGTTTATCTGTTATGTGTTTTATCCCCCACAAATGAGTTCATACACACACACACACACACACACACACACACACACACACACACACACCCCACTCTCTCTCTTTCTCTCAGTCCTCGTTTTTCATGCCCAAAAGGTAACATACTCTCAATGCTCTTCCGTATTTTGAATTTTCACTTAGCAGTATATTCTGAAAATAGTTCCATATTAGTTCTTAGATTTCATCTTCATACTTTTCCAGAGCTAATAGTGCTCCGTTGTGTGGATGTTTCATAATTTATTCTGCTGTACTTCTATATTTTAACTTTTATATTATTTCCAATATATCGCAATTCCTTGCAATGCTCTCATAATCTTGCACATAATAAATTGATTCAAACAACACAGGTCCGATTGTACATGGATTTTTTTCAATAAATACTGTACTGTAAATGTATTTTATTTTATGATTTGCTTTTTCTTTTTTTAGTTTGTTTTGAGAGAACATACAAGCACATGAACAGGGAAGGGAGAGAAAGAGCGAGAGAGAGAGAGAGGGAAATAAAGAGAGAGAATGAGAATCCCAAGCACACTCCATGCTGTCAGCACAGAGCCCAACACGGGGCTCGATCTCACGAACCATGACCTGAGCCAAAACCAAGAGTTGTATACTTAACCGACTGAGCCATCCAGGTGCCCCCTTTTATGATTTTCTTAATAACATTTTCTTTTTTCTAGATTACTTTATTATAGAATAAAGTATATAATACACATAACATAAAAAATGTGTTAGCATAATATTTATGTTATTGGTAAGGCTTCTGGTCAACAGTAGGCTGTTAGTAGTTAAGTTTTTGGGGACTCAAAAGTTATATGTGGATTTTTGACTACGCAGGGGGTTTGATGCACCTAAACTCCCTGCATTGTTCAGGGGTCCACCATATATGTGTGTGTGTGTGTATCTATATATCTATTTATATAGATATGTATCCATATTGTTGGAGATGTATCTTTAGGAAGCATTTCCCAAAATGGAATTACTGAACCAAAATGTAAACACATATTGTTTTATTATATATTGTTACATTCCCATCCAAATTGTTATCCCATTTTGTATTCATACTAGCAAGCTTTGGCTGCCTGTTTTCCCACAACCTCATTAACATCACATGTTGTCAATCTTCTTAATTTTGGCCAATATGATATGTGAGAAATATCTCAGCCTCGTATTTATGTATATTTCTTTTATTTTTAGTGAAGGTGAATATCTTTTCATCTGGTTATGGACTATATTTGTATTACCTTTTCATGGTTTTCAGGTTTTGGTGGGGATTTTTTTTTTATTCATCCTTCTAATTTTTTTCATTTTTTATTATAAAGTACACATAACATAAAATTTACTGTCTTAACCATTTTTAAGTATACAGTTGAGTGATATTAAGTACATTGATATTATTATGAATTTCTGTGAATATAAACACCTTATCAAATAAATAGCTTACACATCTTTTCTCTCATTCTATAGATTGCTTTTCACATGGTTGTGTCCTTTGAGCCCCAAATTTTAAAATTTTATGAAGTCTAATTTATTTTTTATTTTGTTGATTGTGCCTTTATTTTTCCTTATGTTGATTGTGTTATATCCAAGAAATCATTGACAAATCTGATGTGAAGTTTTTGCTTAATATTTTCTTCTAAGACTTTATAGTTTGAATTCTTATGTTTAGGTTTTTGACCCATTTTGAGTTAGTTTTGTGTATGATGTTAGATATAGGTCTAACATTATTCTTTAACAAGAATAGTTTTTGTGTATGATGTTAAAGGTCTAACATTATTCTTTAACTATGGATGTTAACTTTAACTGCCAGCTTCCTAGCATTACTTGGTGAAAACAAAAACTAATTTTTTTCTTACCGAATGGTTTTGACACATTATTTCTAGGTCTGTTTTGAGGCTCTCTCTTCTAGTTCATTGACTTGTGTGTTGGCCTTTACGCCAGTGCCACATGTTTTTGATTGTTGTAGTCCTATAGTTTTGTTTTTTTCAAGATTATTTGGCTATCAAGGTCCTTTGAGATTCCATATGAATTTTAGGATCTGTTTTTCTATTTTTGCAAAAAGCATTGCTAGGATTTGATAGGAATTACATTGAATTTGTAGATCTCTTCAGGTAGTATTAACATTTTAATGATATTAAACCTTCCAATTTATGGACATGGAATGTCTTTCCATTTATTTATGTCTTCTCTAATTTTTAAGCAATATTTCATAGTTTCTATTGTTCCTTAAACTTTTAAGAGTTCTTTCTTTATCAGAAGTATGAGTACTTTATCTGTGAGAGACGTTAAAAAGGTTATCTTCCAGTTAGATAATGTTTGACTTTGCTTATTGCATTTTTATGCCATGCAAAAGTTTTGGTTTTTGTAGTGAAATATATCTTCCTTTTACACTTCTTGATCTTACATCATAGTTAGAAATCCCCTGCTGCCACCAGTTTATGCAAGGATATGAATATATTTTTTCTACAGCTTGTATAGTTTTATTTGTTTGGGATCTCTGATATCCATGGGTTGTGTATGTTATGAGGTATGGATTTGATTTTATCTTTCCCCCAAACATCTATCTAGTTGTCCTGGCACCATTTAATACACCTTTTTTTTAACTTCAGTAATCTGAGATGATATCTTTATTTACTAAAATTCTCTATTGGGTTTACTTCTGTTCTAGTCTCCAGTCTGTCTGTTTGAATTATCACTGCTTGAGTTATAGAGAATTTGTTTTTAATGTTTAGTTTGGGTAGGTTTCCACTAACAATATTTCTTTTTAGATTTTCATAATTTAGCTTGCATACTTATTTTTACACATGAATCTTAGTAGCTTCATAAGAAAACTTTTTAGTATTGTTACTGGAATAGTTTTAAATATGTAAATTAACTTGAAGAGACGTGGCATCTTTATGATGTTGAACCATCCTATCCAAGATCAAGGGACATCATCTTATTTGTTCAAGACTATTTTGTGTCTTTCAGAAGTGTTTAAAGTTTTCCTCACATAGGATTTGCTTTTTTGTCAGGTTTATTCAAGGTGTTTTATTTTCTGTTTTGCTTTGGTAAAGTGCTTTTATTTTACCATTATATCCATTCTATTGGGTTATTGATTGTGTATTTAAAGGGTATTGGTTTTTTTATGTTAACCCTGTGTTCTGGTGATTTATTGGATTCTTATGTTACATAAAGTAGTTTTATCATTGATGCTCTGTGGTTTCTAAAACCTCTTGGTAAATAGAGATAGCTTTGCTTTTCCATTCTGATGCTGTAAGTCAGCAGTTCTCAAGGTTTTTGGTCTCAAGATCCCTTTATACTCTTAAATATTTTTGAGTCCCCCAGGACATTTTGGTTATGTGAGTTGCCTATTAATCTTTACCTTATTAGAATTAAGACTCAGAAAATTATAAGTATTAATTAAAAAATAACAATGGTACATCCAGTGTAGGCTAGCAGATTTTTAGAAGTGAGTTACTTTATTTAGTGACAATATTGGTATTATTTTGCATTTTTATAAATCCCTTTGATATCTGGATTAGAAGAAGAATATGTCTATTTTTGCATTCAACCTGTTGCATATTTTTGTGGTTGAACTAAATGAAGATTATCTGGTCTCGTATAGATATATAGCTGAAAAACAAAGGGGTACTTTAGTAACATTTTCAGAGAATTGTATATGTTTTGTTTTATACTCCAAAATTTGACTTGTGGTAATTTCTTAAATGTTATTTATAACATGGAACCTGAAATTATTTTTTTAAATTGAAGTATAGTTGACACATAATAATATTATATTAGTTTCAGGGGTACAGCACAGTGATTCAGCAAGGCTATACATTATGCTATGCTCACCACAGGTGTAGCTACTATTATCATACAATGCTATTACAGTAACACTGTCTATATTCCTTAGTCTGTACCAGTGACTTACTCATTCCATATTTGGAAGCCTGAAACAATTTTAATATATTTTTGTACAATGTTACATTAAAACCCATTAGTGTATCTTGCAGTTTGAATGGGTCTTTTACTGATGCATGACTTTGTTATATATGTATTGGAGATCATTGTTTCACTGAGCTAGGCAATTATTCTGAAAGTAACACATTACATTAAAAAATAGAAAAAATATCACATTTGTTAAAATTGCTTCTGATCTCATCAGAAAAAGCTTTAAATTATTGGGAAACTGTCAGGCTCATGGTGGTAGATCTAAGATTTCTAAAACTTAAATTCTGTCATTATCAGCAAATCTTGCCAGTTGTTTTTCTTGAAGTTCACTTTTTGCATTTTCTAGAAAATATCTGCCAGATATCCAATCTGAATAACTATAATTTATCTGTCAATTTCTGTCATGGAAAATGGTGTTCCATGAAATAAGAGCTAATTCAGCTCACAACTAAAAGAATTGTATAAGCGATTTTCATTGAAACAAAAATTATAATTTGGTATGCAACATAAGTCCTATATGTATACTTCCGCTATTATCATACTGAATATTAAAAAGAAATGTACTCAAGGCTTGAGATTCAATAATATTAATAATTTTTGCTGTTAGATTAAGGACATTATTTTTTTAATGTTTATTTTTTTGAGACAGAGAGAGAGCATGATTGGAGGAGGAGCAGAGAGAGAGACACACACACACAGAATCTTTAGCAGTTTCAGGACTCTGAGTTGTCAGCACAGAGCCTGACGTGTACCTCAAACCCATGAACTGAACGATCATGACCTTAGCCAAAGTTGGACTTTTAATCAACTGAGCCACCCAGGTGATCCAGGTTAAGGACATTCTTAAGTGATTTATTTGATTTATTTTCTAGTTCCTGATAGTAAAGAATTTAATAGTTACTAGTAAAGTTGGATGTCATGACCTTGATTCATGCTAACATGCCAGCAGTTTTAACCTCCATGCTGTTGTACCATCGGTACAAGTATTAATATAGTGGAAAAAGCAAGTAATATCTTAGTATTATTTGAGGAAAACTTCTGACATTGTGAACCCTTAAAAGAGTCTTAGAATTACCTGGGTTTGCAGACCATATTTTAAGAACCACTAATCTAATAGATTTTTTCTTTTCTAATTGCATGTATTCATTAATATCTCCAATACAATGCTAGATAGTAGTGGAAAAAGTGGATATCTTTATTTTATTTCTAATCTCAAGGATATATGTATCTGTTGTGATTCCCTATTAAGATACTAGTTTTAAAACTAAGTTGTGATTTTATTATGTATAAAAAGTATGTATCAATTCGTGTTCTCTTAAATGCCTTTTAATCAGAAATAGATGTTAAATTTTACCAAAGGGTAAAAGTTTTTTATTATTTATTTTTCCTTTTTAAAATTGATAGCCATAATAATATCATTTTTCTTCTTAGATGTTTTATTATGTTATATTATATTAACGGATTCTCTAATCCATTGATATAGTTCCTTTAATAGATCTCCTTTGGTAGTGATAAATACATACCCTAATGTAGAATTATATTTTATTATTTAGTTTGTTAATATTTTTATTTTTATAATGATATTGATAAATGATACTGATCTATGATTTTCTTTTCTATTGTCTTACACATTTAGACAATTTTTTAAACTTTAAGAGAGACAGAGACATTGTGTGGGGGAGTGGCAGAGAGAGAGAGAGAGGGTGAGAAAGAGGGAATCCTAAATAGGTTCTGCACTGTCAGCACAGAGCCTGACATGGGGCTTGAACTCATGAAACCATGAGATCAAGATCTGAGTCAAAACTAAGAGTTAGGCACTTTACCAACTGAGCCACCTAGGTACCCCTACACATCTAGATTTTAATGTTACATTTGCTTTATACAAAGACTTTGGAAGACTTCCCACCCCCTTTTTCTGGAATAATATATGTAGCATTAGGATAGTCTAATCTTTACAGGTTTGGTAGAATTCTCTAGTGAAACCATCAGAACCTGGAGCTTTCTGGTTAAGATTTTTCAAAATTTTGTCTACTTATGAGTAATAAATCTGTCTTCTTAAACATTATATTGCTTAAGTATCATTGAGTAATATTTGTAAACTATGTTTTCTTTGGAAAAAATTCATTCTATCTAGGTTTTCAAATTTATTAACATAGAGATTTGTGTCATTTTTATTTTTTTATATTCAGTGATTGGTTTCTCATTATTTCTTGTATTGCATTTTTACTTTCTTCTCCACTTTTTTAAAAAGCTATTTTTGTCATTTTTTCAAGAAACCAAGATTTTTATTATTAGATTAATGTTTTTCTTTTTCCTACCACACTGAAATTTGTGCTGATCTTTATTATTCCCCTCACTTTATTTGTTCTAGTTTCCTTTGTTGTTTTTTCTCCAGCTTATAGAGAATTTTTTTCATCCTTTTGTTTTTATTAATAAAAGTGTTCAAGACTAAATTTTTTTCTCTTGATTATTTTAAATGTATGCCATAATAATTTGCAGTGTTTTTATTATCATTGTCTTTAGAAATTCTGAAATTGCTTTTCCTGATTTCACTTTCACCCAAATTGTTTAGTAGAGAAGGGGCTAGTTCTACCCTTAATATTCAGTAAGAAGGGCCTTTTTGCATTTTATTTTGTTATTATTTTCTAACTTTACTGAATTTTTGTCAGAAATCATTATCTTTAATACTTCTGTTTTTATGAAACTTATGCTATCAGTTTGACTACAATATGGTAAACTTTTGTTAATATTTCATATATTTCATATTTCATACACTTAAGATGAAGATGTATTCTCTAACTCATGAGGATAAAAGTTTTGATATATATATGTAAGATACAATTTACTGATTATACAGTTTTGGTCTGCTGTATCTTGGTTTTTGTCCATTTAATCTGTCTTGTACTAAGGATGGTGTGTGAAAGTTTTTTAAAATTATTTTTCTATTTCTTTTTCATGTCTTTTCATTTCTGCTTTGTACAGGTGGTTGGTATACTAAGTGATGCATGAATATCCAGGACTGAGATATGTTTATTATGAATTGTGGCATTTAGCTTTAAAAAAAAGAGTTTTTTGTTATATTTAATTCTTTTTGATTAGAATTTATTTGATAGCAAAATCACAACTCCTGCTTCATTATTGGTTCCCTTTGCTTTATATGTCTCATCTTTTCTTAATCACTTTGTTTTCATTGTTTAACTATATAGCATGTAGTTTGTTCTTATTTGTGAACTAGCTTGAAGGTTTTGTCTTGTAATTGGTTTCTTAAGACAGTCCACATCTATTGATATGACTGTTGTATCTCCACTAGTAATACTGTATTGTTTTATTTTCTGGGAATTTTCATTTTTGTTATTTGTTTGCTTTGTTCTTTAATTTCTAAAATATTCTTCAGTATATAGGATGGCTGGTAATTTTTCTAGTGGCTCCTTTTATACTCAAAATACATTTTGTAATGCTTTTAGAGTCTGTATTTTTATTTCACCTCTTGTTATATAATTTGTCATTTTTTAATTGTGCCCTTTGACCTCTTGCCCATAAAAGTGTGAGCTTATTTTACTGTATTTTTCTCTTTCCTTTTCTGTGTCATGTTTTAGTTGGACTATTTATACATTTTCAAAACATATATATTTTTTAAATATCCTTGTCTTCATCTTTTAAAAAAAATTTTTGGCCTTATATATACAACTGAAGTTTCTCCAAAAATGGTTAGATGATACACATTTGCTTGTAGAATGCATCAGAAGGGCTCATGTGTACTGTATTTCATGAGTTATTCAATGTTTAAAGCTGTTTTTCTATAGCCTTGATACTCAAAGGACTGCTTGTTTGCATATAAAACTTGTGTTTCATATTTGCTATAGTTCTTGAAAATACTATTCTGTTGTTGACTTGCTGTGTAATTTGTTTTTAAGAAGTCTGATGTCCATCTAATATTCTTGCTTTTGCAAGTTATTTGATTTTTCCCATGAGACCTCTATTTTTCTTTTTTTATACTCGAATAGTTTTTTTAAAGATTGTATATATTATATACATGTATATATTATATGTATGTACATGTATATAATTATATGTACATATATATTCATACATGTATATATTTTTAAATTTAAGTCTAAGTTAGTTAACATATAGTGTAATAATAATTTCATGAATAGAATTTAGTGATTCATCACTTACATATAACATCCAATGTTTATCCCAATAAATGTCCTCCTTAATGCCCTTCACCCCTTTAGCCCTTCCTTCCCACCCAACACCCCACCAGCAATCCACAGTTGTGGTTTGTCTCCCTTACTGTTTTAAATTTTTTTAATGTTTATTTATTTTTGAGAGACACAGAGCATGAGCAGGGGAAAGGCAGAGAGAGAAGGAGACACAGAATCTAAAGATATGCCTCATCTTCTTTAGCGATTCAACAGTTAATGGACATTTGGGCTCTTCCCATACTTTGGCTGTTGTCAGTAGTGCTGCAGTAAATATTGGGGTGCACGTGCCCCTTTGAATCAGCCCTCCTATATCCTTTGGATAAATACCTAGTAGTGGAGTTGCTAGTTGTAGGGTAGTTCTAATTTTAATTTTTTGAGGAACCTCCATATTGTTTTCCAGAGTGGCTGCACCAGTTTGCATTCCTACCAGCAGTGCAAAAGAAAACCTCTTTCTCCACATCTTTGCCCACATCTGTTCTTGCCTGAGTTGTTTATTTTAGCCATTCTGACTGGTGTGAGGTGGTATCTCACTGTGGTTTTGATTTGTATTTCCCTGATCATGAGTGATGTTGAGTATCTTTTCATGTGTCTGTTAGCCATCCAGATGTCTTCTTTGGAAAAGTGTCTATTCATGTCAATTGCCCATTTCTTCACTGGATTATTTGGGTTTTTAGGTGTTGAGTATGAGAAGTTTTTTATAGATATGGTTAGTATCTGATATGTCATTTGTAAGTATCTTCTCCCATTCCATTGGTTGCTTTTTAGTTTTGCCGATTGTTTCCTTTGCTGTGCAGAAGCTTTTTATCTTGATGAGATCCCAATAGTTCATTTTGCTTTTGTTTCCCTTCTCTCTGGAGACATGGCAAGTAAGATGCTGCTGCAGCTGAGGTCAAAGAGTTTGTTGCTTGTTTTCTCCTCTAGGATATTGATGGCTTCCTGTCTTACTTTTAGGTCTTTTATCCATTTGAGTTTATTTCTGTATGTAGTGTAAGAAGGCAGTCCAAGTTCATTCTTCAGATGTCACTGTCCAGCTTTCCCAACACCATTTGCTGAAAAGACTATCTTTTATCTATCAGATATTCTTTCTTGCTTTGGCAAAAATTAGTTGGCCATACATTTGTGGGTCCATTTCTGGGTTCTCTATTCTATTCCATTGATCTACGCATCTGTTCTTGTGCCAGTACTGTACTGTCTTGATGATTAGAGCTTTGTATTACAGCTTGAAGTCCAGAATTGTGATGCCTCCAATCACAAATGTGTTTTTCTTTTTCAGAATTGCTTTGGCTATTAAGGATCTTTTCTGGTTCCATACAAATTTTAGGATTGTTAGTTCTAGCTCTGTGAAGAATGCTGGCATAATTTTGATAGGGATTGCATTGAATATGTAGATCGCTTTGAGTAGTATTGACATTTTTACAATATTTATTCTTCTGAACCATGAGCATGGAATGTATTTCCATTTGTGTATGTGTGTGTCTTCAGTTTCTTTCATAAGCTTTCTATAGATGGCAGTGTCTAGATTTTTCACCTCTTTGGTTAAGTTTATTCCTAGGTATTTTATGGTTTTTGGTGCAATTGGAAATGGGATCGTTTCTTTGAATTCTTTCTGCTGTTTCATTATTTGTTTGTAGAAATGCAACCAAATTCCCTATATTGACTTTATTTCCTGTGACTTTGCTGAATTCATGTATCAGTTCTAGCAGGTTTTGTGTGTGTGTGTGTGTGTGTGTGTGTGTGTGTGTGTGTAGTCTTTTGGGTTTTCCCAAACCCTAGAGACTATTATAGAGTATTATGTCATCTGCAAAGAGTGAAAGTTTGACTTCTTTCTTGCCGATTTGGATGCCTTTATTTCTTTGTGTTGTCTGATTGCTGGGGCTAAGACTTTGAATACTATGTTGAATAACAGTGGTGAGAGTGAAAATCCCTGTCATGTTCCTGACCTTAGGGGGAAATCTCCGCTTTCCCCCATTGAGTATGATATTAGCAGTGGGTCTTTTGTATATGGCCTTTATGATCTTGAACTATGATCCTTCTATCTCTACTTTCTTGAAAGTTTTTATCAAGAAGGATGCTGTATTTTGTCAGATGCTTTCTCTGCATCTATTGAGAGGATTATGTGGTTCTTATCCTTTCTTTTGTTAATGTGATGTATCACATTAATTGATTTATGGATATTGAACCAGCCCTGCATCCCGGAAATAAATCCCACTTGATCGTGGTGAATAATTCTTTTAATGTATTGTTTGATCTGGTTTGCTAGTATCTTGTTGAGAAGTTTTGCATCCATGTTCATCAGGGAAATTGGTCTGTAGTTCTCATTTTTATTGGGGTCTGGTTTTGGAATCAAAACCAGATTCTAGTTTGTTGGGAGAGTTTTGATTACTAATTCAGTTTCTTTACTTGTTATGGGTCTGTTCAAATTTTCTATTTCTTCCTGTTTCAGTTTTGGTAGTTTATATGTTTCTAGGAATTTGTCCATTTCTTCCAGATTGTCCAATTTATTGGCATATAATTGCTCATAATATTCTCTTATTATTGTTTGTATTTCTGTGGTTTTGGTTGTGACATCTCCTCTTTCATTCATGATTTTATTTATTTGAGTCCTTTTCTTTTTTCTTTTTGATCTGGCTAGGGGTTTATCAATTTTGTTCATTCTTTCAAAGAACTAGCTCCTTGTTTCATTGATCTGTTCTATTGTTTGTTTGTCTTAATTTCAATAGCATTGATTTCTACTCTAATCTTTATTTTTTCCCTTTCTCTGCTGGTTTCAGGCTTTATTTGTTGTTCCTTTTCCAGTTTTTATTGGTGTAAAGTTAGGTTGTGTATTTGGGACCTTTTGTTTCTTCTTTAGGAAGGCCTGGATTGCTGTATACTTCCCTCTTATGACTGCCTTTGCTGCATCCCAGAGATTTGGGGCTGTTGTGTTTTCATTTTCATTGGCTTCCATGTAGTTTTTAATTTCCTCTTTAATTTCTTGGTTAACTCATTCATTATTTAATAGGATGTTCTATAACCTACAAGTATTCATGGTCTTTCCAAATTTTTTCTTGTGGTTGATTTGGAGTTTCATAGGATTGTGGTTTGAAAATATACAAGGTATTATGTCGATCTTTATGTACTTATTGAGGGCTGATTTGTGGCACAGTATGTGATCTATTCTGGAAAATGTTGCATGTACAGTTGAGAAGAATGTGTATTCTGCTGCTTTAGGATGAAATGTTCAGAATATATATGTTAAATCTATCCTGTCCAGTGTGTCATTCAAAGCCATTGTGTTCTTGTTGAGTTTCTGTTTACATGATCTGTCCATTGCTGTAAGTGGAGTGTTGAAGTCCCCTACTATTATGGTATTATTATTAGTGAGTTTCTTTATGTTTGTGGTTAATTGATTTTTATATTTGAGTGCTTTCATGTAGGGAGCATAAATATTTATAATTGTTAGATCTCCTTGGCGGATAGACCCTTAATTATAATATAATGCCCTTCATCTCTTGTTACAGTTTTTATTTTAAAATTTGTTTTGTCTGATGTAAGTATGGCTACTCCACCTTTCTTTTGACAACCATCAGGAAGATATTTGGTTCTCCATCCTCTTACTTTCAATCTGCAAGTGTCTTTAGATCAAAAATTAGTCCTTGTAAGCAAAGTATAGATGGGTCTTGTTTTCTTATCCTTTCTGACACCCTGTGTCTTTTGATTGGAGCATTTAGTCCATTGATGCTTAGAGTGAGTACTAAAAGATATGAATTTAGTACCATTGTGTTGCTTATAGTGTTGGTATTTCTGGTGATGTTCGCTGGTTCTTTCTAATCTTTGTTCCTTTTGGTCTGTTTTGTTTTGTCTTTTCTCCACTCAAATGGGCCACCTTAAAATTTCTTGCAAGACTGGTTTAGTGATCATGAGCTCCTTTAGTTTTTATTTGTCTGGGAAACTCTTTTTCTCTCATAATTTTAATGACAGCCTTTCTGGATAAAGAATTCTTTCAATTCAGCATGTTGAATATATCCTGCTACTCCTTTCTGGCCTTCCAACTTTATGTGGATAGGTCTGCAAAAGTCTGCTGTGAACCTGATCTGTCTTCCTTAGTTGGCTAAAGACTTTTTTCCCCTTGCTGCTTTCATGATTCTTTCCTTGTTTGTGTATTTTGTGACTTTTACTATGATATGCCTAGGTGACCGTCGATTTTTGTTAAATTTAATGGAAGTTCTCTGTGCTTCTTGAATTTTGATGTTTGTATCCTTCCCCAGATTAGCCAAGTTTTCCACTATAATTTGCTCAATAAAATTTGTGCCCCTTTTTCTCTGTCTTCGTGTTCTAGGACTCCTATGATTCAGAGTTATTCCTTTTTAATAAGTCACTGAGTTCTCTAAGTCTTGTATTGTGATCATTTGCCTTTGTTTCCCTCTTTATTTTCTGCCTCATTATTCTCTGTAATTTTATCTTCTACATAATTGATTCACTGCTCTGCTTCCTTGCTGTCATGGCATCTATCCAAGATTACATCTCAGATACAGCATTTTTTAAAAAAAATATTTTTATTTATTTCTAGGAGAGAGAGAGAGACAGCGTGAGCAGGGGAGGGTCAGAGAGAGAGGGAGTGACAGACTCCGAAACAGGCTCCAGGCTCTGAGCTGGCAGTCAGCACAGAGCCCGACGCGGGGCTCGAACCCACGAACCACGAGATCATGACCTAAGCAAAAGTCGGACGCCCAACCGACTAAGCCACCCAGGCGCCCCTCAGATACAGCATTTTTAATTTAATCCTGACTAGATTTTACTTCTTTTCTCTCTGCAGAGAGGGATTCTATGCTTCCTTCAACCCCAGCTAGTACCTTGTTTTCATGGTTCTAAATACTAGTTCAGACGTCTTGCTTATATCTGTGTTGACTAAGCCTCTAGCTGTGTTCTCTTCCTATTCTTTTGGAGTGAATTCCTTTATTTTGTCATTTTGGGGGAAGAAAAAAATTAACACAATAAAATATAAAAATTAAAAAAAAAGAATACAAAAATCAAATAAGGGAAGCTAGATCCTAGGTGTATTTTGGTCTGCTTGTTGAAACAAGCTTGATATAATAGTGAAAAAAGTGGAAGAAAAGAAAAAAAAAGCTAAGAAAAATTTAAAAATTAAAAAATATAAAGTGGAATAAAATGAAATTGAATAATTTTTTTTAAAAATTGAAAAATAAAATAAAGAAAATAAAAATATAGTGTTCTCTTTCTATATCCAATAAAGAAGAAGAAAAGAAAGAAAAAAGGAAGCAATTTAAGCAAAAACAGAAGCAAAGAAAACAAATAAATAAACCAACAAACAGAATGAAATCCCAGTGAAATTACATCCAGTTTCCCCTAGAACTGAAACTATAAAGCCCTCTATAGTCTGTACACTAAACAAGTGGAGTGACTTGTGCTGTCTTCTAGGGTACGTGCTTGGAAGGCACACTTGGGTGGGTATTGATGTAATGCCTCTGTTTTCTATTAGGTAGCACTGCTTAGCTTACTGGGGTGGACCAGTGTGGTGTCCATGCAAGCATGCAGGAGTGGTGGAAATGGCTTCACCAAGCTCCCTAGTCTCTGGCACAGGAACTTCAGGCTTTCAACGACCTGCAGTCAAGCACCCCTTTTTTCTCTCTGGCATTTGTCCACCCTTTTCTTACCACATCCTTGTCCAAGCTCTCTGCCTGCATCTCTCCAGAGTTTTATCTCAGATGGGTTGTGTCTCAAAACCCCATACTTCAAAGATCCCTGTGGCTTGGACCTACTCCAAATTTCTGGGGGAGGGTCTTGCTGAGCAATGGCCAGTTGCCGGCTTGCCCCAGAAAATGTGCATAGAATGGTGCAACAGTAGAGGTTCAGAGATTATGGCAAATCACAGAACATAGATGGCTCCAGGTTTCACTGCACTCTGCTATCTTTGTCCAAATACCAGCAGACGTGGCTGTTCTCCAGGGTCTGCTGGGACCTTTGCCTGTGGGGAGGCTATATGGCCTCTAGCAAATGCACTCCATGCAGAGGAACTGCTTCTTCCCATGTGGCACACAGACTCCTCAAGCCCTCTGCCTGCTCCTGGGGATTTTTCCTACTTCCTCACCAGAACACTGCTAGGCACTGAGCTCTGGAACTTCAGACTCTGTGCTCCACTGTTTATAGAATCTTTGTGGTATTGAAACCCTTTCCTTTCTTCCCATCAGTGGTTTCATGGAACAGATTTCTTCTTCAGTCACCTTTTAGTATTTTCACCCTTTCTCTCTCTTGCTCTCCAGCTACTTTCAGGGGAGTACTTTTCTTGCATGACCCTGAAACACTGCCTTCTACCCCTTTCTCTTTCTCTGTCTCCACAAAAACAGCTTCCTCCCCTTCGCAGCTTTTCTCTCTCCCAGTTCACCTCTCCACACCATGTATGTGCTGAGTTCTGTGGCTCAAGTTATACAGATTGTTGTATTAATCCTCAGATCAATTTCTTAGGTGTCCCAAATAGTTAGGCACTGATCTAGCTGTGTTTCAGGGGTGAGACAAGCTAAAGGTCTCCAGGCTACTCTGCCATCTTAACTCCTCTACTATATAATCTAATAATTTTAATAGGCTATGTCTTAGACTTGATCATTAAGGATCAATTTTCCAGGATATCTGGTAAGTGTTTTCCAAATATGGATTAAAGCAGAGGTTTAAATCTAACTTTCTTAGTACATAGTACTCATAGAGTTTCAGAAATATTTCCATGGATCCCTCATGCCAAAAAATTATAATAATTCTATTTGTGAAGTACTCTGGTTCAAACAACTTAGTATTTATGTTCTGAGAACTTGGTGGCCATTTGAAAGTAATTGGGAGAGAGAAAGAGAGAGAGAGAGAGAGAGAGAGAGAGAACAAAACAAAACAAAACAGATCAGCTATTTTTCTAACTCAGATCAGCTACTTTAGGGATATGTGAACCTGTTGAACACTGTACAATTTAGAAGTGGAAATCAAATTGGATACTGCCTGTTCCATATTAGTTCTCAGATAGCATTTGCCTTTTGTCACAACAACTATTGACAATTCAAGTTCACAAAGATTTGATGCCATGAAAAGAAATGTAGTAGTATCAGATGTTGAATCTGTGAACTATTTTGAAGCAGTCGTTTGTGTGATTTTCAACAGATGGTCAAATATTACTGTTTTCCTCATAAGTTTAACATATCCTATGTCATGCCTGTGAATTCACTCCACACACCATTTGGGAAACATTGATTAAACGTCTTCTTTTACTTTTAGCAAGTTCTTTTGGTATATAATTTTAAATACTCGTTTTTTTCCCTACTGCATTATTTTCCTATATCAGGGACCCTATCTTTATATTTTTTATACATTCTTTGACTATCTGAATTACTTTCTTTTTGATTTTTTTCGTGTCTTCCCCCCCTTGTTTTTTCATGAAATAATACATTATTGTATAAATGTTAAGGCATACAGCACAATGTTTGATTTGCATATATTATGAAATATTACAATAGGCTTATCTAATATCCATCTTCTCATATAGACACAATAAAAAATGAAAGTGAAAAAGGAAAACTTTTTTCTTGTGATGATGAGAAGTCTTAGGATTTACTTTGTTTACAACTTATATAACAGTGTTTGCTGTAGGCATCATGATGAACATTTATATATTTTATAATTAGAAGTTTATACCTTCTGACCACCTGCCTCTAGTTTCCCCTCCACTTACTTTCCACCTTTGATAATCAAAAGTCTGATCTCTTTTTCTATGAGATTTCTTTAAAGATATCACATGTAAGTGAAATCATATAGTATTTGTCTTTCTTTGTCTTACTCATTTCATTTAGCATAATGCCTTCAAGGTCTAGCTATGTTGTTGCCAATGATAAGATTTTTTGGTTATTTTATGGCTGAATAATAATCTATTACCATTCATCCATTGATAGACACTTAGGTTTTTTTTTCACGTCTTGGTTATTGTAAATAATGCTGCAGATATGGGGGTGTAGCATGGGGGTACAGTTATCTTCTCAAGTAAGTGTTTTCATTTCCTTTGGATATATTCCTAGAAATGGAATTACTGGATCATGTTGTAGTTCTATTATTAATTAAAAAACATCTTGGGGAGCCTGGGTGGCTTAGTCAGTTAAGCATCCAACTTCAGCTCAGGTCACAATCACACAGTTCATGGGTTTGAGCCCCACATCAGGCTCACTGCTGCCAGCCTATCAGTGCAGAGCTGGGATCCTGCTTCAGATTCTGTGTCTTCCTCTCTGTCTGCCCCTCCCCTCCTCATGCTCTGTCTCTTTCTCTCAAAAATAAACAAACATTAAAAAATATTTTTAAATTCTCCATGGAATTTTTCATAGTGACTGTATCAATATACAGTCCCACCAACAGCATTTTTTCCACGATCACATAAGCATTTATTATGTCTTATTTTTTGATGATGTCCATTTTAACAAGCATGAGATGATCATTGTGGTTTTAATTTGCATTTCCTAATAACTAGTTATATTGATCATCTTTTAATGTACCTGTTGGCTTTTTGCTTAACTTTTTTAAAAAATTTATTATTTTTAAATGTTTATTCATTTTGAAAGAGAGAGGGAGTACCAGCAGGGGAGGAACAGGGGGAGAGGGAGAGAATCTTAAGCAGACTCCATGCCCAGTGCAGAGCCCAACATGGGGCTCAATACAATGATCAGGAGATCGTGCTGAAATCAGTACTTGGTTGCATAACTGACTGAGCCACCCAGATACCCCTGCATACTTTCTTTGAAGAAATGTCTATTCAGGTTCTGCCCATTTTTTAATTTGGTTATTTGTTTTTTTAGCTGTTGACTTATATGAAATCTTTATATATTTTTGATACTAATCCCTTACCAGATATTTGGTTTGCAATTTTTTTTTCTATTAAGTAGGTTTTCTTTTCAGTTTGTTAATGGTTTCTTTTGCTGGACAGATTTGTGGTTTAGTGTGGTCCTACTTGTTTATTCCTTAAAATTTTTTTTAATGTTTAAGAGACAGAATGTGTGCAGGGACGGAGCAGAGAGAGAGGGAGACACAGAATCTGAATCAGGCTCCAGGCTCTGAGCTGTCAGCACAAAGCCCAAAGCAGGGCTCAAGCCTATGAACCGTGTGATCATAACCTGAGCCGAAGTCACCCCCCACTTGTTTATTCTTTATTTTGTTACTTGTGCTTTAGGTATTGTATCTAAAAAATCATGACCAAGGGATGCCGGGGTGGCTCATATGGTTAAGCGACAGACTCTTGGTTTTGGCTCAGGTCATGATCACATGGTTCATGACTTCTGGTCCTATGTCAGCCTCTGTGCTGGCACTATGGAGCCTGCTCTGGATTCTTCCTCTCTCTCTATCCCTCCTCCCCTCAAAATAAATAAACAAACTTAAAAAATAAAATACATAAATAAAAAATCATGACCAAGACCCATGTCAAGGAGATTTAGTCCTGTTTTCTTCTGGGAGTTCCAGGACTTAATCCATTTTGAATTAATTTTTGTAAGTAGTGTAAGATACAGGTGTAATGTCATTCTTTTACATGTGAATATCCAATGAGCCCATCATTATTGAAAAGAATATCTTTTTTTTTTTTAATGTTTTATTTATTTCTAGGAGAGAGAGAGAGAGAGACAGCGTGAGCAGGGGAGGGTCAGAGAGAGAGGGAGTCACAGACTGAAACAGGCCCCAGGCTCTGAGCTGGCAGTCAGCACAGAGCCCGACGCGGGGCTCGAACCCACGAACCGTGAGATCATGACCTAAGCGAAAGTCGGACGCTTAACCGACTAAGCCACCGAGGTGCCCTGAAAAGAATATCTTTTGTTCATTGAGTATTCTTGGCTCCCTGTCAAATATTAATTGATTGTATATGCTTGGGTTTGTTTCTGGGATCTTCATTCTATTCTGTTAGTCTGTTTGTCTATTTTTATGTCAGTATCATACTGTCTTGATGACTATAGGTTTATAATACAGCTTGAAATCAGGCAGTAGAGGCTCTCCTACTTGTTTCTTTCTCAGTATTACTTTGGCTATTTGAGGTCTTTTGTGATTCCGTATAATATTTAGGAGCGCTTTTTCTAACTCTGTAAATAATATAATTGGACTTTTAATACAAATTTCATTGAATTTGTAGTATTGAACTTTTAAAATTATTAATTATTGAAGTTAATGAACATAGGATACCTTTCCATTTATTTGTGCCATCTTCAATTTCTGTCATCAATGTATTATAGTGTTCAGAGTAGAGATCTTTAACCTCCTTAAATGTATTCCTAAGATTTATTATGTTTGATGTTATTGTAAATGAGATTGATATTTTTATTTCTTTTTTAGAAAATTGGTTGTTAGTGTATAGAAATGCTACTGATTTTTGTATGTTAATTTTGCATTCTGCATCTCTCCTGAATTCATTTATTTTTTGGTTGGGTCTTTAAGATTTTCTACATGTAGGGGCATCTGAGTGGCTCAGTTGGTTAAGTGCCTGATTTTGGCTCAGGTCATGATCTCATAGTTTGTGGTTTCAAGCTCTGTGTTGGGTTCTGTGCTGACAGCTCAGAGCCTGAAGCCTGCTTCAGATTCTGTCTCTCTCTCTCTCTCTCTCTCTCTCTCTCTGTGCGTCCCTTGTCTTGCATGTGTGCTCGCCCTCTCTCAGCTTGTGAAAATAAAAAAATAAACATTAAAGAAAGATTTTCTACATATAAAATCATGTCATCTGTAAATAGGGACAATTTTACTTCTTCCTTTCCAATTTGATACCTTTTCTTCTCTCTGTCACTCTCACTCTCCTCTCTCTGTCTCTCTCTCTCTTTTGTTTTTGTTTTGCTTGTTTTCCTGATTACTTTAATTAGGATTTCTAGTGTTATGTTGAATAAAGTGGTGAGAGTGAGCACCCTTGTTTTGTTTCTGATATCAGAGGAAAAGTTTCAACTTTTCTCCATTGGGTATGATAGCTGTGGGCTTGTCATATATGACCTTTATTATGTAGAGATATGTTTCTTCTATGCCTAATTAGTTAAGAGTTTTTTTTTTTACCATAAATGGATGTTGAATTTTGTTAAATGCTTTTCTGCATCTGTTGAGATGATAATATGATTCTTCTCTTTCATTCTGTTAATGTGATATGTCACAATGATTGGTTTGTATATGTTGCCATCCTTGCATCTCAGGGATAAATCCCACTTAATCATGGTGAGTGATCCTTTTAATGTACTGCTGAATTTGGTTTGCTACTATTTTATGGAGAATTTTTGTTTCTATATTCAACAGAGATATTAGCCTGTAGTTAACCTGTAGTTTCCTTTTCTGGTAGCATCCTTTTCAGGTTTTGATATCAGGATAATACTGGCCTTGTAAAATGAGTTTGAAAGTGGTTTCTTCAAGTTTTTGGAAGAGTTAAAGAAGGATTATTTTTATTCTTCCTTAAATGTTTGTCAGAATTCGACAGTGAAGTCATTTATTCCTGGCGTTTTCTTAGTTGGAAGATTTTTATTACTGATTCATCATCTTATTAGTATTGTTTATTCAGATTTTTTATTTCTTCATGATTCAGTCTTGGTAGTTGTATGTTTCTAAGCATTTTTCCATTTCTTCTAGGTTGTCTAGTTTTTTGGTATGTAGTTACAGTAATTTCATATGATTCTTTCAATTTCTGTGGTATTTTGTATTGTCTTCTTTTTCATTTATAATTTTGTTGATTTGGATTCTTTTTTTCTCTTTAGTTCAGCTAAGGGTTTATAATTTCTGTTTATTTTTTCAGAGAATCACCTCTTAGTTTGGTTAATTTTTTTCTTTTTTTTTAATGTTCTCTATTTCATTTATGTATGCTTTACTCTATCATTTCCTTTTTTTCTGCTAATTTGGGGCTTAGTTTGTTCTTCTTTTTCTAGTCCTTAGGTATAGAGTTAGGTTGTGTCTTTGGGACATTTCTTGCTACTTAATATGTGTTTTTTGCTATGAACATTCCTCTTAAAACTGCTTTGGCTGAATCCTGCCAGTTCTGGTATGTTGTGTTTGCATTTTTGTTTGTATCAAGGAATTTTATTTCCCCTTTAATTTCTTCTTTTATTTAGTGGTTGTTTTCATGTCTTTAAAAGCTCACTTCCATTAAAGATTTTTTTTTCAACACTCATTTTCATTTTGTTCCATTTTGTGTGTGGGTGGGGGTGTTTGTAATTTAATCTTTATGAATTGATTTTTATCTTCTGTTTTTTCTTTTCTGATTAAAAGAAAGACCTGAGTTCCATTATTTATTTCTTCTTTTTGGTTGTTTTGCTCTTAGTTTTTCAATTTTTGACTCAATATTTGTTTTTATATTCTCCAAATATTTATTTGAGGATATTCAATACTATTGAGAATATTGTTCTCTAGTCTTCTTTTGCTTTATATTTAGGTTTTCATCAGCTGAATTATTTTGATTCTCAATTTGTATTTTTTCACAAGCTTTGTTAGTGCCTATACTTTTTTTGGAATAGGGCTGGCAGTTTTGATGTGAATTTTGAGATTTCTAGTTCAAGAACCACTCACTTCTGTTTGTAAGAGTTACACATAGTTTACTTATGGATGACTTCTTTGGAAAGTAGTGAGGGATAGAGGGGTGATGTGTGCCATTCAGCTCTTTTTTTATTTTTTTTCAAAAGTGTCTTGTAATATCCTAAATTTACGCTTCTGAACTTTCTTTTCCTTTATGGTGCCCCTCTCTCTCCATTTTATTTCTCTCTCTATCAGCATTGCCATTTCAAGACTGCTTTTTGTAACCCCATGCACTTTAATATCTAAAATTAACACTTGGATTTATTTGGACTTTCCCAATATTTTTACATCCAGGATGGACTTTCCTTTTCTGACAGTAATTGAATTTAATCACAGATTTTCCATTCAATTCTTCTCTCTTCTGTGTAGTGTTTTACCTGGACCCTGGCTTATTGTCTTAAAAGCTTGAGATAGAACATTAAGAAATAACTCTACTGGAAAATGGTGTTTGATTTTTCTACATAGAACTAATTTGATTTCTGTAGTGTCCCCTGAATTCTAGCTACAATGCAAGTATATGTTTATTCTTTTTTTTTTTTTTAATATTTTTATTTTATTTCTAGGAGAGAGAGAGAGACAGCGTGAGCAGGGGAGGGTCAGAGAGAGAGGGGGATACAGACTCTGAAATAGGCTCCAGGCTCTGAGCTGGCAGGCAGCACAGAGCCCGACGCGGGGCTCGAACCCACTACGGCGAGATCATGACCTAAGCGAAAGTCGGACGCTTAACCGACTAAGCCACCCAGGCGCCCCAAGTATATGTTTATTCTTATTGGTTTTATTTATTTCAGATTTTGTTTATTCATATTGTTGATCTATGTGATTTTAGGATGATATTTTGCAATATTTTTATTCATTTGATCATGATTATCTTAGCTATATTTACTATATTTTATGTAAAAAATGAGAATCTAATATGTTTCATTTGTGCTTTAAGTGTATTTTTTTTAAATGTTTTATTTATTTCTAGGAGAGAGAGAGAGAGAGACAGCGTGAGCAGGGGAGGGTCAGAGAGAGAGGGAATCACAGACTGAAACAGGCTCCAGGCTCTGAGCTGGCAGTCAGCACAGAGCCCGATGCGGGGCTTGAACCCACGAACCGCGAGATCATGACCTAAGTGAAAGTCAGACGCTTAACTGACTAAGCCACCCAGGTGCCCCTGTGCTTTAAATGTATTAATTGCCTTTAAACCCTAGTCAGTTATCATATTCTGTTAAAAAGGCTAAAAATTATTTCATGTCTTGAAGTCATCCAAAGTAAAAGTTCTAAGTAGTGTCATGTTGATGAAACAAAACAATTCTGAATCTTCAGGTGCTAGATTTTCTACACAATTTATAATCCTTGCACTAAAGTTAACCTCTAAATTCTTTAATACGATTTGGAAGACTTTCTTTTAATTGATTCCTCCAGACTTCTAGCTGCAAGGGAACTGAACTGTATATAATTCTCTACATGTACTAAGTAGGGCCTGTCAGTCTACCAGCATACCTCAGAAATACTGCCAGTTTGGTTCCAGACAACGACAATAAAGCCAATATTGCAATAAAGTGAGTCAGATGAATTGTTTTCCTAGTACATATAACAATTATGTTTACACTATCCTATAACTTACTAAGAGTGAAATAGTATCGTGTCTAAAAACAATGTGCATATCTTAATTAAAAGTGACTTATGGCTAAAAAATGCTAGCCATCATTTAAGCTTTCAGCAAGTCATAATTATCAATCACAGATCATCACAATGAATATAATAATAATGAAAAAGATCGAATAATAATGAAAAGAATGTGACAGAGTCATGAAGTGAGCAAATGTTAAGCAAAATGGTGCTGATAGATTTGTTTGACACAAGGTTGTCACACAGCTTCAATTTGTAAATAACGCAGTATTTGTGAAATGCAGGAAAGGTCTACTGCAATAAATGAGGAATGCCTGCATTTCTTTTCTCAAATGGCCTTTGCTTTCCTTGTTTTCTTGTTTAATGTTGACTCATCTTTCAAGACTCTTCTTGGGTGCCACATTCATTAGGGTTCTCTCCTGACTGACTGCTATTCTAGACTAGATACCCCACAACGTCCATCCTTACGATCCTGTCAATACCTCTGCCATCACACTTGTCACAGTATACTGAAATTACTGTGTACATAAAAGCCTAACCTACTAGATTGAATATTTTGGGGGCAGGAGCTTTGCTTTATTCACTTTTCTTATTCCTAGAATCAAGTACAACACCTGGGACATAATTGATTTTCAATAAGGATTGGTCAAACAGAATACTAAAAGTAAAGGCTCAGAAGTTCAAAGAGAATCTCTTGGACTTGGTACACTGTGGTCTTTAGGATAAAACCTAATGTGAGTAGATAAAATTCTGAGAGTAAGTAAAAGCCATATTATACTTTTTAGTTAATGATAAATCTTAATTGCTACCAAATGGATCAATTTTATTTAAAACAAAAAAGTTGCTGATTGAGTTTATTTTCTAGCTAGATTTATCACAGTGGTGATACCATCTTTTATGCCTTAACTAAGTATCAAGTCCAGGTACTTACAGACTGTGAACATGGAACAGAGAGGAGCTACGTGGACCATCTGTGAGTTTGTTCCTCACACTACTGTGGCATTTTAGCCATCTGAGCTATTCACTTGTTAGAAATGGTATCTGAAACCACACTGAGATGATCTTTCTGATGGTAATAATAGTTTTAACAATGGCTGTGCCCAATATAGAGATAGCTCTTTGTTTGTAAATTGGCAACCTGCTATGGGACACTTAATGTGTGAATAGGGCCTTAGCTATTCCAAAAATGTAAATCACAAAATCCTTGCTGCTTGCAAATACACACTAATTTTTAATATTGAAATGTCATTTAGGTATCATTCCTAGGATACATCAGCATTTTGGGACTGATCTAAAATAACAATTCTGAAAATAATGTCACACCAGCAGGACTTTTCATTCTGATCAACTAACATGTAAGAAATGTAAATAAATAATATTTTCTAAATCTCAGGTAGAAGTAAGTGAATTTTATCCAGTCCTCCATTAATATATCTAGTATAAAAATATTCTGATTATACATGAGTAATTACACATTGGCATCTATCTGTGATCTATCTGTTACATACATAGATTACTTAGAAGTTTATGTAGCATAGAGTAATAGGTAGGTCTTTGGACAGTATATGTAGAGTTATTTTTAATCCTTGCTAGCCACTGTTTAACTGTGTAAATTTGGTCAGAACACTTAATCTCTCTAGGCATAAGAGAGAGTCCTCAACTCTAAAATGAGAAGGTTATAGCAGACAATTTATAGACAATACTTTCCTGCTCTGTGAGTGAGATACACAATTTAAAGCTAAACATGAATTTTTCCTGGTGTGAAATTGGAGTGTACTGAATGATTTTTGTTATAAAGCTGAATGTTACAATAGGAAAGCATCTTCAGATATATTGGGATTTATATTTCTAGGAAATTATAATGCCTAATAAACATTTATACTTGAGGGTTTCAATTTAAAAGTAATGTCTTTACTTAAGAAAATTTTTAATGTTTATTCTTGAGATAGAGAGACAGACAGACAGACAGAGTGGGGGGAGAGGCAGAGACAGAGGGAGACACAGAATCTGAATTGTCACTACAGAGCCTGATGCATGGCTCAAACTCATGAACTGCGAGATCATGACCTGAGCTGAAGTCGGGCTCTTAACCAACTGAGCCACCCAGGTGTCCCAAAAGTAATGTCTTGTTTAGTAAACACAAAGACCTATAGTAGTTTCAGATCCAGTCTGTCTACATAGGAAGAATTAAGAATGGGATGCCTTTTGGAATAATATTAGGGATTTGTCTTGCAGCTATGTTTTCATAGAAAATATACTGTTTTTACTTACATTCTTTTGTTTTATTATGGGTAATATTATTATTGGAGAGGAAATGGGGATAATTGGTATTCCCATGGACTTTTCACAAAGAACCCTCTTACTAGGGAATGTTTATATATCCTTTGGCTATCATTTTTTTCCTACTGATCCTGCCCAGAAGTGAGTTGTAGACAACCCCAAAAGGAAGTCTGTTTTATAGACCTTTGAAACTTTATAATAATGAGCATTTCCAATAATGTAAAAATTTAAAAAAAAAAGTGTCCAAAGTGTATCAAAGTTGTAATCTATTCTGAGCTGTGTTATTGGCTAATTTAACATTATTCTAAAGAGTCTAGTAAAGTTTTTCCTAAAAGCTTTAAGTCGTCTTGAACTATCTGGGCAATTTCTGATAATAGCCTCTCTGGTCTGAGAGTAAAAACTTTTGTGGGGAAGGAAAGTGGAAGGATAGGGAGTTTAACTGATTTCTCTGCTTTAAAGAATTGTTAGAGTCAAAAGTAAAATATTGGCTTCCTCATTTTCCAAACCAATTCCTATAAGTATTTTACGACTTAAAATTATGTTCAAATACCTTAACAATTCTGGTCCTGTATTCCTTGTTTACAAATAAGAGAGTTAAGCATTCCCTAGCTCCATGACAGTAGATTGCACTATCTCCTAGGGGCTCATGGTTAGAACTACTAGAGTCTGGTATGATTTTTGTCACTATAACGACAACTCCTAACAACAAAATGTCTCCCTTGTGGTCTGAAATTCTTAGTATTATATCCATTACATTGGATTAGGATTTCTTAAAGTGTCCTTTATAGAGTAGTGATTATTTTTAGGATCTTGTGAAATTTAGCAAATGGTGCTGGGAGAACTGGACAGCAACATGCGGAAGAATGAAACCAGCTGACTTTTCTTGCACCATGCACAAAAATAAATTCCAAATGGGTGAAAGACCTGAATGTAAGACAGGAAACCATCAAAATTCTGCAGGGGGAAACAGGCAGCAACCTCTTTGACCTAGGCCACAGCACCTTCTTACTTAACATGTCTCTGAAGTCAAGGGAAATAAAAGCAAAAAGGAACTACTGGGACCTCATCAAGATAAAAAGCTTCTGCACAGGAAAGGAAAGAGTCATTAAAACTAAAAATCAACCAACAGAATGAGAGAAGATATTTGCAAATGATGTATCAGATAAAGAGTTAGTATCAAAAATCCATAAAGAACTTACCAAACTCAACACCTGAAAAAAACAAATAATCCAGTGAAGAAATGGGCAGAAGACATGAACAGACACTTCTCCAAAGAGGACATCCAGATGGCAAATAGACACATGAAAAGATGCTCAATATCACTCATCATCAGGGAAATACAAATCAAAACCACATTGAGATACCACCTCGACTGGTCAGAGTGGCTAAAATGAACAACTCAGGCAACAAGAGATGTTGGTGAGGATGTGGAAAAAGGGGAGCCCTCCTGCACTGTTGGTGGGAATGCAAACTGGTGCAGTCCCTCTGGAAAACAGGGTAGAGTTTCCTAAAAAAATTAGGACTGGAATTACCCTATGACCCAGAGATAGCACTACTAGGAATTTGTCCAATGGATACAGGAGTGCTGATTCATAGGGACCCATGTATGCCAGTGTTTATATCAGTGCTATCAACAGTAGCCAAAGTATGGAAAGAGCCCAAATGTCCATCAACTGATAAATGGATAAAGAAAATGTGGTGTGTGTGTGTGTGTGTGTGTGTGTGTGTGTGTATGGAACTGGAGGGTATTATGCTAAGCAAAATGAGTCAGTCAGAGAAAGACAGACATTATATGATTTCACTCATGTGGAATTTGAGAAAATTAGGCCATGGAGGAAGTGAAGGAAAAATAAGAGACAAACAGAGAGGAAGGCAAACCATAAAAGACTCTTAAATACACAGAACCAACTGAGGGTTGATGGGAGTGAGGGGTTAGGGAGTGGGGAAAATGGGTGATAGGCACTTGTTGGGATGAGCACTGGTATTGTATGTAAATGATGAATCATGGAATCTATTCCCGAAGCCAAGGCTAAACTGTATGTTAGCTAATTTGATAACATAAATAAATAAATAAATATACACATACATACATCATCAGGGAAATACAAAATATTCATACGTACATTCATAATACATTCATACCTTCATACATACATACATTTACAATACTATATTTAAAAGAAATTAAATAAATGAATAAATTATAGTCATTCAAAAAAAAAGTTAACTCTGGGTTAAACTGATTTCTTTACCCAGACTTTCAAAGCTGTTAAAATGCCAGAATGCTTTGTGCCTCTATGAAAAAAGTATACAATTTATTATTTCTCATACTTACTTGCCCAAATCAACCACTTTGAGGAGCATCTCGTGGAAGTATTGTTTTATGGAAAATATTTGGAGAAAGGCTAGATAAAAACATAGTGCATCATTAGAGAAGAATATAAATGAATCAAAATCATATATAAAATATTAGCTCAGAATTACTATTTTGAATCAGAAAGCAGTCCTGAGGTACTACCCCAGAAGTTGGGAGTAGCTCTGCTCTCTAACACTCAGGCCATGGCTCATGCCAGTGGAAGTGTAGTCTCGACAATAAAACTGGGTCACAATCTTAAGCAGCCAGACAGTTTCAGTGTCACATGGTGAAAAAAATACAGACCAGGAGCCACATTGACTTGGGTTACAATTCAGGTTCTTTTAATTTCACACTGTATATTATTGGTCAACTCAGTAACCACTCTGACTCAGTTTCTTCATCCTCAAAATGAAGATAAAGCAATAATAATAACAGTAGTTATAGTAGCAAATACTTAGGTAGGGCTTCTGGCGTGGTACTTTTCTGATCACTTAATATATATTAGCTGAGTTAATACACACACACACACACACACACACACACACACACACAAAGATCACTTGAGATTTTATTTCTATCTAAAATCCTGACCTTATACAGGATTGCTGTGACGATTAGATAAAATATATGAAATGTCTGCTGCAGTGCCTGGGATAGACTGAGCACTTACTAAATTCTAATCATCACCATTATCATACTCAGCAGGAGGGTACTGAGTGCCCGGGCTGTGTAGGCAGGGAGGAGGTAGAGCTGAAGACGGTGTGGTGCGCTGGGTAAAGGAGACTGGAGGGATGTTGTAGATACATTTCAAATAGTGTTCACGGTCTTCCCTGTAGCTAATTGTGGCCATAACTTACACACTTAAAATCTTAATTTTTCTCCTACACTGCAATGTCACTTTCAGCAAACAAATGTTTGTTTATCAACAGATCTGTTTTCTATTAAATGCCTACTCTGTATGGGTAATAAATAAAATAAATATGTCAGATGATCATAAGCACCATAAAGAAAAGTAAAGCAGGAGAGGCAGATAAAAAAGTATAGGGGTGAAGAGGAGGTTAGTTTTTACAATTTTTTCTTCCATTCTTCTCTACAATTTCCGGAGATAAGTCTTCAGAGCAGAGAAAAAGGCAAAAAGGGAAGAGATGGGGATAAAGGGAAAGGATTAGGGTATAAAACCTGGCATTTAACATTTGTTTTATTCATTCCAAAGAGTGGAATGAAGAAAAGCCTCCCTAAGTATCTGCAATGCCCTTCTACCTTATGCATCTGGGCACATTTTTAAGACCAGTATTCTCAAGCCTGGATCCAGAGTCACGCAGACAACCTGATTCCATTGACTTCTTCAATTTTTCCATGGTCTTAGGTATTTGCTAAGCTAATGCCTCACAAATGGCTCACAAATTGCTGTGCTAAGCAGCATTTCTGCTGTCAGCAGCGCACCAGCAAATGAAGTACCTCACAAGGGAATCGTTGAATTAAATGGTGCACACTGGACTGGTTATGTTCTCTTCCACTTTGGAATGACTTCACCTTCTCAGTTCCCAAGTGAAATAAAACTCCTTCCATCTGTGCTAGACTTGCATTCTGGAGGGGTTTGGGACTTATGTTTCTTAGAGATGGAAGGCAGGAGCAATCAAGCACTAACGAAATGTAAATTGCCATGCTGGCTTTTGTAGCTGTTACTATTGATGGGGGAGTTAATTGCCTGTGTACTTCATTTTTAACTATTGAGCTTGACTGGAAACTGAGAAGTTGACAAAATTACAAAAAGGTTAGAAGAGAACAAAAGAAAAGAATGAAGAGACTGAAATTCCGAATGGCCTGGCTGGAAATACCAAATCTTTTTATCATTACTATATTTGGTAGGATGAGCAAAATCTTCTTAAAATTTGTAGTTTATAGAAGTTTGTATATATTAAGTTATTATATAACTCTATTAGCTGACATTCATATTGAATATACTGCTCTACCATAACCAATAGTTTGGTTACTAGATAAGCCATTTCTGAAACTGAAGACAAAGATCTAAAAAATGGCAGTGTTAACAGGGTGTCTATAGATAATGCTAAAATTTGTACAATTTGTCCCTACAGTTTGGTTAGCCCATTGGTCTGAGAGATAATTAACTTGAAATATTCCTGAACAGGAAGGCACTAATTTCTATCTTGAGAATAAAGAAAGAGAAATCTATGCAGGCAGTACTTAGTGTTAGATACCAAGGAATCCCTACAATTTATTATCCTAGTACCCACATTTTTAACTATGATTAAGTGGAAGTCTCAGATTTAGAAAGACTTTATTTACTTTAGTAGGAAATTATTGTGAATTTCAGTAATTGTACTTTATTAAATGTATATTCCACTATGTAAATATTTGGTACTAGTACATTATTAAATATATATTCCACTATGTAAATATTTGGCACTTTATGTGTTTATTTTGTTGGAACATTTCTTCAGTCTCTGGAAACCTTGAAGAACATATTGACAGTGTAATGTAGATTTAGAAGCCAATATGTCTGGTAAACAATAAAAGCTATTGTAAATTTTTCTTTTTGTCCACAGAAATGAAATAATTAATGTATCATAGTAAAGAATAAAATGTGGATGACATTTTCTGCATCTTAATTTAATAATAATTCCACGTATGATTACTTTCTATTTACATTACTAGCTCACTGGAAATGTTCTACAGTCGTTCTCTTTGGTAGTTTGGTTCAAAAGCTTATAAATTTGTTTTGCTTTGTTGTAGATAATATGTGTGCTTAGAGGTGTTTTATTTCCATTACCTAGCCTGCTGTACAAATATTCAATATTTTTCAGATTTTGTGATTTGGACTTGTTAATCCAGCTCTTGGAGCCCGCTGCATCTCTCCCAAGCTATAGCCCTAGAGGATAATTTGTTACCTTTACATATATTATCCATTCCCCTCTTTTCTAACAGATGTAGGATTGTATAACATCTGTATTTATTCTCTTTAAGTTTTTAAAACCTTTCTCTTCTAGCTAACCTATCCTTTTACTTCTCTTTTCTATTCCACACACTTACCCTACTTTAAAAAAATTTTTTTTTAATATTTATTCATTTTTGAGAGAGAGATAGACTGCGAGTGGGGGGGGGGCAGAGAGAGAGAGAGAGAGAGAGTCTAAAGACAGGTTCCAGGCTCTGAGCTGTCAGTACAGAGCCCAACACGGGGCTCGAACCCACGAGCGGTGAGATCATGACCTGAGTCGAAGTCGGATGCTTAACCGACCGAACCCCCCAGATGCTCCTTACCCTACTTTTAATAAATGCCCCCAACAGTAATGACTTACATTTATTAAAACAGAATTTTTATAAATGCTGAGAAAGCACAGAAGCAAAGTTGCATGTACTAAAATTTAGCATAAGAGAATTCCAGGTTGGGGAAGCATTTCAGTGTTCCTTTATGATCCTTTTTTTTTTTTTATTTCTAGGAGAGAGAGAGAGACAGCGTGAGCAGGGGAGGATCAGAGAGAGAGGGAGACACAGACTCTGAAATAGGCTCCAGGCTCTGAGCTGGCAGTCAGCACAGAGCCCGATGCAGGGCTCGAACCCACCAACTGCGAGATCGTGACCTAAGCAAAAGTCGGACGCTTAACCGACTAAGCCACCTAGGCGCCCCTGATCTTTGCATAATGTAGTAAGTAGTTGTACAGTAGAGACAGACCAAAATCCAAGAATACCAGGTTACCCTAGGAATACCATGTAAGATCTTTAGTCTTGTGAGGTTGATCCTATTATATTTTTATATGAATGATATTTAGACATTAGAACCTAGGAATACTTAGGAAACTACTTACACTCTTTGTTGGGGTTGAATTTTACTTTCTGACATCCCTCATTAAGGAAACATTTTCTTCAAATATGAAACCAACTTGACTCAATGATAAGTTGTTGCAGTTTGACTAACTGACATCTGAATGGTTAAGGCCTTAACTTAGCTTTTGGAAAAACATCATTCTTTTAACTACCAAAGAGAATCAAGTGGAGTTGAATGGAATGCAACAGTCTATCACATTTGGTCCTATATAAAAGCCCAAATTAGAGTAAATAGTAATATAACAATAAATGTCTATGTTTATTTTTAAAACAGTAGCTTCTTTTTACATGGTTAATACTGCTTTCAAATCTGTGACAGAAAAGGGAAAGAAAGAAAGGGAAGACCATTTTAGGATGTGGTATGACACATTTAGTTATATTTCCCGTAACTTTTTCTTTGCTGCCTTAATTATAGCACTCAAGTTGGTTAGACAAATGTCACACTTTTCTACCAATTAGTGTTATTTGGATGCGATCTACTTACTGGTTCAGATCTATGTAAGCTTTATCATTATTAGAGGTAGAGATGAACAAGAGAATGCTATCCATGAAGCCATAGCAGAAAAGCAGAATGACTCAAACATTACTCCAAGAGATGTAGTAACACATTAAAATTGTGTAGGGAATAAAATGAACTGTGATAAAGGCTAAAAGCAATGACTTTGAAGAGAAATTGCCACCATTGCCTGTGACTTTCATCAGTATATCTGGCCTGTTTCATCCCAGGCCCTGAAATCCAAGGTGGAGACTTTGGTCCTGCAGGCTACATTTTCCAGAGTTTCTTGTGACGTTATTTGGAAAAGAACCCATTCTATCATGGTTCAAAACAGATCCTTTGTTCTATGTAGAATTTTATTTAAAATCATATGTGAGAGTGGCAGTACAGATTAGGATTAGCAATGAGTCTATAATTGTTGAAAAATGCGTGGCAGTTGATTATTTGCTCTACTTTGTGTATGTTTAAAATATTTTCTTAAAAAAGGTCAAAAGAAGGCAATATTAAAAAATGGAATCCAAAAATGTATAAAAGAGGAAAAAGTCCTTTGTGAATATATGGCATCTGAGGACATGTAGTTTTGTGGTTTTAAACTTAAGAGATTTGTAGAATGTGTTTATCAAATATATTTAGGCAAATATATTTCTGGGCACCTATCACTGAGCAGATCTAGAAAGGGAAACATGTTTCTGGTAAGAATTGATTCTTACGTACTGAACAGGTTTGGGAACCACTGTGAGCGTTGCAACTATGTATTGGAAACCTATAAGGAGCCAGGCATTGTGTTTGGGCAGGCACTTGAAACACAGAAATTACTGAAAGTTATAGCTTCTGACCTAAAGAAACTTGGCTGTATTTTCTCACTTTCATTTTTCTGTCATGCCATGCTGCCTCTCTTCTCATCTTTTGTCTATGTAAGCCTACTTAACTTTAAAGAGAATATTTAAATGTAAAATTAATTTTCAATATTTAGTATTTCTCCTTATAACTTGAAGAAATCAATGCTCATCCTAGAAATAACATCTGTTTACCACGAAGGAAGGGTAGTTGTCCTCCACATTAAGACGGTTTCAGTACATTGTAGGGCACCGACATCTAAAGATGGCTTGGAGCTGCAGGGAAAAAATGAGATGCCCAAGTTATTAACCCTTGCCTGACATTGCCTGGGCTCTTGAGGATGAACTGGGCATTTGAGAACAAGTTTAGAGAAACCTGGCAGAAAGGAACTTCACTTTCTTAAGGGTCTGTAGCGTCATCGGGCCTTGTAGATGAAAGACACTCAAAGAATGTTGAGGTTCAGTTGATTTTATTTTGAACTTAAAGTTAGCATTAGAACATAACTCTTCCCCAGGTGACTTTATCATTTTCTCTAATTCCCTCAACAACAGAAAACATGCTTTATATTACTTGAGGTTATAGAGGCCCAATATCCAAAGAGAATGGAATAAATACTGTAGGCAAACAGGAACACATTAGAAATTTCTACCCACTGCTAGGGAGTCAGTGGTTGTCTTAAAATGCAGAGTAGTTCGAATGCCACACTTCTGCAAGTAGCCTTTCTCTTGGCTCTTTTTTAGGTATCCCAGGGTTTCTCAGCTTTAATATGTAAAAGAAATACCGTTTACCATTGTATATACCTACCTATCTACTATATTTTGAGATTTTCTTAATTTTAATTTTGTAATATTGGACTGCAGCTCACTTCAGAGCTCTACTCTAAGGTAGGTTGTGAGTGCGGTAGTGACATACTTGTCCCACTGGAACTAAGTGATTGGGCATGGTACAGCAAAGAAAGGAGAGTAAATGACTGAAAATTGATTTTCACTCCAAAAGAAAAGAATACTTATTTACTCGCTTCTAAACTCCCTCCAAAATGAGTATTGGCCAAAGACATTTTAACTAAACATATAAGCAGAAGTTATATATCAAAACATTTTACTCTCAAATGGTTCTTTTTGCTAAGAGAAGATAACACCAGCTCTCTAATTGTGAGATGATTTCCTGGAGCTTTAGGGAAGGAAAATGACTGGGTGAGCTGCCTACTCGATGCCATTTGGGTTTAGTTTCAAGTGTCCTGGGCCAAGTACAGACAGCCCGGAGACAGCCTGCTCCCTCTGCTCTTGGCAGGGTTCCTCAAGTACTGCTTTTTTTTTTTTTTTTAATATTTATTTTTGAGAGAGAGAGAGAGACGGAGTGCGAGCAAGGGAAGGAGAGCAGAGAGAGAGGGAGACACAGAATCCAAAACAGGCTCCAGGTTCTGTGTTGTCCCCGCAGAGCCTGACGTGGGGCTTGAACTCATGAACCGCAAGATCATGACCTGAGCCGAAGTCGGAGGCTTAACCGACTGAGCCACCCAAGCGCCCCTGTTTTTGTTTTTGTTTTTTTTTTTAACCTATACGTTGTAGTTCAAATATAACATGGCTCCCGTGGAGGAAAGCATTAGCTCCATTTATAAAAAGCATTTTAAGGAGAGTAGTTTCCTACTAGGAATCAAAAGGGAATATTTTATAAAAAGCTAAAATAGAATTATTGAAAGGAAAATAGGGTATTTGTAAAATATGACAACTAAAAGTAGATTTATTTCACATTTTGGCTAATCATAGTAATAATAATGCCCCAAAAGTTTAGGTATTAATTGAATCATTTTGTGGCTCACAAAGCATTTTTACTAATGTAGATAGGAAAAGTACTATGAGTAGAATTTGGAAGAAATTTTAAAATAAGAACCCAAAATGGAACTCATTGTTAGCTTATTCTATTGTTTCCATTTACTCAAAATCTATAATTATCAATTTTTTTTTCTTATTGGAATCATACCCTTCCCAACTTTGCTCAGTCTCCTGTCATTGTGAAGCTTTGATGAATCTGACAACAGAATTGACATTGGGAGTTCTAAGAAGTCCAGAGCTGTTGTGCCAGGTCAGTTTCAGTTTAAATAAGCAGTTCAGTTTCTTTTATACAGTGCAAAAAATATGGTAGCTGAAGAAGCGAGGTCTGAATAGGAAGAACTTGAAACTCAGGTCAAACCTGGGTTTCAGATTGTTTCTGAATAGTGGATCACCTTCAGCCATTCAACTTCTGTGTGACCCAGTTCTCATTATAAAGTAGGGTAAATATTACCTCCTTTTCTACTACTTACTACCGTGAAAGTCCTGGTGAGAATAAAATGGATAGTAGATGTGAAAAGATCAGTACAAGACAAATATTACAAAATGAGATTTTTGGCTCACTGCTTTTATGCTTTTATGCATTTTATTTTTTCATCCTGAACTTTCTTTCAAAATTTTTAAAGAGCCAAAATCAAATGTATTTAGTGATTAGTATTAGTGATGTATTAGTCAAATTAGATCAAATGTGTTAGTGATGTGCAAGTCAGGGAATGGGCAGGAATCAAAGTCAGGTTTAGGAAAGGTCAGAACAAAAAGGATGTATCTGATGGTGAACAGCTGGCTAGATAGAAAGGTCCATAAAGTCTTTTGTTTTTTAAATAATTTTTCTCCACATTAGTTTTACAAGGAATATTACACAAACCTCTAGGATACTGAAAGACCTTAAATGCTACAAATAATTCACTTATTCAGGAAATAAGTACAGTCTACAGATTTTTGCAATGTTATGTTTCTAGAATGATCCAACACAAACTTTTGAGTTAGTACTGAACAGAGAGAGAGCAAATGAGTGCTATACTTGGATTCTTTGGCATAAGTACATGATTTTCTAATGGCTAAAACTTGGTTTAATGCCAAAGATACAACTACATTCTTGCTATTAATATTTCATTACTCACTAATAGCTTTTTGCATAGGAATAGAAATTTCTGGGGTTATGGGCTGATGTAATAGCATCCTTTTGTTGATGTTGTAAGTGATAGAGTATTGTTTTTATAAAAAACCTGTTGATTTTTTTAATGTAATTCATGAATCTGACCTAAAATATCTCAACATGGTAACTGGGATATTTCCCAGATTATCTGTTAGGATGAAATCATCCACTGCTATTGCTCTATGGTCCTATGGAATATTTCTAAACACAAGACTTTAGCCTTGTTGTTGGTATTTGTCCAGTAACTAAGACCTTTTCTCTAGATAATTACTTCCTCTCTGTCCAGGGAGTTGTGGAGTCTGAAGGAAGGCTATTCTAATAAGATCTACTGTTATTCTCTTGAAGCTTCTAGAAGAATGTTGTCATTTTGTTTATGCTTTACTGATAACCCAGTACTTTGTGTCAAGTTTGCTTTTCAAAGAGGAAGTCATTGTATTGTTTAAAAATTCTTGATATGCATCAGGAATTAATTTATTATATTAGGTGTACTATTAATAATCTTTTAAAATTGCCAGTCATTGATATGGCCAGATGATTCCACCATTAACTAGTTGTGCAATCTTGGGAAATTGATTTGCTCTGATGATTCAATAAGAGTTCCTTACATTTTAAGTGGTGAACAGAGTACTTTCACACAGTAAGCATCTGATAAAGATTAGCTGTCATTATTATTATTATTATTGTTAAATGTGAACATGGATAATTGTCACAGTATTGTTAGTGTCAAAGATATGAGTGATGAAGATACATATATATTTACTCAAATAGTAAAACAGGCAGATATTTAAAAAAAAATGAACCCTTGTGTTTAGCTTATCTATCTTATACAAATAAGACAAAAAATGTGGATAAGCTAATCTCTTTACTTGAACTTTTACACTTGAATTCTTTATGTTTCTTACAAGATTAAAAAAACATACATAGATAATAGAACCAGAGATGATATTTAAAAACTAATAGCATTACAGATGTTTTAAAAGATACCTAAAAAACATTTCTGTTGTGCTTCCTTTCTTGTGATTCAGTCAGCTGTTATAGTAGATACTTTTGGTTGCCTTTAAAACAACCACCCCCCTTTCCCTCTTCCTCTTTCTTCTTAACAGAATTCTGATTCTATTCAGGTATCTACTTAACCCTCAGAGACAAAGGACTAGATCCTGATAAATCTTACTCAGTTTTGTGCACTCGTCTATTCCCCTTGCCAGTAATTGGTTTAAGTAAGGGCCTGTTCTAAATCTGTAACTAATGAGACAGGAGGGAAAGTCTGCTGAAGGAATTCTGAGAAATGTTTTATCCCAAAATAGAAAAGGTGTCCTTTTTGCTTCTGGACACAATGATGCTTGGAACTGTTGTAGCCATCTTGTGATCATAAAGTCATAAGCTTCAAGACAAAATTGATATGTGAAGATGGAAAAGCAGTAAGATGCAGCCGAGATGCTAAGGCATTGAATCAACCAGCATTGGAATCACCAGCCTCTTGGCTTCCTTTGTAAGATAATAAATTCCTTATTGGTGTCATTTAGTTGAGTCAGGATTTTCTGGTATAGCTAAAAGCATCTTGAATAATAAAAGCATCCTAAATATTAGCTAAAAGCATCCTAAATAATGTTAGTCATTGTATATTTTTTCTTATAATAGCACTTAAATATTATATAAATGGAAAATATAAGTAATTTATAACAGTGGAGATTCTATAGATACATAAATTCTTATACAAAATATTTTCTGAAAATATAGCAGCATTTGATATCTCTCCAAAATATTATCATAGCGATACTTGGCAGTATTTTTTCACTTTTAAATTTCTAACTTTTAAATTTTATTTTTTAACTTTTAACATTCTTTTACTGTAAATGTACCATATGTACAGTAAACTGTACAAATCATAATTGACAAAAAGATTTTATGAAGTATTTATCAGTTTTTATAAGGTGAACACACCCATGTAAATCACCACCTAGATAAAGATATAGAACATGACAGGCTTCCCAAAAGCCTTCCCTGTATTCCTTAGTCAACACCATCCCCTCCTCCCAAGGGTAACCACTTTTATAACATCATAAATAAATTTTCCTGTTTTTGAATATTACATGTTTGACTCATGTACTATGCATCCTTTTGCGTCTGACTTCTTTTGCTTAACATTTGGAATGTGAGATGCATCCATGGTATGCATAACAAAACAATTTATTTTAATTTTTATTTAATATTCTATTACATGAATATGCCATAGTCTATCCATTCTGATATGAGGGACTTTGGATTTTGGCTCCTATGAATAACGTAGCTATGAACATTCTCATATACATCTTTCATTGCATATATATTCACACATTTCTATTGAGTATATCATTAGATGTGGAATTGCTGGGTCATAAGCAAATATTCCTCTGCAGTAGATATTGCCAAAGAGTTTTCTAAAGTGATTGCATCAATATATACTTCTACCAACCATATGTGAATACAAAATTTGCTCTACATGCTTGCCAGGATGATTGCATTTTTCATTTTAGCCTATCTGATATTGTATAGTGGTGTCTCATTGTTGTTTTAACTTTAATTATCAGTTCCCTGATAACTAATGAGATTGAGTGCCTTTTTATATGCTCACTTTTTCTATGTTCAAATGCCCAAATATACTCTTTTCTAAAGTTCATATTTAAGTCTTTTAATATTTTTCCAAAATATGTTTTCTTTTCATTATTGATTTATAGTATTTTGTTTTATATTCTGCATACCTGTCCTTTGTCAAATCGAGTATTGAAATATCTTCTTTGCCTATATAGCTTGTCTTTTCACTCTGTTAATGATATCTCTGTAGACAAATAAGGTTTTAGTTTCAATAAAGTCCAATTAATCACTTTTCCTTTGTAGTTACTGTTTTTGTGTTGTGACTAAGAAATCTTTGCCTAAGATCTAAAGTCATGAGGATATTCTCTGTTTTCTTCAGAAGATTTATTATTTCTGTCATCTATCTAGAATTGATTTTTCTTTTTCTTTTCTTGTTTATTTACTTTGAGAGATAGAGAGAGAGTGAGCAGGGGAAACACAGAGAGAATCCCAAGCAGGCTCCACACTGTGAGCTCGGAGACCAATATGGGGCTCAAACTCACAAACCATGAGATCATGACCTGAGCCAAAGCCAAGAGTTGGACTCTTAACCAGCTGAGCCACCCAGATGCCTCTGGAATTGATTTTTATGTAGGTATAAGGTAGTGTTAAAAATACATTGTGTCATTACGTATATTCAGTTGATCTCAGTGTTTAGCAGAGGCAGCTTTGAGATAAATCAGGTGGATTTATAGATACATCTATAAAAGTGGAGAGACAGAAGATGAACTATGTAGAAAAGAGCTTAAGAAACATAGAGAATGCAATAAGAATATACAACATAGATACAATTAAAGTCCTAGAGGAAGAGGATGGTGAAAATGGATGAAAAACAACATTTGAAGAAATAATGGCTCAGAGAAACCTCAAACCACAGATTTTGGAAGTGCTATCAACCTTGAAAAGATAAAAATAAAGAAAACTACATGTACACATATAATAGTATAATGGGGGAAAACCAAATGCAAAGACAAAATCTTAAAAGCAACCAGGGAAATAAACATTATCATCAAGGAGGCTACAAGACTGACATAGACTTTTTATCATAGAGGGTGGAAGACAGAAGACATTGTAATGACATCTTCAAAATGCCAAAAGAAAATAAGTGCTTACTTAGAATGTTCTAGATTTTATAAATGAAGTTTAAATAAATACATTTTCAGACTAGCAATGACAAAAGTCATTATCAAAACAACACTAAGAAAATAGTAACCAGTATTCTTTAGGCAAAGGAAAATGATTCCAAGGGGAGTCTGGAGATAATAGGAAAGATTGAAGTAGAATAGATTGAACATGGGTAGATATAAATTAATATTGACTGTACTAACCAATAGTAATAATGTTCTGTAAAAATATGCTAGAATATAAATTTGAAGGCAAGTTACTTGTCTGTTTTAATGTCTATGCATTGTCTAGGAAGGCAATTTATATTAGATTTTGATAAGCCAAGAGTGGATATTGTAATCTCTAGGGAAACTTTCATCTAAAGTAATAGTAGAAGGATGAGTAACTATGAAGGTAACATATAGGAACACCAAAATGGTAAATAATGAATCCAAAAGAAGGGAATCAGGAAAGAAGAAAGAACATAGGTGTCTTTTATTGGGGATTCACTTGAAGTGGGAGTGCCCATTATAATATCTGGCCAGCAATGGAAATTCCCTTGTTCTTTTTTTTTTTTTT
>NW_027531522.1:1295428-1543253 GCF_008692635.1 Crocuta crocuta | reverse complement strand
TTTTTTTTTTTTTTTTTGACATAAGCAAACCAGTAATTTCCCCCTCTCTTTCATAAACCAGCATTTTCAATATTTTTCTGCCAAGAATATTTGCTCTAGATTTTGACCTGACACCTTTTTAGATCTGTGCTAATCTTTTTTTAGCATTTATCCAAAGTTCAGTCCATCCCTAATATGCTTTCTGAAAAAAAATATAAACACAAAAAATGAAAATCTGAGCATATGACCCCTCCCATCCCACCCCCCCACTCCGTTCCCTTGAATGCCTCCACTCTTCCTTTCCTAACAAGCTGTGATTTAACTGACAGAGTTCCTGATACCTAGTAGTCTTGAATTATTTTCTCCTCTAGTACCATCTTTAGTGATACAAATACACTGCACCTCCTTATCTTCTTGAAATAAGCTAAAGTCTAGCAGGCACATCTGTCTGAACAGAATTTATTTTATTCCTTGGGTATTAGTTCTCTGCAATATCATGCTAGATTTGTTATAGGTTCCTATTTCTTCACTTTCATTATTGGGCCCTGAGATGTATACCTTATCTCTACCCCTTTAAATACTGAAGGAAGCATTGGAAACCCTAGATGCCAGCGTGCTTGTTATGAGCCGCTACTTCCTTATGTCACTCCCTTTCCTCTTCCTTTTTGGTGTTTCTTCCGCTCTGTAGTCTGTTGCCTTCTTTGGATCCTGATGCTTGCCTGATACTATTTTTCTTTAACAACTCTCTAGATGTGTTTTTCTAGATAACTGACCATCTTTGCAACTTTCACTTTTTACAACTCTATGTTTTATAAGACAAGTAATTTAGATTTGTTGTAAAATTTTGGAAGGCACAGAAAATTGCAACACCAACAAAAATGAATAAAAAGCACATGAATGTTACCGTCCTAAGAGAATCACTATTAAAATTTTAGTGTAGGTTCTTAGATAAAAAGATGTAATTTTTTTCTTTTGTTTCGTACAATTCTTCTTACTGAGTTTGGAAATATTGGGGTTTTTTTGTTGGTGATTATATAGGAACAGAGATTTTTTACTTATTTCCCAAAGCTTTGTTGTATATACGAATGAGGACTGAGTTCTTTTATTTTTCTAAGTAACTCATATTATCTGTGTCAGAGCTCCTGATTTTGCATACTTCTTGGTTTATGCATTCGCAGAAGCTCAGTGCCTCTTTTTTTTTTTTTTAATTTAAATCCAAGTTAGTTAATATATAGTGTAGTAATGGTTTCAGAAGTAGACTTTAGTTGTTCATCAATTACATGTAGCACCCAGTGCTCATCCCAACAAGTGCTCTCCTTAATGCCCATCACCCGTTTAGCCCATCTCCCCCATCACCCCTCAGTTTGTTCTCTCTATTTAAGAGTCTTTTATGATTTGCCTCCCTCTCTGTTTTTATCTCATTTTTCCTTTCCTTTCCCTATGTTCATCTCTTCTGTTTCTTAAATTTCACATATGAGTGAAGCATAATACACTCTAGTTCCATCCATGTTGTTGCAAATGGCAAAATTTAATTCTTTTTGAGTGTCAAGTAGTATATACATTTTTATACATTTGTAAGTCGATAGACATTTGGACTCTTTCCATAACTTGGCTATTGTTGATAGCGCTGCTATGAACATTGGGGTGCATGTGCCCCTTTGAATCAGCATTTTCATATCCTTTGGATAAATACCTAGTAGTGCAATTGCTGGGTCATAGGGTAGTTCTATTTTTAATTTTTTAAAAAATAGTTTATTGTCAAGTTGGTTTCCATATAACACCCAGTGCTCATCCCCACAAGTGCCCTCCTCCATGCCCAATACCTCCCTTCCCTTCCCCCCCCACCCCCATCAGCCCTCAGTTTGTTCTCAGCATTCAAGAGTCTCATGGCTTGCCTCCCTCCCTCTCCCCCACTATTTTCCCCTTTCTCCCCCCACGGTTATTTTTAATTTTCTGAGGAATCTCCATACGGTTTTCCAGAGTGGCTGCATCAGTTTGCATTCTCACCAAATGTGCCAAGTGTTCCCCTTTCTCTGCATCTTAGCTAACATCTGTTGTTTCCTGAGTTGTTAATTTCAGCCATTCTGACAGGTGTGAGGTGGTATCTCATTGTGCCTCAGCCGTGAGGGGAGTATGCTAGGGATGAGTGGGACTTGAGCTTTCTTCACCTATAGAGAGAACTGCATTTTCATGGGTTTTCTGATAGGATACTCATCAAGTCATGTAAAGTCACAATGAAAGTTTCTGGTTAAACAAAATGAGACTGTTTAGATAACTAGCAAACTTTCTGTTTTATAGGAGAGTAAGATTTAGATCTTGGGCATATGGAGATAAGTTTAACGTACCTTGGTAGCCCCCTTTAATATGCGCTGGTATTAGAAATAAACGTTGTTTCTCTAAGCAAACCATCAAGAATTTCTAAAATTTGATGTTCAGGCATTTTAAGAGGCAAAAGAAACTATGACTACTGCTTCTAAATTTTGGCTTAATTGGAGAAGGAAGAGAGTAAGCAGATGACTAAAACCTGATAAGGTTCCCAATTCATTTAATTTTATTCAACCCACTTAAAATTGAATTTGAAAGACTGTTTTGACTGCATCTGTTACTATCTGTATGTTCTTATAAAAAATGCTAAATTGCCTAAATCTGTTAGCATAATTCAATTATTCTGCTTACAGAGATAATACTACAAATTTTACAAAAATGACCTATTTAGTGTATTGTTCTAGTGTGGTCATAAAATAGTTGAGTTGGTGACCTTACAAGTCACCCTGATTTATCAAAATCTTGTTCAGTAGTTTCTAAAATTTAGAGTGCATAAAGGTCATCTAAGGTGATTTTGAATAGTACAAATCTTTGGACTTAGTTTTTTGAATTAAATAGGTCTAAATGTGTCCCAGAAAGCTGACAAGCACCCATGGCAATTCATAGGCAGGTATTTTGTGGAGCAGTTTTTGAAAACCATCATTTAACTTACATTACTCCTAGCAGGTAATTATTTACCTTGCTAGAAGGTACATAAGCTCTATGGACTTAGGACCCTTGGTAATTGTCAGCAAGTTCCCAAGAAAGAGAAAAAAAAATCTCATTATCATTTCACAGAAGAGAGAGATGGTATTAAATTAGGTGTTTTACTTAAGATCATTATGCATGTCTAGTAATAGAAGCTAGGATATAACTCAGACCTCCCACACTAATCTGAAGCTACTGGGTCACATTTGCCTTCATTAGTATCTGAATTTTCATTATTGCTCTGTGTTTGGCATTCTTCTCAAAAGGGACATTCATCAGGACTCGTTGCTTTAAAGGTTCAAGCAGCTGGAAACACTCTTCATATTGTATAGCATTAGACTTAAAATAGATCTGAAAATATGAAAGCACAGAGAATTCATCGACAGCATTTTTTTGTGTTATTTTGTTGGGGCTGGAGATCAAATTAAAAACTAATTATCTTGATTTTCAAACAGAGGCTGTAGAATTTCATTCTCCACCTGTTTTATGGTTTGTTCTATTCAAGATAAAACATTACAAATGCTTTATATTAAAAAGTAAATGTCTAAACATGAAACATTTACATCATCATTTACTAGAAATGCTAGTTCTATTTATAGTTACTATATTCAAGTAATGCAGCTGCATTCTCCAAAAAGAATGCCATTTGCTACATTTGACCTTGTGTTGAGATAGAAGCCAGTGTCCATGTTTGCCAGGTGAGTAAGGACAGACTCCATTTGTCTGTGTTGCCAAAGCAGACCATCTAACCCAACCCTCAGTGGTCCTGTCGGGCAGCATTCTGCAAACAGAGACAAAAAGGACCCTCCTGCTGGCTGACCAGTGGGAACTCTACTAAGCCTGTCTCTGATAGAAGCCTTTTCCGTGCCCATCCTACTGTGTGGCAAGGCTCTTGACACGATTTCTGACTTCTGTCACAGAACAAAAGTTAAATACGCCTTTGTAGTACTTTGATCTCTTGTGAAATCAGGCAACAAGAACGCCCTTTGTGAATCCAGAGCCTGAGTCTGGAAAAGATCCTTATTTCTCATAATCCTGTAATGTAGCCGTTTGTATTTTCACTAATCATAAATTTAAACATAAGCCAGGTTAAAATATTGCAAGGGAAAGAAGCAAAAGATTTGTTGTTTAAACATGAAGAAATATCAGCTCCAGTTTCATAATCCTTCTAATTTGTGGTCATTAATAATCAAGATGTACTAATGATGTTATAAATCTGCTTGTTTTCCTTTGTTTCTTTTTTTGGAAGTCATTAATATTAGCTATATTTATCCTGGAAAAATCAAAATTTGCTGGCCTCTATTGGTTTTCACCATAGTTTGCACCTCAGCTATTTAAGATATCTTCATAGGGGCTTGCTTTATTTTACAAATAGGGAAATCAAAGCAGAGATAGCCCAAATAACTGATTCCATTCCAGAAAACCCCCAGAGGGTATCACAATCCATTTTAGCTTCGGGCAGCCAGGCATTTATAGGATGGAATATGTATGTGGGGTGTGGGGGGACAATGATATGGTATCTAGAAAAGTGATGGATTAAAACCCTTTGAGCAATTTGTATTGCTTCTAGAGCACACTGAGTGGATGGCACCCAAGATAATGAGGAAAGTGGAGTTTAAGTGTAGCGTATCTAAAGTCTAGGCCTGGAGCTGCGCTGCTGACCCAAGTCACTCCTAAGTGGATATAACAAGGCTGTGCTTGTATATGCTGTATGTGATCAGAGTTCCATGTTCATCAAATTACCCCTAAGAGTTTCACTAGCCATATTTTAAGTTCTTATAAAGCTCTCATGTTTCTGGGTGCTCTCATAATTATTTTGAACAAAGAAATACTGTCCTGGGACAACTGGATATGATTTATTCAGTTTCAGATTTAATGCTCATAAAGCCACCTGACAAGGTAAAAGTCACCAACCCACACTCTCCCAAAAAGGCAAATCACTTGGTAAGTGTTCTCAGATGTACATTTAACTTGTCCAACTTTTTCAGGTATATATGTTCCTTAAAGATTTCTTGGGTCTTTTCGTAAGACATTCCATTCTTCCTCTGGGGCATTTAGGTAAGAAATCAAAATGTGGTTTGATAAATATATGGGGTATTGCATTTCTGAAGGCAAGGCTGAATTCATCCTTGTTTTGTTGCCTGTGAAGACTTTATGTTGGGGGATATTCCTTAAAAAGATGAAGAAAATAAGTCAGAATTTGGAGTTACAGAACTTGAACCCGGTCATTTTTTATAACAGATAACAAAAGACTTACATTCTGTCAACGTACCTGACACAGGCATGAAAAGCCTGGAGCATCAGGTTACTAACACAGATGTGGAGTCAGATATACCCAAGCTCAAATCCTGGCTTGATTTTCCTAAATTGTGTCACCTCGGAAAAGTTACATAACCTGCAGAAGACTCAGTTGTCTCATCTTTAAATAAATAATAATTATAATTCCTATCTCATAGGATTGTATTGAATTTAACTGAGATGCTTGTAAAATATTCAATATATCTGGTGCCTGAATTAGTTCTCTATTGGTGTTATAATAAATTACCAGAAATTCAGTGGCTTAAAACAACACAAATTTATAATCGTATGGTTATAAATTCTTTAGATTAGAAGTCTAATACCAGTCTCAAGGGGCAAGGTGCATTCCTTTTCGGACGCTCTAGGAGAGCGTGTCCTTGTCTTTTCTAGCTCTTAGAGACCTTCATTCCACATTTCTTGGTTCACGGTCCCCCTCCTTCATCTTCAAAGCAAGCAGTGTAGCATTCCTCTGACTCTTCTTCCATAGCCACATCTCCCTCCAGCCACAGCCAGAAGGGTTCTCCACTTTTTAAATTTTTTTCATGATTATTTACTCTTTTGAGAGAGAGAGAGACNTCTCTATTGGTGTTATAATAAATTACCAGAAATTCAGTGGCTTAAAACAACACAAATTTATAATCGTATGGTTATAAATTCTTTAGATTAGAAGTCTAATACCAGTCTCAAGGGGCAAGGTGCATTCCTTTTCGGACGCTCTAGGAGAGCGTGTCCTTGTCTTTTCTAGCTCTTAGAGACCTTCATTCCACATTTCTTGGTTCACGGTCCCCCTCCTTCATCTTCAAAGCAAGCAGTGTAGCATTCCTCTGACTCTTCTTCCATAGCCACATCTCCCTCCAGCCACAGCCAGAAGGGTTCTCCACTTTTTAAATTTTTTTCATGATTATTTACTCTTTTGAGAGAGAGAGAGACAGAGTGTGTGTTGGGGAGGGGCAGGGAAAGAGGGAGACACAGAATCCGAAGCAGGCTTCAGGCTCTGAGCTGTCAGCACAGAGCCTGACACGGAGCTCGAATTCATGAACCGTGAGATCATGACCTAAGCCAAAGTCAGCCGCTTAACCCACAGAGCCACCCAGGCGTTCCAAAGTTTCTCCACTTTTAAGAATCTGCATAATTAGATTAGACCCACTCTGATAATCCAGGACAGTCTCCTCATCTCAGGGCCTTAATTTAGTTACATGTGTTGAGTTCCTTTTGCCATGGAAGGTAACATTCTTAGGTTCCAGGGATTAAGATGTGGATGTCTTTAGGGGGCCTACCACAGTGCCTAAAGCATTACTGGTAATAATAGATCATATCATCATCATTATTGAAGCCATCGTTTCTTTTCTTCATTTTACATTTGGCATTTGTTAGGAGTTCAAAAATGCTTGCTTTATTTTTTGTAATAGAGACTGTTTAGAAAATTAGAAGACACTATGAAGTACAGACAAATGTATAGCGTACCTATTTTAATAATTCATTCATGTATTATATTTTCCCAATATTTCAGTGTATTTCTACATAGTATTTTGAACTTTTCAGAAGAGGTATAGCATTTTGAAGTTGAAAATGATGTTGGTGATTATATCATCCAATTCTAATTTTACAGATGGATAAGCTGAAGAATAAGCATATAGTCATAATTTGTTACAGGCAGTGCCATTGAGAAGTGTAGTCTTCATTCCACTCTGCCACATTGTCCCTACTACCATGACTGTCAACACTCAACATTTTTGCGGGTCTTACTGGGCTAATAATAAGCCTTTGGTGCAAATGTCTATTAAAGGGCTCTTATGGCTATTGTGGTATGTGCATGCCTTCCTTCTTCCACACTTCTTGCCTACCATTTAGGGCTTTGGGCCTAGCTGCCTGAAAGCTGATGAAGAGTTAATGCCACTCTCTGAATTATTCTCTTCTATTATACTATTTTGAAAAATTATTTTCCCTGATTTTTTTATTCTTGATGTCTTTATTTTTCAAAATTGTGATGTATGAGTAGATTATAGCATTTTCATGTTTCAAGTGAGTGGAAGAAGGTCTTAGGCTGACTTAGGTAGAAGGCCTATGTAGGTAGACCTGTTGACTTTCTAAATATTTTTTTATGACTAAGATACAAATCATGCTGACAAGAGAAAACATTAAAGATAGCTCATACGTTACTACAAATATTGCCTAGAAATGATATTTTAGGAAGGATGTAAGGAAGGCCACATTATATATGGTCCATATACTAGAAAAAAACAAGTTTATATTCTCTTTAATAAGTGTTACAATGTTGAAATTATTGTAATACAATATTACAGTTATTCTGATAACAGAATATCAATGGAGAAGAATCTACTTTATTCATTGGTGGATAAAGTTAATGGGGGTAAATGCTATTTGGCCCTACTTAGTATTTCATATAGCCAAGCAAACAGAAACTGAGTGCTTATCTTTCCTGGTGAAGCCAAAGCAGATTGTTACTGGAGTGCACAAATAATGAGCCTGTAATATCCTCCAAAAGTGCTCTCTTGTTTAATTCAATATACATGATCTCCTCACCCCCATTGACAGGAGAGCCTCCACACCTCAGGTTATAGATCTGGGAGGACTAGAACGTGTTATGTAAAAGAAGAAGCTTCAAGTATAGGGCTCTTCAAGTCATTTGAAACTTGCTTTGAAGATTTACTTTAGCTGTTTAATTTATACAATGTTAAATTTTAGGTTGGAATGCAAAGAAAATCGATCAACTGGAATCCTGATGTTTCTCATTATTTCACTGTTGACAACCCAATTCTAAATGTCTGTAAACAGTTGCATTCTTTTCATATTGCTGCTGTAACAAATTATCACCTAATTACTTAACACAAACCTAGTTACTTAACACAAATTTCTCATCTAACTGTTCTGGAGGGGTCAGAATTATGAAATCAGCCTCACTGGTCTAAAGTGAAGATGTCAGCAGAACTGGTTCCTTCTGGAGATGCTAGGAAAGAATCTTTGCTCTTGCATTTTCCAGCTTTAGCTTCCTGCATTCCTTTGCTTATTGACCCTTTCTAGCTTCGCACCAACTCCCCCTTCTCTTGTCACATTTTCTTCTCTGACTCTGACCCTCCTGTCTCTCCCTTGGAAGGACCATATGATTATACTGGGCCCACCTGGGTAATCTGGGATAAATTCCCCATCTCAATGTCCTTAAGCACACCTGCAAAATTGCTTTGCCATATAAAGTAACATATTCACAGATTTTGGTGGTTAGGATATGGATATCCTTGGAAAGAAGCATTATTAGCCCACAGAGTTTACAGCTACTCCAGGGTCCAGTGAAATCAAACTGTGCTATTTTCTGGCAAGGCTAAAGGAAAGCTGTACTTGCAAACTTTATCTGGAAATTTTGCTAGTGGAATAATACCATGGAAATCTGTCTTGTGTGCTTTCGTGGAAGTAGTTTGACTTGTTGCAGAGATGAACCTGGTGACAATAAAAGTTGAATAAATTGGAACTATAAGACGACAGGGTCTGAATGTCCATGTTCTGCTAATGAACTGTGTCCAGGCATAGCTGACAGAAAGATGAATGAGAATAGGCTTTATCTTCATTGGGGTGACCCTAACTTGGAAATATCAGTGGGGCATGGAGGATAGTCTCTTTCATTAATAACTATGTATTGTGAATATCTAGAAATTAATGCTTTTTAATAAAATTCAGTATTTTTTTTAATAAAATGGAGTTATGGCCATAAAATTTTGTTGGCAGGGTCACAGTCAGTTGAAGACAATTGGAGAAATGGATTAAAATCATTCTTGGACCCCTTTTTTCTGGCTAACAATACATTGACAATATTCCTTATCTGAATCAGTCAAAATGCCTGACTACCTATCTTTTTTCACTTCTCTTTAACGTACCCTTTACTTGTAAGCATAGTATTGAAGGTGTTCTTTGTGCAACCCCACCACCATTTTCTTGTCTTAGCCCATTGGCCATTTTTTTTATACTAATTTTAAAAGGATTAGGGCCAGGATCAGAAGTGGGAATGACAGGGAAGGTGAGGGAACGGAAGCTTTCTCAGTTCATACTGCAGGGAGGGGTGTATTGACAGGGAAGTCAGACTTTCTCATTTCCTAAAGGTTTTCTAAGAATTGGTTGCCTTGGAGACGGCGCGGTAGTTTCTGACTATTAGATCTGAATGCTGGTGAGTGAGTGTCAGGGGTGATGACCTTTCCTCCACCTTTGCTAGGATTTGTCGCTCTTTCTTTCCTGTCTGTTTTGGACTATATGTTTTTATGTACAAGTGCTTATCATAGTATTTTTTACTTCCCAGACTTCAGTGTCTTTCATTCATTAATTTATTCATTCACTAATTTGCTCAACAAATAATTGGTTGCCAGGTACTTATGAGTATTGCAAGATGTATAATAGAAATGTGACCAAAATGCTAAGAGCAAATAGTCAGCTCTCCCCAGGTGACAAGGAGAATGTTTCACAGAAGAGGTGACATCTATGCCCAGTCTGGAGACTGAACAAGTGTTTGCTTACAGAGAAAGGATTGCAACCTAAATGTGTGCTCACTCTAAATCTCTCCTAAGCACAGAGTACGCCTGTACAGAGAAGGCATTCTTGGGATTCTGTTTAAAACTTTTTCTTTGTTTCAATTAGGGTATCTAACATTTGAAATAAAAATGTGACCCCTTTAAGAAGTGTCCAACTACGACAGACTGAGAGAGGGAAGTGGTAAGCCCTCCGTGTGACAGCTTCCGAGGAAGGCAGTGGGCAGCAGTGGTAGCAAGTAAACAACTTTATTTTCATTTTAAGTTGTCCCCAGAGGCTGCCTGCCCTGGTACAAATGGTGAAACACAATACAGGACACAATGAAGGTCTGAGGGGATTTCAAGGCTTCCTGAATTGGACTAAATGGTGTCATTATAAAAAGAGGGCAAGAGACAAAGGAGTAAAAGTAGCTATTGTCTCCATGCATTTTTTTAATTGATTCATGTGGGGACTGCTTCTGTTAAGGGTGATACCATGGCCTGGTACATTAAAGCCACCAATAAATTTCTTTCTTTCCTAATAGTGGGGAAGCAGCCACTGCCCAGAACCACTCAGATACCTAAGTCACACCCGTCCCAGTCCTGGCCCCTTGGTCAGAAACCCCTGGACATCCTCAGCTAAAAGAAGACCACTGGAGCTATGGGGGACCTCCAGGACCATGCTCTAGTTCCACGGCCAGCATTTGTTCTGATTGTTTGGTATCCATGCCGTACTGGTCATTAAATACTTCTAATGTCAGTCCAATGAAACCTACCATGATAAAGTTAAGGCCTTCAACTTAGTTAATGAAAAACGAACATTGCCAGCTTCACAGCAAGCTCAGCAATGTCCTACTACTGAGCAGGGCAGTCCTTGAATTGTGTCAGATAAAAAAGCAAGTCTTTGAGGTAGCAACTAAAAACAGACAAAGAAATTCATGCAAAATTCTAGTATATATTTTGGCATTTACTCTTGCTTTGAAATGGTATCTCAATTTCTAGAACCTTTTTTAGTAGAGTATAAGCTTATTTATATGTTTACATTAATACAATTTTAGTAAGTGTGTAGTATTAAGCATGAAAGGCAAATACGGCCTTGCTGTTTGATTGCTTCTGGCTTTTCAACTACCAGAGCCTGCCTGAATAGCGAAGGCTCAAATTATACATGCATAAAAACGTACCCTGCCATTAGAGATGCTTGTTCCAGATTAAAAGCACCAGGTTTTGGAGATCTCTTCTATTTCTAAGAGGATCTATGCTTAAAGAAATAGATGAAAATATAAAACAGATGATGTGTACAGTGCTAGAAAGAAGATAAAGAGTGTAAAGTGGTTGTTTGTAAACTAATTTTCTGTAGCTTTGCTTATATGCTTCATGTCCTCAGTATTACAGTGTTGCTACAATAATACTTCTGCATTTATTTTTTTAATGTTTAGTTTATTTCTGAGAGTGAGAAAGAGGGACAGCATGAGCAGGGGAAAGTCAGAGAGAGAGGGAGATACAGAATCTGAAGCAGGCTCCAGGCCCTGAGCTCTCAGCACAGAGCCCAACGTGGGGCTCGAACCCATGAACAGTGACATCCTGACATGAGCTAAAGTCGAACGCTTAACCGACTGAACCACCCAGGCACCCCTAATACTTCTGCATTTAAACAACCTTGTTAAAATCCTGCAAGAGCAGTGATGACTGTAACTATGCACAATTTAGGGGAAATAGATTTCTGCTGTTGAGTACTTTGTTCTCCAAAAAAATCCAGTTTTGAATTAAATAGCTAATTTTTGTAGCAATTAAGCTTATTATTTAATATGTATGTACACTTGGTATTTAAAAAGTACTTTACAATGATTATTTCCTACACCTTACTTTGTAAGGTAGATTTAGCCTAATTGGAACTGTTGAATATGGCACAAAACAGAGGCCAAGTTTTCTTTTTTAAATCACTAAAGGTTTCCATGACCGATTTTTTTTTTTTTAAATGTTTTATTTATTTCTAGGAGAGAGAGACAGCGTGAGCAGGGGAGGGTCAGAGAGAGAGGGAGTCACAGACTGAAACAGGCTCCAGGCTCTGAGCTGGCAGTCAGCACAGAGCCCGACGCGGGGCTCGAACCCACAAACCGCGAGATCATGACCTAAGTGAAAGTCGGACGCTTAACCGACTAAGCCACCCAGGCGCCCCTCCATGACCGATTTTTTTATAATAAAAATTGGATCATAGTTGTGATATATAAAATAAAGAGTTCTGGACAATTGCTGCCTTATTCACCCTTTTGCTTGCTATGTCTTATTGTGGGATCAGAAGAAGACCTTTTCTTCACAACTAAATAATAATATTTTCCTCTGAGAGAAAGCTCAGCGATGTTCAAGTAGTGATCTACCAATGTCTAGTTAATCTTTTCAAGCCTACAAAGTAACAAATTTTAATTTGATAGTAAAGTACATTCATTTGTGAAAATCCCTGAATATCTTGCTTCAACTCCCACAGTGACTTAGGCTTTCTATAGGAAACTAAGTACATGTTTTTATGTAAATAACTGGGTATTTTTTTAATCTGGTTATTCCTATGTTAAAATATATTGTAAGTGTTTAACAATTATTTTCTTAAAATGTTTTCATCATAATCATATTTACTTCCTTTTCCTAACTCCAAGTATGAATTTTCTCATGTAAGAAAAATTGGTGTAATTAACACTTGTGGCTGATTATTTGTTTATTTAATAGGCTCACATTATTATTTATACTTACCAAATGTAGTTCTTATCTGTTATCACTGGAACTTTACTAACAATTTTGTATTAACAAATTGTTAGAAACCATTGTATTTTCTTCATGAAGTTTAGCATTATTTACAACAACTTCAGTAATTGGTGAATTATATTTCATAACTGTGTTAAAAATCAAGAAATCATTGTCCTTTTTCAGATCAGATATCTGATTTCCTTTATTTTCCAGTGGGAAAATCAGTTGCTGACTATAATTAAACTGAATTACTTAAATGTGCTAGGAAAATAACCAGTGTCAGTTATGGCTGGTGAAATACTTTGGTCATGGATTATTTTGTAGAATTTTAAAACCAGGGTGGGAGCTATATCTGCATTCTTCTAGTCTAAATCATCAATCTAGTTTTTGTTTCTTTTTAAGAACACCTTTTGATAAGTGCTTAACCACTAAATATGAATACTTGTAAGGACAGAGAACTCACCACATGTTTGCATTTGACCATCTTTTACTTATAGACATTCTTTCATATTGAGCCAAAATGTAGGCACTGAGTTGAAGCACTTGGGAACAGATCAAAGAAAAAAACATAACCATGAGGTGATAAGAACACAGAGCGTGCTTTATTTGGGTGTCTCCTGGACAGTTGCATGAGAGAAAGCCCTCACAGCAGATGCTCCAGAGTCAGCAGGGCAGGGTCACCACTCAAAAGGAGAAGTCAAGGCAACTCCTGGGGAGAGGGGGACTTATGCTTGCAGGTGACATTGCTCAGTTGCAAGACGGGAAGTTTCTGGGTCAGAGAGTTCCAAAGGGCAACCAAGGCTTGCAATCCTTTATAGAGTCAGGGTTGGTCTAAGCTGGGGCTAGCAGGTGTTGGATATAGTTTAGCAGGGTATGCAAAACAGGCAGGCCCTAAGTGGCTAAAAATATGCATATTTGGCCATATTTAAAGTGATTGGATGTATAAAAATTTGGATTTGGCTCTGGTGGATTGGAACTAATTGTGTGCCTACTATAAAGAAGTAGAACATAGGGCCAATATAAAGGAGACATCTTTAGCTCATTTATACAACACCCTTAGAGGTGATTAAAGAATATATTATTATATCTTGTAAAATACAGATATTTATAGTTCTGTGTGATTTTAAAGGTTTTTAGATAGTGTTCATGTCCTAATGAGTCTTTACTTTTCTCTGACTTAAATATTTCTGGTTCCTCCAAGTCTAAGTTGTATAATGCTATCCTGATCATTCTATTTCCTTAACTTAAAGTTTATTTTTTATTTTCTTAAAATGTACAACCCAACAGTTTTTAGCATAGAGAGTTGTAAAACCATCACTACTGCCTAATTCCGGAATATTTTTGTCAGTCCAAAAGGAAAGCCGTGCCCACGAGTGGCCACACTTCATTACCCTCTCTCCCTATCCTTTGGAAATACTAATCCAGTTTCTGTCTCTATAAATTTGCCTATTTTGAATATTTCATATAAATAAAATCATATGATATGTGACCTTTTATGTCAGGCTTCATTAACTTAAAAATCATCCGTATTATAGTATATATTTGTATTTTGTTTTATTTTTATGGCTGATTATCCCACTGTACAGATATATTCCATTTTTACTTATCCATTCATCAGATAATGGACACTGGAGTTATTTTTACTTTTACACTATTATGAATAATGCTGCTGTGAAAATTTGAGTATAAATTTATGTGTGAATATATGTTTTTAATTTTTTTGGGTATATACTTGGGAATGAAATTGCTGGATCATATGGTATTTTTATTTTTTTAACTTTTTGAGGAATTCCAAACTGTTCCTTATAATGATTTATACCATTTTATATTCCCATCAGCAAGGTATGAAAGTTAAAATTTCTCTACATCCTTGTCAATATTTATTGTTGTCTGTTTGTTGTTGTTGTTATAATTATCCTAGTGCCTATGAAGTGGTGTCTCATTATGGTTTTGATTTGCTTTTCCATAATGACTAATGGTGTTGAGCATCTTTTCATGTGCTTATTGGCTTTTTGTATATCTTTTTTGGAGAAATAACTATTCAGCTTATTTGTCAAGTTTTTCATTGGATTTTTTAAAATTGTTGACTTGTTAGAGTTCTTATGTATTCTCAATAAAATTTCCTTCTCTGTTATGTGATTTGCACATATTTTGTCCCATTCTGTGAGTTGTCTTTTCACTTTATTGATGATATTTTTTGACACAGAAAATTTCTCAATTTTGATGAAGTCCAATTTATAGCTTCTTTTACTTTTCATCTTTTTTTGTGTCAATTTAAAGATAGATGTCCAAACCCAAGCTCATAAATATTTACCCCATACTTTATTTTAATATTTTTATAGATTTAGATCTTTGATTCATTTTTTGTTAATTTTTCTATATAGTGTGTGACAAGAATGTAACTTTATTCTAATTGTCATAGCGCCATTTATTGAAAAGGCCATTTTTTCTCTTCATTAAATTGTATTGGTACCATAATCAAAAAATCAATTGATCGTAAATGTAATCCTTGACCCATTAATTCTATTCCATTGATGTATATATTTATTTATATGCCATACCACACTATTTTGATTACTGTAGCTTTGTGTTAAGTTTGAAATCAGGAAGTGGGGTGCTTGCTTCTTCAAGATTTTCTTTCTTTCTTTTTTTTCTTCTTGATTATTTTTCTTCAAGATTGTTTGGACTATTCTGGGTCACTTAAATTTTCCTGTGAATTTTAAGATCAACTTGTCAGTTCTGAAACAAGGGCACCTAGGATTTTGGTAGGGGTTTTGTTGACTCTGTAGACCAATTTGATAGTATTGTCATCTTAACAATATTAGGTATTCTAAACCATGAATATGATATGTCTTTCCATTTATTAGGTCTTCTTTAATTGTTTTTCAACATTGGTTTCTGGTTTCTGAGATACAATTTTTGTACTTATTTTGTTAAATTTATTCTTAAGTATTTTATTCTTTTTGATACTATTACAAATGCACTTTTCAGACTTATGGATCCTTGCTGAATTTATTAATTTATTAGTCCTAATATTTTTTGTTGTTGTTTCCTTAGGATTTTCTCTATATAAGATGTTAGCTTTTTTGCCAGCCACCCTGGCTGGAACTTCCACTACAATGTTGGGTGGAAGTGGTATGTTCCTGATCAAAGCAGAAAATGTTCAGTCTTTCACAATTAACCATTATGTGGGTTTTTCATAGATATCTTTTATTAGGTTGAGGGACTTTCATTATATCCCTAGTTTGCTTTTCTTTTAATGATGACATTTCATTTTTCCGATGTTTTTTCTATGTTTATTGATATGATCTTTGTTTTTGTGGCCTTAGTCTTTATTCTGTTAATATGGTGTATTACATTGATTTCATAAGTTGAACCAACCTCATATTCCTGTAATGAATTGCAAATTGTGGTATATATTTCTTTTAATATTCACTAGATTTAATTTGGTGGTATTTTCTTGAGGATTGTTGTATCTGTATACTAAGAGATTTTGATCTGTGTTCTTCTTGTGTTATCTTTCATTTGATGTATCAGGATATAGTCGCCTCATAAAATGACTTTGGAAGTGTTCTCACGTCTGTGGTTGGAAGAGTTTGGGAAGGATTAGTGTTAATTCTTCCCTAAATATTCGGTAAAATTTGCCAGTAAAGATATCTTGACCTGTGCTTTTCATTGCAGGTAGCATTTTTTTTTTTTTTAATTATTCAGACTCATGTTATTGGTATACTTAGATTTTCTGTTTCTTTTTAAGTTAATTTTGGTAGTTTGTGTTTTTCTAGGATTTATTCTATGTCATCTATGCTTTCTAACTTGCTGATATACATTTGTTCATAATATTCCTTTATAATACCTTTTTTTCCTGTAAGGTTGATAGTGATATTTCCTCTTTTATTCTTGATTTTACCAGTTTCTGTCTGTTCTCTCTTTTTTTCCTTTCCTTGGCCAAGCTAGCATATGATTTGCTGATTTTGTTGATGTTTTCAAGAAACCAACTTTCGGGCTCTGTGCTGACAGCTAGCTCGGAGCCTGGAGACTGATTTCAGATTCTGTGTCTCCCTTTCTCTCTGACCCTCCCCTGCTCATGCTGTCTCTATCTCTCTCTTAAAAATAAGTGAAACATTTTTAAAAAATTCAAAAAACCAAATTTTAGTTTTGTTGATTTTTTCTATTTTTTTTTAAAATATGTTTCATTCATTTCCACTCTAATATTTATACTTTTTCTTTCTTCTGCTTATTTTGTGTTTTAATTTCCTCATCTTTCCAGTTTCATAAGTTAGATATTTAGGTTATTAATTTGAAATCTTTACTTTTAATATAGGCATTTATAGCTATAAATTTTCCTTTATACATCATCTTCAAGGTATCCTCAAGTTTTAGTATGCTGTGGTTTCATTTTTATTTATCTTAATGTATCTACTTTATGACATTTTGTTTGACTGGTTAATTAAAGGTTTTTTTTAACTTTCACTTATTTGTGAATATCCAAATTTTCTTATGTTACTGATTTTTTAATTCATTTCATTCTGGTCAGAAAACATATTTTGTATAAACTAAATCCTTTTATGTTTATTGAGATTTGTTTTATAGTCTAACATATGGCTTATCCTGGAGAATGTTTCACATACCCTTCAGAAGAGTGTGTATTCTACACTTGTTTGATGGACTGTTTTCCAAGTCTGTTAGCTGGGTTCAGTTTATAATGTTGTCTAAGTCATTTATTTTCCTGTTGATCTCCCATCTAGCTTTCCTATTCATTATTGAAACTGGGGCATTGAAGTCTCCTACTGTTTTTAGATTTTCTGTTTCTCCCTTCAATTTTGTCAATTTTTGCTTCGTGTATTTTGGGGCTATGTTTCTAGATGCATACCTGTTAATAACTCTTATATTTTCTTAATGTAATTGATTTTTTTATCCTTATAAATTGTCCTCCTTTGTCTTCCATGCCGACTTTTAGTTTAAATTATGTAGTATCTACACCTACATCAGTTCTCTTTTACTTATTGATTTCATGGTATATTTTTTTCTGTCCTTTGCTTTCAACCTATTTGTGTTTGAATCTAAAACTGTGCCTCTATTTAAAAACTGTTTGAGTATAGTAGATATACAATGTAACATTAGTTTCAGGTATACAACTTACTGATTTGACAAGTTTATACATATGCTGTGTTCTCAAGTGCAGCTACCATCTGTCCCATTGCATTGCTCTTACAATGTCATTGACTGTATTTCTTATGCTGTGCCTTTCATTCCCACGACTCATTCATTCCATACCTGGAAGCTTAAAATCCTCCCTCTACTTCATTCATTTGCCCCACTCCCTATCCACTTTTCCTCTGGCAACTATCAATTTATTCTCTGTATGTATAGGTCTGGTTCTGCTTTTTGTTTATTCATTTTTAATTTTTTAATGTTTATTTATTTTTGAGAGAGAGAGACAGAGTGTGAGCAGGGAAGGGGCAGAGAGAGAGGGGGGACACAGAATCTGAAGCAGGCCTCAGGCTCTGAGCTGTCAGCAGAGGAGGCTCTGAGCTGTCAGCACAGAGCCTGACGCGGGGCTTGAACCCATGAACTGTGAGATCATGACCTGAGCTGAAGTCAGACACTTAGCCGACGGAGCCACCCTGGTGCCCCATTTATTCATTTTTCAAACTCGACACATGAGTGGAATCATATGGTATTTGTCCTTCTCAGGTCTGGACCCGTTTTACTTAGCATCATATCCTCTAGGTCTATTCATGTTGTCTCAAATGGCATTATCTCATCCTTTTTATGGCTATATAATATTCCGTTGCATCTATATTCCACATTTCCCTTATCCATTCATCTACTGATGGGCACTTAGTTGCTTCCATATCTTGGCTATTGTCAATAATGCTACAATAAACATAGAGGTGCCTCTTGTGTACATTATAGTTGAATCATGTTTTTTTGTGGAAGACAGAGATAATTGCATTTTGTATCACTTCAATTTGAGTATAGAACCTCTCTTTAAACTGAAGTTCAAAATATTGAAATCAGTAATCCATATGTGAATTATTATTCTAGGTTACTTTATTACCAGTAATGCAGCCAAAGGTTGTTTTAATATTTTTTTGGCATACATATCACAATTGTTAATTTATATGGCTGGTTTTTGTAAATCCAATCATAGGGCCCTATATTTTTGTGCTAGATTTTGTTTTGTTTTAATTAACCTATTGTGCTTCCAATTTCTTCTTTCAGTTAATTTAAACTCACTAGTAAATTCAGTATCACTCCAGTGATGATGATTGTGATGAGCTCTAACATTTAATGAGTGTGAATGAACATTCCATATATCTAACCTAACTGTACTCTACCATGTGTTAGATATGTGACCTGAGGCAAATTACTTAATCTCTCTACCCTGAACTCATCTGTAAAATGAGGATAATGATAATCATATCTAACTAGTTGCTATGAAGATTAAATAAAATAATGTTTATAAAGCACTTAAAATAATGTTTAACATATAATAAACACCATTTAAGTATTTGTAAAATGAAATAATCAATTCTATGAAATAGAGAAGACATTATTATTCCCATTTTATGGGAAAGGAAAATAGGATTTAAAGAGATGATGTAATTTTTCCAAGGTTCCATTGCTATTAGTAACTCTGGGACTTGAACTAAAGTGCTTCACTCCTATCAGCAAATCATTAGCTAGATTGGCCAAGAAAAGGGGAAAAAAGGGAGAAAAGATTGAAACTGGTAAAATCAAGGATAAGAGAGGAAATATCACTATCAACCTTACAGAAATAAAAAGTATTATAAAGAAATATTATGAACAAGTGTATACCAGCAAGTTAGAAAGCATAGATGAAATAGAATAAATCCTAGAAAAGCACAAACTACCAAAACTAACTTAAAAAGAAATAGAAAATCTAAGTACACCAAGAACATGAGTCTGAATAATAAAAAATGCTACCTGCAATAAAAAGCACAGGCCAAGATGTCTTTACTTGTAAATTTTACCAAATCTTTAGAGGGGAATTAACACTAATCCTTTCCAAACTCTTCCAACCACAGAAGAAGTGAGAACTAATGACATTCATGCATCTTGAATTTTTTTCTAGGATAAGATAAAGTGTTTAAAGAATCTTTCATGTTTTTCAGCTGAGAATGACAGCAATTATACCAATTAAAATGGTTTCTTTGTGAATGGTAAATAATATTTTATTTTTTCCCCATCATAAAAGAAAAGCTCAATGCCACTTGGGAATACAGCATTTAGTTTTGATTTAGCATTTAATAGGCAGTGTGGTTCCTGGCTTTTGGTTTAGCCCTATGCCCTTTATTCTGTAGCTGATTTGCTAATTACTATTGAAAAAGCCTCTAAAATTTCACTGGGGAAATGCAAATGTACATTCAGATACTAAATACTTGAGAGGCAGCCAAGTGCTGAGTACATGCAAACACATTCTGAATTTTACATAAGTTTTTATATAATTACTTTTAATGTCCAGAGGCTTCTTCCTTCAATATCACTATATAGATCCTTTCTCTTTTAGCAAACTGTAATGAACAGAATGTTCAGATTATTTAATAGGTAAAAATAATAATAGTTAGAATTTCTATGATAGGTGAAAGAGAAGAGAACTAAAAGATTTGTGGGGGGAGGGAGAAGTATGGTATAATATTAATTTTATAATTTTTATCGAAATAAAAAGTGTTGTGTAAAAGTACAGAATCATGAGTATACAGCACAATGTATTGTCACAATAGGAACACACTTAAAAAAATTTTTTAATGTTTTATTTATTTCTGAGAGAGAGACACAGCATGAGCAGGGGAGGGTCAGAGAGAGAGGGAGACACAGAATCTGAAGCAGGCTCCAGGCTCTGAGCTAGCTGTCAACACAGAGCCCGACGTGGAGCTTGAACCCATGAACTGTGAGATCATGACCTGAGCTGAAGTGGGACGCTCAACCAACTGAGCCACCCAGGCGCCCCAGGGAACACACTTTTATAAGTACCCCACATTTCAACAGAAAAAACATTAGCTGTACCCAGGTCTTCTTGTGTCCCTGCCCATCACCTTCTCCTCACTATTCCCTAATTAGCAAACATCCTGCCTTTTAACACTACACATTGCATTTCTCTGTTTTTAAACACTGTATAAATAGAATAATGTAGCATATATGACTTATTTTATTCAACATTGTTTGAGAGATTGAGAGATTCATCCATGCTGTTACATATAGCATTGGCTTGTTTATTTTCACTGTTGTATAGTATTCTATTTTGTAAATAGAGCACAGTTTATTCCTCCATTCTACTTTAGATGAACATTTGGCTTTTTATCAGTTTTAGAGAAACAGTGCAGCTTTTTTTGAATGTCTGTTGGAGACTGTTTGGGTATCTTTCACTTGGGTATATACCTAGGATTGAAATAGCTGGATAATAGGGTTAGTTATTTTCAAGTTTAGTAGAATGCCAAATTCGATTTCCAAAAGAATTGTATCAATTTATATGTCTGCCGGTATTATATAAGGTTCTACTTATTCTATATATCCTCACTAATACTTAGATTGTCAGTTGTTAAGTGTTAGCCATTTTGGTATGTATTAGGTATTTTAAATTTGCTTTTCTCTAAAGACTGATGAGAATGGAAACTTTTATATATTTATTAACCATTGTGACATACCATTTAAACTTTTGCTCAATTTTAAATTGGAATGTTTTGATGTGTAAATTTTTTCATTTTCTAGATATGAACTATTTTTTATTATATATATTAAAATACCTTCTCCGTTTTGCTACTTTTTATAAATTTCATCTATTTATTGATCAAAATATTTTTAAATTTTAACGTTTTTTTTGTACTTAATACTGCCTCTAAATCATGAAGATGTGCTTTTAGGCTCTATTCTAGAAGCTTGTTTTGTGTTGCACATTTAGATCTTATTTTTATATATGTTGATGAATAGGAAGATGTTTCATATTTCTCCATATGAATAGCCATGAGACCCGACACCATTTATTATTGAAAAGACTGTTCTTTCCTCTACTGCTCTGCAGAACCACCTTTCTCATAAATCACGTGTTTCTTGGGGTTGCTTCTAGACTTTCTATTTTGGATCTTCGTATAATTTTTCTAGACTTGTGCCAATACCGCATTATTACAATTACTGTTGCTTTACAAAGACTCTTGGTAACCTATTGAGTCATTCTTTGAGGGAATTTTGTTCTTTAAGTTCTCTTAGTAGTCTTGGCCCTTTGCATTTTCTTCTAAGTTTCCATATGAAATTTAGAATCATATTATTGGTGTGCTTTATGCCCATAGATTAAATGTGGAGATTGGACATCTTGAGAATCATTAGTCTTTTCACCCATGAAGATGGGTGTATCCTTTCATTTATTTATGTTTTCTTTAATTTCTCTCAATTAAGTAGGTCTTTTGTATATGAGGAGTTTACTCAGACATTTTTAATTTGTTACTGTATATATTTTGAACCTACATTTTTAGAAGCAGATAAATTTAGATTGTAATATATTCCTGAGAATTTGATATCCTGTTTATCTCTAGTAATACTTCTTGACTTAAAAAAAATGGACTTTGATACACGTGTACCTACACAGATTTCTTTGGTATATGTTTACATAGTATATTCTTTGCATATGTGCCAATGTGCCACTCATTTTCTTTCGATCTTCCCATTGATTGTAGTGCACAGACTGGCTTTCCAATTGCCTGGGGACAGTCTGTTGGCTAGACTATGGATAGTTCAAGTGCAAGAGAATTAGTGTCCTTGAGAACATCTGTAAACCACACTCAGATGGGGTAGCTCTTAGCTTTTTTAGGTAGCTTAGCTCTTATCATAAGGTGGTTTCCAGAATTCTCTAGAGGAATTAAGTTCCAATCATCAGACTAGCAGTTCTCTAGATGAAGCATCATTTATTTGATTCTGTCTTCCTTTTCCTGTCTCCTTTACTCCCTTTCTTCAGTTTCATGAAATTACCTATGAAATAAAGTATCTTATTCAAATCCTTATTTCAGGTTTTGTGGATGTTGAAATAAGATAATATATTTTCCATCCTTTTATTTAAAATACTTATGTCTTTATTTTTTAAAAAAATAATATTTATTTATTTATAAATAAATAAAAGAGAGAGAGAGCAGGGAAAGAGCAGAGAGAGTGAGGGAGACACAGAATCTAAAGCAGGCTCCAGGCTTTGAGCTGTCAGCACAGGGCCTGATTCAGGGATAGAACTCATGAGCCCTGATCATGACTTGAGCCGAAGTCAGAAGCTTAACTGACTGAGCCACCCAGGTGCCCCATGTCTTTATTTAAAATGCATCTCTTGTTAGCAGCTTTTGAGTTTGCTTAATTCAATTTGACAATCATAATGTTTTATTTGAAGTATCTATTTCATTTTTTCCTTCCCTCATCTGTTTTGTTTCCTAAATTCATATGAGTGAAATAATATGATATTTGTCTTTTTCTGACTGATTCACTTAGCATAATAGTTTCTGGTTCCATTCATGTCACTGCAAATGGAAAGATTTTATTCTCTTTTTTTAATGTTTGTTTTTGAGAGAGAGGTGCGGGAGGGGGGTGAGGACAAAGAGAGAGAAAGACAAAGCATCCAAAGCAGACTCTGCACTGACAGCAGCAAGCCTGTTGTGGGACTTGAATCCATGAACTGTGAGATCATGATCTGAGCTGAAGTTGAATGCTTACTGAACTGAGCCACCCAGGTGCCCCAAGATTCCATTCTTTTTTATAGCTGAGTAATTTCCATTGTGTACGTATTCTCTTTATCCATTTATTAATCAATGGGCACTGGGCTTTTACCATAATCTACCAATTGTGGATGTTGCTGCTATAAACATTGGAATGCATGTATCCCTTTGAGTCAGTATTTTTGTATTCTTTGGGTAAGTACCTAGTAGTGCATTGCTGGACCATAGCACAGTTCTAGTTTTAACTTTTTCAGGAACCTCCATACTGTTTTCCAGAGTGGCTGCACCCAGTTTGTATTTCCACTAACAATACAAGAGGGTGTTCGTTTCTCCACATCAGAGAAAGAGACAGAGAGAGAGAGAGAAACCAAGAAACAGACTTATTATTTATTTAGCGCATGAGTGGGGGAGGGGCATAGAGAGAATCCCAAGTACGTTCTGCACTGCCAATATGAAGCCCAGTTTGGGCTCGATCCCACAAACCATGAGATCATGACCTGAGCAGAAATCAACAAGAGTCAGATGATTAACCAACTGCCGCCTATGAAACAGACTCTTAACTATAGAGAGCAAACTGATGGTTACCAGAGGGGAAGGGGTAGGGTGATGGGTTAAACAAGTGAGGGGGATTAAGGAGGGCACTTGTTGTGATGAGCACCAAGTGTTTTATGGAAGTGTTGAATCACTGCATTGCATACCTGAAACTAATGTTACATTGTGTATATTCACTAGCTGGAACATAAATAAAAAGTTTTAAATAATGAAGTATGTTTTTCAAGGATATATAATAATTATTGCTATAGTTAGGATTTAAAGGTACCGTCTTTTAACATTTCTTTTTTCTTATTTATGTGTCTTCTTTTGGGTCAATCAAAATATTCTTCAGTCTTCCTTTCTACAATGAACAGGGATAGGATAGACATTCATTCCTATTTTAAAAAGGAGAAATCAGGAGGAGGAGAGGAGTGACAAGTCTCAAGCAAGTATAAAACTTAGCAAGGCATATTTCATTAGATCTTAAGGTTCAAGAACAATAGTTTGATGCTGTGCCCTCCAGGCCAACTGGGATGGTAGCATCCCCATCAGTACTTGTTATTGTTTGATTTTTATGTTTCCCATTCTAATGTGTGTGAAGTGGTTTCTCATGGTGGTACTTGGTTACTTTCTAAAAATTTTATTGATGTTCAATATACATACAGAATAGTGCACAAAATGACCATACTTATTTAACAAGCACTTAGATATAAGAATAGATTGCTAGCAAAAAAGTCTACTTTTGTTTCTCTTCTCTCTTTATGTGACTCCAAATACATGTACGTCAGATTTACTATAAACCGTATATTCTTTGTGTTCTTTTCTAATATTCAATTTATTTTTCAAACTTCAGACTAGATATTTTTTGCTAATCTCTATTTGAGTTGGCTTATCCTTTCTTTTCTGGTGCTCAATTTTGTTTTTTTTTTTTAGTTCTAGAATATCTATTTTACTCTTTTTCTAAAAAACAGTAGATTCCAGTTCCCTGGGGGAAATTTTATTTTCTATTTTCTATTTAATTTGATTTTAATTTTATTTTATTTTAGTTCCAGTGGAGTTAACACACAGTGTTATATTAATTTCAGGTATACAATATAGTAGTTTAACAATTCCATTTATTACTGAGTACTCCTCAAAATAAGTGTACTCTTAATCCTCTGGGCAAATTTTATATTATTGTCTTCTCAAACACAGTGATTATAATTATTTAAAAATCTGTTTTAAACTTTTTTTTTTAATGTTTTATTTATTTCTAGGAGAGAGAGAGAGAGACAGCGTGAGCAGGGGAGGGTCAGAGAGAGAGGGAGATACAGACTCTGAAACAGTCTCCAGGCTCTGAGCTGGCAGTCAGCACAGAGCCCGACGCAGGGCTCGAACCCACGAACCGCGAGATCATGACCTAAGCGAAAGTCGGACGCTTAACCGACTAAGCCACCCAGGCGCCCCTAAAAATCTGTTTTAATAATTTGAATGCCCACTCATTTGTGGATCTGTTCGTATTGTCTGTTTTTCTCTTGGTGTGTTTGGTAATTTAAGAGTTAATGACACATATTACACTGTTACAGTGGTTCTGTATGCATTGCCTTCTTCCGGAGAGGCTCTGTCCTGTGTATGGTACTTAACTCGATAGGGAGAGATCACCATAATCCAAGTAGGGCTTGATATGTACCAAATGGACAGAGGTCTATGCAAAGCTCAGATTAACTGCCAGGGTGTAATACTCCAGGGGGCTTTTTGAGAACCTTGGGTATTTATTAGAACCCTTTGTCCTTGGAAGGCCCTAAACTCCGGTTTAGGAGTTTAACATATTGTTGCCAGAAATTCAACCCGTTTCTCTTCAGTTTCTGCTTTGCTTCTTTGACTTTCACCTTAGGCAACTTGAAAATTCAGTAAAAAATTTTGACGCTTCGTCTTCTGTCCTCTCACTTTCCTTCTCTTTGGGATTTTGTCTTTAGGGTTGAGTATTTTTGCAGCCCCCAAATTAGTTATGTTTTCATCCTCAGGCCTGTAAAATTATCTAATTTTTCTGGCTCCTCTACCTCTTACCAGCTTCCATCTGTCAGATTCTTAGTTTTCCCCCAATGCCTCATATTATCAAATATTATGTTTGATTCAGAAATGGAGAATACAGAATATCTAAGCATTTCCTTCTTTCTGTGATCTTGGCTCCTCAATTTTGGCTCCATTTGCAGTTTTCTGATGCCTCCACATGATAGGTAGGTTAGTTCATTTCTTTCTCTCTTCCCTCCCTTCCTTCTTTTCCTTTCTTTCATTTATCTAGATGTTTTGTTTTTGGTGGGAACTTCAGCCTGCTACACCATAATGTATCATAGCTAGAAATTAAAGTCAGTTCCTTCCTTCTCTCATTTTAGTAATATTTAATGGTACCTACTATATGTCAAGCACTATGCTTGGAGTTGGGGATATTGCAGTAAAGATTATACCAACTATTCGGGTTAAAAAATAGATTGTTACAGGGTGCCTGAGGGGCTCAGTTGGCTAAGAGTTTGACTCTTAATTTTTTTGTCTCAGCTCATGATTTTATGGTTTGGTTCGTGTGTTCAAGACCCACATCTGCCTCTGTGCTCAAGTGCAGAGCCAGGCTGGGATTCTCTCTGCCCCTCCCCCACTTGCGCATGCTCTGTTTCTCTCTCTCTCTCTCTCTCTCTCTCAAAACGAATAAGTAAACTTAAAAAAAAAAATAGATTGTTACCTTTACCTTAGAAACTCTGTATATACTCCTTCACCCTACACTCATCTGCCCCACCAAAAGGTAACCATTATCTGGAATTTTGTTATCACTCTGTTCTTTAGTTTCACCTATGTATATATACTTAAATAGTACTTTATAAAAGAATTTTATAAAATGGAAATCATATTACATATATTCTTTTATTAACTTTTGTTCTTAGGACAGAAATTTATATTTTAACTAAAGATTCTATAAAAATGTCTGAAGATGGACTACTGAAAAACATACATATGGGAGGCCCTTTAGTGCTGAATAGGGCACAGTACCATATAGCAACTCTGATTTGCTTTTGTACTTGTAGATTGTGCTCTCTGAGAATTAGACCAGGACTTTGTTCCTCTTTGTTGCTGAATCAAAGAGCATGCAATGAAGTTGAGTAAGCAAGAGCTAAGTTAAGTCAAGAATAAACAGAAACTCCCCAGTGGTTTAAGCCATGGCCACAGGAAATACGGGGTGTCAAAGGTAGAGCATAGGTGCTTCATAGTGAGTTTAGGGCTCTAGGACAAAGCAGTGTTTTATTTTGTAAGTGTTGCGCATATTAAGAACTATGTTGCTTGAGCCTTTGGGGGTATTTCTGTAGTAGGGTCTGGAAAACTGAGTTTGCTTACCCAATGAGATATAATCGTAATATTTCCCTTTGTCAGTTTCCACTCCCACAAAGCATCTTGCTATGTGTCAGTGTGAAGTTTATAGACTTACAGTGTGTCTCGGCCAGATGCTGCATTGTTGTCCATTAGCCCTGTTTTGTGAGAGCTGGCTCCACTGAATGCAACAAGCACACGACAAAAATTAATACTAGAAAACAGTTTCTTTTTTTAATTTTAGCCATATCATAAAGTAAAACATTCCTCTCCTCCTACCCTGCCCCCATCCATCATGCTTTTTAAACTAGATTCTGGCAGCTAATGAATAATAGAGACAAAACATAGTTCTTTCTCTCCCTGGTGAAAAACTGCATTATTTGTTATTCATGAGTTCTTGTTTTCTTTGAGGATTGTTTGATGAAATATGTGGGTGATATGTATCCTATCATTGCCTGGAGGCCTTTTAGATTTCCTTGGTTGGAGTATTTTCCTTTTGTTTTTAATAAACTTGCAAACTGTTGTGGAGAAGAGCCACCTGTTTTAGTATGATGTCCCTCCAAACCCACCCCCAGGTTAACAAATTCAACATTTTACATACAGTATTTCTTCACAAGTTACAAAGATGGTATAAAAGAAAAAAAAAAGATGCTTTTAAAAATAATCTAGAAGATGAAGTTACTACTTCATCTTGCCAGTGTCAAGACTCTTTCTTTGTCCCTCTGTGTTGTTGCCATCTGTTTTTTGAATAAAGTTCAGTCAATTCAGTACATCAGGAAATCTTTTCTGAGTTAGGCAAGTCTTCTGTCTGAGCAGAACAAGCATGTTTTTGCCACTAAAGGGGAAGAAATGACAGCCAAGCCTGCCATGGAAGTCCTTGGTTTCCATTGCTGTGTTTGCTGAGTTTAGTTTGGGATTAAGTGTCTATAAATTGGCCTCATGATTCTCCTTAGACCCAGAGGGGCTTCTGTTTTCAGGAATTCAGGTAGAGAAGAGATACTTCACTTGTATGCCCTAAATTGAAGATTTAATTTCGAACAACTGAGCTAAGGAACTCCACATTGGGAAGGCAAAGGCTTATTTTTTAAATTTGTAATAGGTGTATATTAAAACTAATAACTTTCACTTACCTGAAACTAAAGTACCTTCATACAAAATCCAGCAAAGTGATCCATTTGGAATGTTGCCCCAAACCCAGAAAAATGGAAATATAAAAGTCTTAGAACAGCCAAGATAGATTCCAAGTGGTGACATCTACTCTTGTTTATAGAATGCTACTATGTGCCCATATTTTGTGGAAAGTACTCATGACTCTGGAGCCAGATCCAGGCCTTGTCAGTCATTAGCTCTGTGTTGGACAGGCTACTTTAATGGTCTGTGCCTCAAGTTTTTTTTATCTTGAAGATGGAGATAATAGAATTGATACAGAATTAAATGTGTTAATAGTTGTGCAGGCATTAGAACAGTGCCTGGCATATAATAAACACTCAGAAAACATTAATTACTACTCATTTTTACTTTGTCATTTATTATTTTGAATACTCTTGCTTTTTATGCTTGGTGATGTAGTGTCCAAGTACACAAGCAATTATAACTAGGGAAGGGAAAAGACAGTTCTAGCAGTAAGTCCATATTTTACATTTAAAATATGACACCTGGTAAGGTGTTCGTAATAAGGAAAAAGGAAAAAAATATAAAAACTAAGCATAAGAACTCAAAAAGTTCAGCAGTCTTGGTATTTAGTGTTTGAAAAAATAGCTGGAAACTTTGAATAGCTCCAGAGGACATTAGTGTATTTCAGCATAGTTTAGTACCTAGCATTCACAGTAATGATTCTGACTCGGGAAGAAAATGTTAAAATTCTCTTCATGGTGTTTGGTTCAGAGAAGGCAGAGTGTTTTACATTTTAAGAAGACTCGAAAACAAAGTTTAAAAGAAGGTACTGAAAGACCCATTTCTAGAGGATTTTGAATTAAATCAGTTTTATTGTATTTGCATTTTTTATGCCTTTTCCTTTGGGTCCAAATTAGTTTTTCTTCAAAATTATATGTAAATGTGATCCTTAGGCACAAGCATTGTTTCCATTAAATGCCAGACTTACCTAAGTTTAGCCTTTGTTTTAGCCACTGCACTGCTCAGTAGTACCTTCATACCTTCATACAAAATCTTCATGGCTGTCAAGCTAGCCAGGTTTGGCTTTGTGGTTATGTTCACCAGGAGTTGTGATGAATTCTGTGTCGTGCCAATTTTGTGTTGCAATATGATCTGTAATATTTACATATACATTGTTGAGGAAGAAAGACCATTTTGCTCTAAATTCTTTTTTTTTTTACTTTTTAATTGTGGCAAAAAAAAAACCCCACATAACCTAAAAATTTACCATGTTAACCATTTTTAAGTGTACAGTTCCGTAGGTTAGCTATATTCACATTGTTGTATAACAGATCTCTAGAACTTTTTCTCTTGCAAAACTGTAATGCTGTGTCCACTAAATAACTCCTCATTGCCCCCTCTTAGTCTCTAGCAACCATCATTCTGCTTTCTTTTTCTATGAATTTAATTACTTTAGATGTCACATATAAGTGACATTATATGGTTTTTGTCTTTTTGTTACTCAACTATTTCACTTAGCATAACGTCTTCAAGGTCCGTATGTTGTAGCCTGTAACAGTATTTCCTTCTTTAAGACTGAGTAGCAATTCCATTGTATGTATATAGCACATCCAGTGATGAACAGTTGAGTTGTTTCTGCCTCTTGGTGATTGTGAGTAATGCTGCAGTGAATATGGTTATCAAATATCTCTTCAAAATCCTGCTTTCAGGGGCGCCTGGATGGCTCAGTTGGTTAAGCTTCCGACTTGAGCTCAAGTTATAATCTCACCGTTTGTGAGTTTGAGCCCCACATCAGGCTCTGTGCTAACAGCTCAGAGCCTGGAACCTACTTCGGATTCTGTATCTCCCTCTCTCTCTGTCCCTCCCCTGCTTGCACTCTGTCTCTGTGTCTGTCTGTCTGTCTCTCTCTCAAAAATAAATAAACATTTTTTTAAAAAATCCTGCTTTCAGCTATTTTGGGTAAGTATCTAGAAGTGGGATTGCTGGATCATTATTGCAGTTCTGTTTTTAATTTTTTTAAGGAAATTCCATGTTGTTTCTTAGTGGCTGCACCATTTTATATTCTCACCAACAGTGCATAAGGATTCTAATTTCTCCACATCCTTGCAGATATTTGTTATTTTGTTTTATTGATAGTGTCCATCCTGATGGGTACAGGCTAATATCTCATTGTGGTTTTGATTTGCATTTCCCTAATGATAGTGAGGTCAAGCATCTTTTCATGTGCATCTTAGCCATTTTTATATCTTCTTTGGAGACATGTCTATTTAAATCTTTTGCTCATTTTTAAATCAGGTGATCTTTTGTTGAATTGTAGTTTTTATATGTTCTGGATATTAAACCCTTATTGGATACATGGTTTACAAATCTTATTTTTTTGCTTTGTTTCCTGGTTTTTGTTGCCTGCGCTTTTGATGCCATATCCAAGGAATCATTCCCAAATCCAGTGTCATGAAAGTATTCCCCTTTTTTTTCTAGAAGTTTTATGGTTTTAGGCCTATATTTAGATCTTTAGTCCATGTTGAGTTAATTCTTGTGTATTCTATAAGGTAAGTGTTCAACTTAAATCTTTTGCATGTGGATAATCAGTTTTACCAGAACCATTCATTGAAGAAATTTCCATTTTCCCCCTATTGCATGGGGATACATCATTGCAAACATCATTTGATCATGATACATGAGCGTTTATTTCTGGGCCCTCTATTCTGTGCCATTGCTATATACATGTGCCATTATGCCGATACCACACTGTTTTGATTACTTAGCTTTGTAACTGTTTTTGAAATTAGAAAATTTTAGACCTCTGAATTTGTTTTTCATTTTCAAATTGCTCTGTCTGGGGTTCTAGAGATTCCATATGATTTTTTTGGATGGTTTTTTTCCTATTTCTGTAAACACTGCCATTGGGATTTTTTTAGGGATTTAAATAGAGATCGTATTGGGTAGCATGGGAATTTTAACAGTGTTAAGTCTTCCAATCCATGAACATGGCTGTCAGTTCAGGTGTCCGTATCTTTAATTTTTTTCAGCAACTTTTTGTAGTTTTCAGTTTGGTTAAGTTTATTCCTAAGTATGCTATTCTTTTTCAAGCTATTATAAGTGGGTTTGTTTTTTTAATGCCCTTTCTGGACTGTGATTGTTTTGTGTATAGAAACTCAATCAACTTTTATAGGTTAATTTTGTATCTTAGAACTAAGCTTAATATGTTTATTAATTCTAATAGGGTTTTTGTTTCTTTCTTTTTTTAATTGGCAGAGTCTTTAAGGTTTTCTACACATACAATCATGTCTTCTGCAAACAGATAATTGTACTTCTTTTCTTTTTTGTATGTCTTTTATTTTTTCCCCCAATTATTCTGCCTATGACTTCCAGTAATGCTGAATAAGAAGTGACAGTGGCCTGGGGTGCCTGGGTGACTCAGTTGGTTAAAGGTCCAACTCTTGATTTCAGCTCAGGTCATGATCTCATGTTTGTGAGATTGAGCCCTGCATCAGGCTCCACACTGGCAGCATGGAGCCTGCTTGGGATTCTCTCTCTCATCCTCTCTTTCTGCCCCTCCCCTACTTGTACTCCCCACCTCTGTCTATCTCTCAAAATAAATAAATAAATAAATAAATAAATATTACCAAAAAATAAAAAAAGAACAAGTGACAGTGGCCTTGTCTTGTTTCTGATCTTAAAGGAAAAACTTTCAGGTTTTTACCATTGGGTATGATGTTAACCATAGGCTTTTCATATATGGCCTTTATTACGTTGAGATAGTTTCTTTCTATTCCTAGTTTGATGAGTGTTTTTATCATGAAAGTGTGTTGAATTTTGTCAAATGCTGTTTCTAAATGAATGGAAATGATCGTGTAGTTTTTGTCCTTCATTTTGTCAGTGTGGTGTCTTACAGTGGTGTATTACATTGAATGATTTATAAGTTGAATTATGATTGTATTCCAAGAATATGTCCCACTTGGTTACGGTGTATAGTTCTTTTAACGTGCTGAATTTGGTTTGTAATTATTTTGTTGAAGATTTTCACATCAATATTAATCAGGAATATTAGTCTGCAGTTTTCTTTTCCTATAGTATCTTTGCCTGATTTTGGTATCAGGGTACCAAATTTATATTTGGTAAGATAAATTATTTTATTCCTAAAATAATTAGGAATTATTTTAGAAGAGTTTGAGGAAAAGTTTAGTGTTAATTTTTCTTTAAATGTTTGGTATAATTCTCCAGTGAGGCCTTCTGGTCCTGGACTTTTTCTCCAGTGGGAGGTTTTTGATTACTGATATAGTCTCCTTACTAGTTATAAATCTCTTCAGAATTTTTATTTCTTCATGACTCACATTTGATAGGCTATATATTTCTGGGAATCTATTTTGCTCTAAGCTCTTGACCACCATCTCTTTCCATTTGGATCTGAATTAGTCGTAGGAATGTGACTCTGATTATGTGTTGTCGTGACTATCCTTATATCTCTGCTGATGGCTTGGCAAGTATGAGCATTTTGGGTTCATCAAAGAGGGCATCCAATCTTATGAGTAGCTACCTCATTCACAAAGATACTGTTGGTCTTTTTTTTTTTTTAATGTCTTATTTATTTCTAGGAGAGAGAGAGACAGCGTGAGCAGGGGAGGGTCAGAGAGAGAGGGAATGACAGACTCTGAAACAGGCTCCAGGCTCTGAGCTGGCAGTCAGCACAGAGCCCGACGCGGGGCTCAAACCCACAAACCGCGAGATCATGACCTAAGCGAAAGTCAGACGCTTAGCCAACTAAGCCACCCAGGCGCCCCGCTGTTGGTCTTAATATAAGAAACTTAGCATTTATCACAGGCTATCATGGAACTGCTACCTTCACGGAGGGAGAAGTATTGATTTTTCCATTTCCACCTCTTGGACTTCTATGAAGATAAAGTAGAAGGTTTAGACCTGAATACCTAGAATGAATGTCTTGTATACCTAAAATGACTATTTTAAATGAATATTAAATTAGAGTAAAATTCTGAAGATTTTTTTCCTATATTAAGTTCAGGGTTGTTTTTTAAATTCTAAATCCCTAAGGAGAAAAATTGTAGAAAGCAACTCCTCAGTCCAAATATGGTCAACATTAGTTGAGGAGTCACCGTACTTATGTAGAATTTTAAAAACTAGTTTGAATACTAACCTGGTTGCCTAATCTTGAAAATGTGTAAGTTTGGTTGGGAGATGGCAAAGTTAGAGTAGCTACAGAATGGTGATGGTGGATGGAGCAAGAAACCATGGCAAGTTGATTGCAAGTTTATAATCATAGAAAACTAAGCCAGGGTTAACTTTATCCTCTACGACAAATGTATATAAGCAACAGCACATTGGGTTCCATGAGTTCCCACAATCTTGAAATAAGTACAGCGGGATGATATTCTTTTATTGATGTTAACCGACTGAATGCTTTTTTCTTTTCTTTGAAAATATAATGTAGTGTAAGAAAAGAACCAAAGAATTTGAGGTAACTAATAATTTATGTTGCTGTGTTTTCCATAGTAAAATTGGGAAACTTTTTTTTAATGTTCAAGTGACTTTGTATTTGGTCATATTTATCTGACCAGTTAGTTTTTTTTTTAACCTTTATTTGTATTTCAACTTTAGAGTTAGCTTATAGTAAAGAGATATTCTTATTGGAATAAACTTTCAGATCTGCCTTAAACATTTTAAAATTTTCAACTGAAAATTTGCAGTGCTGTCACATTGTCAGGGAATTTAGTGTTATTTTAAGGAATAGCATTAACCTCCAAACTCCAAACTCCAGTGAGGCAGTTAGTACCTAAGACTCAGTTTACTTGGATAAGTCCAGGCTGGATGAATGTTTGCTAAATGCAACTCACAAGAAATTTCACTTTATGCTCATAGAATCACAATCTAGTTAATGAGATAATGATACCCCTTGAATTACTCTTATGAGTTTCCTTTGTTTCTTCCTTTTTGCCTAACCTTTTAGTTCTGAGGCATCTTGAGTCTTTCCACTTGGACCTCTGTACTTTACAGCCAAAAGGCACTCTGTGATCTAGTCTTATCTGATATTATAGCCTTATCTCTCATCTTTGTGCAAATAAATCCCAAATTATACAGCCCAGACATCTCTCCTAAGCTCCATACTACTTTATCAGCCTGCCTATTTTCAGTCTGCAATTAAATTTCACATAGGCACTTCACACTTAACATTTGCACAACTAAACTTCTGCTCTTTCTTCTAAATCTACTCTACCAAGAGCCTTTCCTCGCTCAATGGTGGTAGCTCCCATCTTAAGGTTGCTCAGGCCAGAAAACTAGAATAAAGTCCTTTATTCTTTTCTTCCTTTTATACCCTATATTAAATTTATTAGGACATTTTAGTGTTTCTGCCTTCTTCAAACTGTACATAAATTTGACTGAATGATTGTTCTTACAAATTAAAAAAGCTAAGGCTCAGGCTTCTCCAAAGTAAATGTTATAATTGTTTTTTTTTTTAATTTTGTTCAGAAATATGATCTGACCTATTGTGTAACTGGGTCTTTTTAAATAGTATCTGTTGTTACAATGAAGTTCTATAGGAATTTTCTAAGCCTACAGCACTTATTTCATAAATACTTGCCAACTCAGTTGATTTGATTGGTACTTATCTCTTGTATCTTGCTCTGGGCCAAGAACTATGCTTTCAATTGCAAGATATAATTGGATATAAATTGTGTATTGGGTAAAAAGAAAAGGTGTGGAGGTAGAAGTCATGAAATAAACTATTCAAAGAGATCTCTTAGAAAGTCCTTTGTTAATATTTTCTTGTTATATCTGTATGAATTTAGAACATGTATTAACTCTTGCTACCTTAAATAAAAATACTTTTCTATTTCTTGGAGTTTTCATGGTATGTAGTATTGATCTTGATACCAATCATTGAAGCTTAGGTTGTGGAATTATTATTTAAATTGTTTAGAGTTTTCTTTTGAGGGCTTCTATATTGGGGATATTTTATAACTTTAAAATCCATTAGATAGTAATATTTTCTAATGGATTATAATGGCTAAAAGTCAAAGGATTGGCATCTTAGTAGAGGGCGGAAAAGAAATTTTAGTGTTGACTGTATTCTTGAGATACTCCTATTTTATTGACATACCGTTTGAATTTTATTAGAAATTATTCCATGCTTATATAATTGAGTGTAGCCAAAATGAAGTATGCCATGTAGCAGAAATGAAGTATATAAAGCCAAATTTTATGAGATTTTAGGATCTTTTTGAAAGAAACCAAGATTAAGTTTTTAGGAGATGTCTATTATCTCTATTGGTGTGACATATTTGGAAAGCTGATCAATTTTTAAATTTATGTGCATGTAAAACACTTATCTATGAAATAGATTTTAGGTAAGAGCACTTGGTATCATTATTTTATCTTTTTTTCTCTTTTAAATTTATGCTTTAAAATTTACTTGTTTTGTTATTTCACCAATTTGTGTTATTTTGTTCCAAGGATGAAAATTTGATGAATATTTAATTCATAGAAGCAATTTTCCCATCTCAAATTCTACCTACCTACCTACCTACCAACTTTCCTACCTACTTGCCTTTGCTTTGATAAAAATATTTAGCATGGAATCCCTTTTAAGACATTCTTATAGGCTTTGGAAATACCTCTCAAAGCAATAAGATGATATTTGGGACATCAAACCTTAGGGTTTAGAGCACAGCTTTAGNGGAATCCCTTTTAAGACATTCTTATAGGCTTTGGAAATACCTCTCAAAGCAATAAGATGATATTTGGGACATCAAACCCTAAAGCTGTGCCTAGAATTACTCCCTATGGCAACTGAGTGAGTTAAAGTTGTGTGGTGCCTGCAACCATAAGGGCATGTATTTAGAAAGGAAACTCAGTTTGCTGCTTCTAAGAAAAAAATGACTGTTGACAAACAAATCTAAAATAATAGTTCAAAAAAGAGATACTTTATTTCTGGAGACTGTGATAGTTCTGTTACCATTTGCAGTGGTGGATATCTGTGAGTCTTTATGCTGTGAAAAAAACTGTGATCAACTATACTGCTGTCTTTTCTTTTTCATAGTGTATGCCAATTAAAGGCCTAGGATTCGTGCTTGGAGCCTATCAGTGCATTTGCAAAGCAGGATTCTATCATCCTCAAGACTTCTCACTGAACAACCTTCCGAGTAAGTGCCTTTTGCTTCTGTGCATATATATGAGTATGTGTAATATACACCGTTATTAGGTATTCAGATTTTCTTTTAATCTTGTTGAGGTTCTTTGCTTCAGTCCCCACTGGTCTGACATTCTTTCATCCCTTAAGGAGTTTTTGCTTTCATTTGTCATCTGTAGTACCCTGGAGTACCACAAAATAGTGTGTATGTTTTAGTTTTCAATACATTTCCTGAAAATAGGGTAGCTATGCAGTAAGCTCAGTTGGGAATCAGTTATTGAGAGCTGTTGCTGCAGGAAGTTCCTAAACCTCATTTTGCTAGTTTGTTTATTTATTAATTTGTTTATGTATTAGTTTCCTATGCTGTACAAAGAACTACCACAAAGTTGACAGTTAAAAGAACACAAATTTATTATCACACAGTTTCCATTGTTTACCTTCTAGTCAGAGGTTAGCTTGGTCCCCTGTCTCACCAGGCTAAAACTAAGGTGTCATCTGGAACGTTATCTAATCTGAGGCTCGGGGTCTTCTTACAAGCTCATTCAGATCAGTATCTTGGACCTGTATGCTTGAAGCCACCATGTTTTTGCTAGGTGTTAGTGAGCCTGAGCTTACTCTCAGCTTTTAAAAGTTACCTAAAGGCTTATCCATGTGACCCTCTTACAACATTGCAGCTTTCTTCTTCTACACTAGCAAAAGAATTTCCTCACTCTGCTCAGATTAAAGCTTATATAACACGATGTAATCATGAGAACGACTGTCCCATCACTTTGTCAGATAACGCAACCTCATCAAAGGAGAGACTATCTCATCATATTTGGAGGTCAGCTCACATTCCAGGGGAAGTGATCACACAGGGTATATACTCCAGAATCAAAACTGGGCCATCTGGTATTTTATTCCTGTTCCAGAAAATGTCAGTGTTACAATTTGAATGTTGTCTTTTTACTTTATCTCTAGAGAATGCAATGTTGCCACATTGGCTTGTGGCCAGCTATTGGATATAATAACAAAGAGAGAGAGTAGTGGTAAAAGGGGTGGTTTTATAGGAAGTTAGGGTTTGGGATTACTGACACTGAGGTGCAGGTATCTTTTAGATAGTCATTTAAAAATCTTTGCAGCCCTTATTATTGGTCTGTACAGGAATTTGCATTTCTACTAGGCATCATTCAAAGGGTACTGAACATTCATTGAGACTGAACTACTTCCTCTGTGAATTTTAGTAGACATTTGTAGATTTTTGTTTTGTTTTGTTTTCTCCTGGAAAACACTATTCTTGGAATTGAATCTGTTTACATTTAACTTTAGGCTCTGGAGATAAGTAATATCTTGCTCTCTCCTCAGTTGTATAGTTCAGAGTTTAGTCCTTGTTCTGATTAATAGTTAAAGGTACAATTTTAAGATGGCCTCCAAGATTCTGTTTCCAGATGCCCTGTCCAATACCTTCCCCCTAAGTGTGGGTAGGACCTTGGAAAACAGTACTCCCTTGCTTAGGCTATATTATCTAGCAATGGTGATATATAGTCTCCTATGTGATACCATTGCACTCAGTAAGATTCCTTCCCATGGTAACAGACTGAAGAGAGATTCTAGTGCTGGGTTTAAAGCAGTAAACTACCTTGTCATGAGAAGGCCACATTAGCTAAAACCTGAGGATGGCCTCTGGGAGCTGAGAGCAAATCTCATGGACAGCAAGCAAGAAAACATGAACCTCAGTTCTACGACTGTAAGTGACAAAATTTACCCCAAAGCCTGAAACCATGTGGAAGAGGATCCTGAGCTCGAGATGAGAATTCAGCCAGGCTAATCCTTGATTTCAGCATACTGAGACCCCCAAGCAGAGAGTCTAGTTATACTGTGCCCACACTTCTGATGAACAGAAACTGGGAAATAATGAATAGGTATTTTAAGTCCCCAAATTTCCAGTACTTTGCTAGGCAGCAATAGAAAGCTCATACAATAGCAGTGATGGTAACATATATTCAGGATGGATGTGCTTTCCCTTGCATCTGTGTATACCAAACCACGGCAATACCAGAGCTACTTTGACATTCTTCACATTTATGGTCCAGACATAACATATGATTCAACACTGAAGAATTAAGGAAATAGGTTTTAGCTTATGTTCAGTGAAGGTATTTTGTATCTGGTTTACCCACATTTGTTCTCAGCTCCCACTATGTGACTGAAATAAAACATCTAAATATTTTAGAACCAAAGAATGACTATGCCATTTGCTTACAACACCACCAAGAGAAACTAGTTAACCTTTAACAACTTATCTTTATTTAATTTGCACACTCCTACTTTCTTCCTTATTTTAAAAGCCAATGTTTTTCACTGGACCTACTTTCTCTAAGAAAAAGCAGCTTCTGTGTGTAAATCTGATTCCTGTGTTGTACACACTGCAGCCACAGAAAAGAGGCCACAGTTTTTAGAAAGATGATCTATATTTAGACATTAGCTGTGATTCGGCTTTGACCTTAGCACATACTTAATGAGACCTGACCTTCCACAATGACAGAGCAGAAAGCTAGCTACACATAACAGTTTGAAGTCAGTAAAGTGTTCCTTGACCAAAACTATCTTTTCTGATGGCCTTGTCAGGTTGCAGGAAAATCCACTATTATCGATTCTTTGTCCTAAAGAAAGAATATAACAATCTGACCAGGAATGTAAGTTATAACTTACCATGGTCATCAACTAAGAACAATTCAAATATTTTTTATATTTTTGGTTATTATAAAAACATATACTACATATATCTTTGTGTTTTAACATCTTGTCTTTTCATCATAGCATCTAGGTAGTTCATATTGACAGTTGTTTACAAATGTTTTTAAGGAGCTACACATGACTTAAGGAATGACTAGGTATAGCTCTGGAACCAAGGGTAAAGAAGACATTGAAGACCCAAAAATGAGATAACATATGCTAAACTGATAGCATAGTATATGGCATATAGTAAATGTTCATAGATGTAGTTAAGTAAGTGAATAATCACGCATGCATATAAACAAACAGTGATAATCCTTAAACATCATTGATCACTAGCACTTGGTCACATATTTGATCATATTACAATAACCAATTTTTTTAAACTAGAACTTTTGGAGAATGAACTCTACATGGACAGGACAGCAGAAGTTAACAACCAGTGACACATTGAGTAGGGCAGTAGGAAGAATACTTGGGGGTTAGAGGCAACAGGAAGAAATCAGTTGCCTGATCAGAAGAATGGAATACAGAAAACAGGATACCTCAAAGGTAAAACTCACTTAATTTACAGTTGTAAATCTAAAAGTCAACATCTGAAATTCCCATATCTATTATTGTCTTTTTTAAATGTTTTTTTTAATTAATTTTTTTTTTTTTGAGAGTCAGAGAGAGACAGCGTGAGCATGGGAGGGTCAGAGAGAAGGGGAGATACAGAATCCAAAGACAGGCTCCAGGCTCTAAGCTAGCTGTCAGCACAGAGCCTGATGTGGGGCTTGAACCCATGAATCGTGAGATCATGACCTAAGCCGAAGTAGGATGCTTAACTGACTGAGCCACGCAGGCGCCCCCCAAATCTATCTGTCTTGGTTTTGGAGAGAGGAGCTGAAGTTTAGCACTGATGTCTTAGAGAAAATGTAAATGCGACTTAAAAATCCTGTTAAAATATGAAGTGATTTAGAATCTTTATTCAGACCAAGACTCACAATAAACAAAGGGCTTGTAAAGACCAACAAGGATGTGTTTAAATGACATGATTTTAAAATTGTGCTGACAGCCCAGAGACTGTGTTTCTGGATCTCTCTTGAAATTGGTGGTCATATGTGATCTAATAGGATCTGACATCTGGATAGTAACAGGATTTCAGAATAACCAAGTACTGATATATAGCTGTCTCTTCAAATCCAAGCTGTTCACTTCCAGGTTAATGTAAAAAAAGCTTATGACATGCTCATCTCTCTCAAATCCATCTATCTTCGTATGAGTTCTGTCTTCAGTGAAACCTCTTTTCTCTTTTCTGTGGATACATTCCCAACCTTTCAGTTTTACTTCTCCTGTCTTTTGATGGACTGATTCAGTTCATGTACCTTTCCGGATGAATCCAGCTTACCAGTGACCCATACCTGAAGATCACAGTCCCAGCTTTGGCAACTCTGGTGCTAATGATGGTAGGGGGGAAAGACAAGATGTGTAGAAATTTAAAAAAGGTGTTATCTTAGAAGAAAAGAGAAGCTCTTTGGAAGCAAGTAAGATACAGGAATGCTGAGCTCTAAGCAAACTGTTAAGCAAGGCTAACCTTTCTGGAGTAAGTTTACCCTTCCTCTTTCTCATGGTTGGAGAGCTGGAGATATTTGGCTTTCTGCAGACCTTTATCAGTCTCTAATATGAATCCCAAATTTAGGACAGATTAAGAGAGCTTGAGCATCACGTTTTCATTATCAGCATCATCACTTTTGCTATCGGTCGGACTTCAACTTTGTGGTCTGATTCACTTGTGGTGTGTTGTAAGATTAGTCCTGATCAGTTTTATTCCAGTTGTAGTAGTGAAGTTATCCATCTAATCATGCTTTTGTTTTTGCCTCATTCATTTGATTAATTTTCAGTTTTTAAGTCTTCCTTCATTAATCCTATTCATAGGGAATGGAGTCCAGTCACTCAGTGTGTCTGGAAGTTGGGGTCAGTTGTCAGTGGAAGAGTTCCCAGTGCTGTCACTGTTCTTGGACTATCAACTGTTACATTTATTCTGTTTATCTTTGACTATATTCTTTTCAGCTGTTGCTGTTGGGACATGCTGCATACAATGTTGGATGTCCCTGGTTTTTAAATTTCTACCAGAACTGAATTTCTTTCATAGGTTAGCACGGTAATTAAGAGCATGGTCTTTGGAATAAGTCCAACTTGGGTTTGAATACTGGCTCTACTACTTGCTTGCATGGTGCTCTATTATTTAACTTCCTTAACCTTCATTTATGTCATATGTAAAACTGGAATAATACCACATGCTTTATAAAACTGTTGTAATGATTAAATAATAAATTTAAAGTTCTAATAATAGTAGTTGGCACATATTAAATGCTCAAAAATGTTGTTTTTATGATTATTATTTAGAAGTTTTTGTCTATTCTGCCTCCCTCTTTCCTCAAGTATCTCTTCATTTTGATTTGTTTCATTTAGTATCTGCTCCACTTCCCAATACAGGATCATATTTCCATGTCCCAGACTTTTTCAGTTCTGTTTGTCTTTAAAATGGGCCCTACTATCATCTATAATATTTAGTCATCTAGAAATCTTCCTTTTTCCTATGAGCTGAAGATTACTTCAATAGATTAAAAAGTATTACTATTTTTATTTATTTACATTATTTTTTATTGAACTACTAATTTGAGATTCATTATTGTAAACAATCATCTTCCCTAAAATATTAAAAAAAAACCCTCTGGCAGGGAAATTTGATGATCAGTCATTCACATATTAGCTCACTATAACAGGCAGAATGATATCCTTTCATGCCTTCAAAGATGTGGATGTTCCACTTTCACAGTTTGTGAATATATTAACCTCACATGGCAAAAAGGGACCTTGCGGATGTGATTAAGTTACAGACCTTCAGATGAGAAGATTATCCTGGATTATCAGGACCATTCTAATCACAGAAATCTTGAAAAGCAGAGAACTTTCGTGACTATGGTAAAAGATAGAAGTGAAAACACAAGAGGGGTCAGAGAAATGCCACATTGCTGGCTTTGACGATGGAGGAATGAACCCAGTGAAGAAATGTAGGTGACGTCAAGAAGCTGGAAAAGGCAAGGGAATGGAATCTTCTCTAGGTTCTCTGGGAAAAAAAAAAAAACACAAAAAAACAGTCCTGCTGATACTTTGATTTTAGCCAAATGAGACCCATGTCAGACTTCTGAACTTTAGAACTATAAGAATGAACATAACTATATTATACTTCATTGAAGAAGCAATATACATTTGTATTGTTTTAAGACACTGTGTTTGTGGGAATTTCTTATAGCAGCAATAGAAAACTAATATACTCAGTTAGCTTGCTTCCCACTGAACATGCATTCCACTGTTCACAGTAAGTCAGTGCTTTCTCTAGAGGGATTGTTCACAATTCTAGATAATTGACTTAGAACAATGTATGAGTGGGCTTTTGAGTCAAACATAATTTGGGTTTAAATCTTGTCTTCACTTACTAGCAGGAGACTTGGGCAAGTTTCTCATAAATTCTGAGATTCCCTTTCTATATTCATAAAGCAGGAATAGTGGAATCTACTCTTTGCTAGTTTTGAGGAGTAAATGAGATAACATACTGTCTCCCCAAAATGATAGTGATTATTATATTAATGGAAATATGGGGGATTTAGTCCTTTTATTTGTAGTATTTATATATTGGATATTGTGGAGATTAAGTGAATAAATTTGTTGGTAGGCAAAACCAATCCATTTGTATTTAATACTTTTATAAGTCATATCAGAATCTGTCCACGATCTAAGACGGTATTTTTGTCTAAGGAAAAATACCACTAAAAAGTAGGAGACAATAGAAAAAATGAATTGATATATTGATAAACATAAAGAAATATAGGGAAAAACTGGACCTCTAACTATATTCATAGTGAGGGAATGTAAATTTTAAGATGCTTGCACTGGGCTTCATTCCCAATGTATTTTTACAACTAGCCATTCATAATATATGACGTTATATTAGCTAATCCTGATTTTAGGATATGCAAATATACATTCATGTCCTAACAGTAAGAATCTTTTTGGATAATAGTAAGTATAACCACATTCAGCTAACTCTTCTCTTCGTGTGGACATTATAGATATTGAACCAAATGTACACAGAAATCTCCTGAATGTGTTGTAGCTACTCATATACATGTACCTTTTTTCCACTTGATTTTTGGATGTGATTTTAACAGGCTGAAAACTGAAGACATATTACTTTATCGTCCTACTCCATGAAAAAACAAATAACAAATAGATCTCCTGATGGTTAGCTCAATGCCTCATTTTAACTCCAAACCTTGATTGATGAATATGTTCCTAATGAAAAAACAAATATGTATATGGAAAGAAAAGAGATGTTTACCCTAATGGTGATTTCATCATATGAGTGTTATTTGTACCTACAGCTAATGATAAACTCTCATTGACTTGATTCTGTTATTGTGGCCGAATTATGTCCTTGTCTGTGATTCATATCTTTCTCACATGCCTTATGGCATGGAATGGAAGGAGAAGGGGGTCATGACTTATGGGCATGTGAGTTAGTCTTGCAAAAGGCTATATCTTCCTCTGCCAGGCCAGTTCCTATCATGGAGGGGTTACAGCACCTCTGCGAAGGGACCTCTGAGTGATTGATTTGTTGATTGATTTATATGTCTGAAAACTCCATCTGTCAAAAAAATGTTACTGAGCACTGACTCTGCATTGTTTTAAGCACTGGAGAAAAAGAAGTGAGTATAAAGAGTAAGGTTTCTAAGATTACTGGACAGACTCACATCTTCCCAGAACATATTGCAATACTCACAAACAACAAATGAAGAGAGTCTTCAGTAAAATACAACTCATGTTCAATGTTAGTAAATCAGATCAAATGTAAGAGCTTTAAGATTTAACTGGCCTTACAAGTTTGGCATGTTTTCTCTCCATACTCAAATATTCAAATGTTATCTTTTTGCTCTTGTGGAAACACAGCTTTATACTGCTGGCACTTAAGAATCTTAATCAGCAAAACATTTAATACTATAGGGATATTTCTGTCTGATGTTTGTACTATGAAGACCTGAAATATATAACTTCTGTTTCAATCCACCCTACTCACTTCAACCCCTTCCTTTCTTGTTTTTTTTTTCTTTTTACTTTAATGTTGATTTATTTTTGAGAGAGAGAGAGAGAGACAGAGTCCAGAGGAGGGATAGAGAGAGAAGGAGACACAAAATCTGAAGCAAGTTCCAAGTTCTGAGCTGTCAGCACAGAGCCCGACACAGAGCTTGAACCCATGAACTGTGAGATCATAACCTGAGCCAAAGTTGGATGCTTAACTGACTGAGCCACCAGGCACCCCTACTCATTCCTTTCTAAATCAGGAACTCAGTACTTTTTTCCATAAATAGGAAGAAAACTTTCTGTGGTACATTTTAACAACATGTATCACAAGTCACAAAACTGTGGATACATCTTGATGTATCAGTTTGATACTTCTATTCCAAGGAAATAACAATCTAAGAGATTAAGAGAGATTTTTTTTTTAATCAAAAAAAGGAGGGGCAGAAGAAAAGTGCCCTTTAATTTGTTCATTAGTTGAATATTCAGAAAACCAAACCAAATGCTGATTTTAAGAAAATTTCTGAAAAGCTGTAGTGTTTCATCAGCAGTGGTCAAATTTGCCACTTAAATTTTTCATGCTAGATGCCAGAATTTCTCATTGTAAACAGTGTAATTTTTGTTTTGGTAGTGGGCATTCAAATGGAACTTTGCCATATAGGTTTTCTAATGTTACCTACTAATGTCATTTGCGTTTCTCCTGATGACATTACCTTGTTGAAGGAAAAAGTTTAAGTTATTAATACTTAATATTATAAGGGCAATGTTTAATAAAGAATGCAGTTTAATCTTTGCTGAACTTTTTTGTGGAAACAGATATTACTAGATAGGAATGACAATACTACTAACTGAAATTCAGATTTAATCAAGTGATAGGATGCCTAAGAAAAGTATTTAATTCTGTATCTCTATATTTTTTTGTTATTTTGAATTGTCCCTATTTCAGTAGAAGATTTTTCTAAATCTCCAAGTAGAGTGAAATATTTAGAAAAGCATTGTTAATAGGGTTAACTGTTCTAATAATAGAATATCAAAAAGCTGGAGTGCCTGGGTGGCTCAGTTGTTTAAGCATCTGACTTTGGTTCAGGTCATGATCTCACAATTTGCAAGTTCCAGCCCTGCACTGGGCTCCCTGCTAACAGCTCAGAGTCTGAAGCCTGCTTCAGATTCTGTGTCTCCCTCTCTCTGTGCATCTCCCCTGGTCACATTCTGTCTCCTTCTCTCTCAAAAACAAATAAATGTTTAAAAAATAAAAATAAAAAAGCAGTACAGAGTTTAAAAGAACAGCATAAAATGAAGTGCTCACTAAGGAATCATCTCTACTTCCTAGTTTAATGATAGAGAGTAAAATATTACATTTATTATTCAATGTAAAACAATGTGTCTGCCAGGAACATACAGATACCTGATTTAATATTTATTACATGCATCTAGTATACATTATTTTTCATAGCTGCATGTTTTCTGTGTGATACAATCTTAAAACTTCACTGATTCATACTTTGTGAAACAATGTTATGAAACATCAAAACTTGCAAGCTGATTGGAAAAGTTTTTTGGAAGACTAGAGAAACTACCTCATTAATAATGTTCTGTATCAGAGACTAGAGACATGGCATGTAAATGAAATGCATCACCCTGGATTTCATCCTAGTTGGATGGAAACAGCCACAAAAGACGTAACTGTGAGAACTGATGGATTTTAATATGGACTATGCATTAAAAATATTGTATCAATATTAAACTTCCCAACTTCTATAATTGGAATATGGTTTTATATGAGAATGCTCCTTTCTTAGGATGTACATTTCTTAGAATGTACAAAAGGAAGTATTTGTGGGTAAGGGGATGTAGTATCTATAACTTACTATCAAGTGGTTCAGAAAAAACTTATACACATATAAAATCTATAAACAACAAACTGAGGGCTGATGAGGGTGGAGGAGAGGGGAAGGGAGGTGATGGGCATGGGGGAGGGCACTTGTTGGGATGAGCACTGGGTGTTATATGTAAACCAACTTGACAATAAACTATGTAAAAAGAATTAAAAAATAAAATCTATAAATATCTATCTATCTGTCCAGAGAATATGAGTGATTGGGTAAATACTGTAGAATGTAAATAGTGGATCTAAGTAAAGGATATATAGAAGTTTTTTATTTGATAAATTGATACATAATTTTTGTGAACATAATTTTAATATAAGTTCCATAGAATTCCATTGAGTAAATGTATGGTGGTTTACTTACCTGTTCTAAAGTTTATATTTTTATGAGTTTATATAAATATAAAACTATACTTACATAAAAATTTCCTGAGGTTTTGTGTTAGTCTGATGTCAATGTAGTAAAATTAAGCAAAAAGGTTAACATACTCTCCACAAATTTCACAATTTGTCTCCACAGGCTCATGCTCACAGGTGAATATTTGATTCCTTAGGTATCCTATGGTGCTACTATAACCTTCTTATGTCCTTTTTTATATTTTTGCTCAAGGCAGCATGCTTTATCATCCATATAATGAGCTGAAAAGCTGTTGTCTGTTGCCAAAGCTAATAGCTCTTCATGTTTGTCATTTGTCTTCAGGAAGCATTTGTTTTCTCTGAAAGTTCCAAGTATTATCTTCATTTTTATGCTTTAGCAAAGCAGATTGGGATTCTGTGAGTAGAGGATGTTTTCAAGTTTCTCAGAACTGAGATTCCCAAATTGCATTATCCTCCAAGATGATTTCTAAACACTATTTCCTATAGGTTCTAAAAACACCTATAATAACTTCTGTTCCTAACATATATTTCTAATTTGTGTCTAGCATCTTGAAAAAATACCATTTTTAATAAATTCTTAACCATAAATGGTTTGAGAGCCTGAAGAAGTTTTATTGGATTGAATATTTTCAACTATACATTTGTAGTACAGATCAGGTCTTTTATTCTTTTGGAAGAGCACTTTGATCATTAGCAATTATTTGCTGAGTATCCAGTATGTATAAAATACTGTTTTTAGTGCTGAGTGCATGAAGAGGTATCTAAATCATAGCCCCTGTCCTCTAGGAACTTAAAATTTGAAGCCATTATAAATTAAGGTACCACTTAGTAGATTGACAAGAAGCCCATTATTATTATTCAGTAGTATTAGGATTTCTACTAGCTGAATATATTCCCTTGTCCTGGAGAACTTCAGCATAAACTGATAAAATGTTTTTTATCATTTATATAAATGTAATATAATAAATTTCAAAAAGAATGTGCTCCTTTGTTTAAAGTTCTTGTTTTAATTCTGGTTAGCTAACATCCAGTGTTATATGACTTTCAGGTGTATAATATAATGATTTAGCTGTTCCATACATCACCCGGTGCTCTTCATGACAATTATACTCCTTAATCCCCATCACCTATTTAACCTATACCCCTCTGTTCTAGTAACCATCAGGTTGTTCTCTATAATTAAGAGTCTGAGAGCTCTTGGGTGGCTCAGTTGGTTAAGTGTCCGACTTTGGCTCAGGACATGATCTTGTGGTTTGTTACTGAGTTCGAGCCCTGTATCAGCAGAAAGCCCCATTTGGATCTTCTGTTTCCGTCTCCCTCTCTCCTACCCCACTCGCGTTCTGTCTCTGTCTCTGTCTCTCTCAAAAATAAATAAACATTTTAAAAAATTGAGCCTGTTTCTTGGTTTGTCTCTGTTTTTTCCTTTGCTCATTGTTTTATTTCTTAAATTCCACATGAGTGAAATAAGATGGAATTTGTTTTTCTCTGACTGACTTATTTTGCTTAGCATTGTAACTCCATACATGTCACTGCAAATGTTAAGATTTCTCATCTTTTTCATGGCTGAATAATATACTGTTGTATAGTATATATATAATATATGTTATATAATATATAATGTATATACATAATATTGTATTATGTATATATAATATATGAACATAAACACACACAGACACACACACACACACACATATATGTATGTATGTATCATCCTCACCCATTCATCAACTCATGGACACTTGGGCTGCTCCCATAATTTGACTATTATAAATAATGCTGGTATAAATACTGGGGTGCATGTATCCCTTTGAATTAATGTTTATATATTCTTTGGCTAAATACTCAGTATTGCAATTGCTAGATGGTAGGGTAGTTGTATATGTAACTTTCTCAGGAACCTCCAGATTGTTTTCCAGAGTAACTATGCCAGTTTGCATTCCTACCAACAGTGCACAAGTGTTCCTTTTTCTCCACATCCTCAACAATACCTGTTTTTTCGTGTTGTTGATGTTAGCCATTCTGACAGGTGTGAGTGAGGTGATATTTCACTGTCGTTTTGATTTGCTATTCAACATTAGTAATATTGAACACCTTTTCATGTGTCTGTCGGCCATCTATATGTTTTATTTGGAGAAATGTCTATTCATCTCTTCTGCCCATTTTTAAATTGGGTTATTTGTTTTTCGGGATTTTGAGTTTTATAAGTTCTTTATATAGTTTGGATATTAACCCTTTATTGAATATGTCATTTGCAAATATCTTCTCCCATTCCATAGATTGCCTTTTATTTATTTTTTTATTTAAAATTTTTTTTTCATTTATTTTTGAGAGACAGAGAGAGAGAGAGCCCAAACAGGGGAGGGCCAGAGAGAGAAGGGGACACAGAATCTGAAGCAGGCTCCAGGCTCTGAGCAAGCTGTCAGCACAGAGCCTGATGTGGGGCTCAAACCCAGGAACTGTGAGATCCTGACCTGAGCTGAAGTCAGATGTTCAACTGACTGAGCCATCCAGGTGCCCCAGTAGATTGCCTTTTAACATTGTTTGTTGATTCTGTGACTGTGCTTTTTTGCTTTTGTTTCCCTTCCCTCAGGAGACATACTTAAAAAGAGGTTGCTACTGCTGATGTTGAGAAGATTATTGCTGTGTTTTCCTCTATGAGTTTCATAGTTTCCTGTCTCACATTTAGGTCTATTTTGAACTTATTGTGGTGTGTGGTGTAAGAAAGTGGTTCAGTTTTATACTTCTGCATGTTGCTGTTCAGTTTTCCCAACACTATTTATTAAAAAGACTGTCTTTTTTCCATTTCATTCTTTCCTGCTTTGTATGTGATTGTCTATATAGTTGAGGATTTATTTCTGGGTTTTGTATTCTGTTTTGTTGATCTATGTCTTTTGTGTGTGTGTGTGTGTGTGCCAGTACCATACAGTTTTCATTGTTACAGCTTGGTAATGTAACTTGAAATTTAGAGTTGTGATGCCTCCAGTTTGGTGTTCTTTTTCAAGATCACATTGGCTATTCATGGTATTTTGTGATTCCATACAAATTTTAGGATTATTTGTTTTAGCTCTGTGAGAAATGCTACCAGTATTTCGATAGAGATCACATTAAACATATAGATTGTTTTAGGTAGCATGGACATTTTAACAATATTTGTTCTTCCAATCCACAAGCATGAAGTGTCTTTTCATTTCTTTCTGTCATTTTCAGTTTCTTTCATCAGTGTTTTATAGTTTTCAGGGTACAAGTCTTTCACCTCTTTGGTTAGGTTTATTCCTAGGTAGCTTATTACAGTTTGGTGCAACTGTAATGGTATTGTTTTCTTAAATTATTTCTGCTGTGTCATTATTGGTGTATAGAAATGCAACAGATTTCTGTACATTGATTTTGTCTCCTGTGACTGTACTGAATTTGCTCATCAGTTCTAGCAGTTTTTTGGTGGAGTCTTTCAGGTTTTCTATATAGAGTATCATGTCATATGCAAATAATGAAAGTTTTACTTCTTCCTTGCTGATTTGGATGCTTTTACTTATTTTTGTTGTCTTCTTGCTGTGGCTATGACTTCTCGTACTATGTGAAATAAAAGTGGCGAGAATAGACATACTTTTCTTGTTCCTGACCTTATAAGAAAAGCTCTCAGTTGTTCTGCATTAAGGATGATGTTAGCTGTGGGATTTTCATATCTGGCCTTTATTATGTTGTTATGTTTCTTCTGTCCCTACTTTGTTGAGGGTTTTTATTATGAATGGATGTTGTACTTTGTCAAATGCTTTTTCTGCATCTATTGAAATGATCATATAAATGATCATATATCCTTGCTTTACTGATGTGACATTTCACAGTGATTGATTTGTGAATATTGACCCACGCTTGCAACCCAGGAATAAATTGCACTTGATCATGGTGAATGATTTTTTTAAATGTATTGAATTAAGTTTGCTAATATTTTATTGAGGATTTTTGCATCTATGCTCATCAGGATTTCTTTTTCTTTATTCTTTGAATATTTATTAGTAATTTCTGATACATGGTTACCATTTGGTTTGCATATCACCTCTTCTGCACATAGCAGTCTATATTAAGTTGATGGTCATCTATGTTTGAACCCATTCTTTTCTCCTCTCTTCTCTACATTTTAGGTATGTGTTATTATATTTCATATCTCTTTTTTTGTAAGTAATTTGACTGATGTTTTTTACTGCCTTTGTTTTTCCTACCTTCATACTGTCACTTTTGTCTTTCCTTTCCACTCAAAGAGTCCCCTTTAATATTTTTTGCAAGGTTTTAATGGTCATGAACTCCTTGAATTTTTGTTTGTCTGTAAATTCTATCTCTCCTTCTATTCTGAATGATAGCCTTGCTGGATGAAATATTTTTGGCTACAGATTTTTCCCATTTAGTACTTTGAATTAATCATGTTACTCCTTTCTGGTTTGCAGACTTCCTGTTGAAAAATCTACTAACCTAATGGGTTTTCTCTGATAAGTTTCTTACTTTTTTTGTTTTGTTGCNGTGTCTGCTTTTATATATATATATAAATATAATATATATATGCATATATAATAAAGAGATAGGTAGGTAGATAGATAAGATAGGATAGATAGGAGTTCTCTGTTCTTCCTAGATCTGGATGTCTATTTCTTTCCCCAGATTAGGGAAGTTTTGAGCTATTATTTCTTCAAATAAATTTCCTGCCTTTGCTCTATTTTTTTTTCTGGGACTCCTACAATATAAATGTTATTATGTTTCATGGAGTCTCTGAGTTCCTTAAGAGGTAGTCTTGTTTTGGACAATTCTTTCATCTCTATTTTGTTCGCCTTGAGTACTTTCATCATTCTGTCTTCTCCCTCACTAATTCATTACCCTGCTTTTTCCACTGTGATGTTAATTCCATCAAGTGTGTTTTTCATTTCATTTATTGAGTCCTTTCTCTCTGCTGTTATTCCTTTTCTCTGTGTTAAGGGTCTCACTCATGCCTTCCACTCTTTTCTCAAGTCCAGTGAGTATCCTTATGATCATTGCTTTGAATTCTCTATCATATATCTGTTTCACTTAGATCTCTGGCTGTCACCTTTCCTGTTCTTTCATTGGGAATAAATTTTTCTGTCTCCTCATTTTGCCTGCCTCTCTGTGTCTCTTTCTGTGTGCTAAGAAGGTCAGCTATGTCTTCTGCTCTTGAAAGGAATGGCTTTATGAAAGACAGGTCCTAGAGTGCCCTGCCGTGCAGTGTCCCCTGTTCACCAATACCTGAAACTTCAGAAGAGTATCCAACGTATGCTGCTTATGTCCTGCTGCTGTCTCAGAGTCACTTTTCCTTCCAGGGCAGTCATCTTCACTGACTCTGCCTGTCGTGGGCTGTACTTATTCTTTGTGGTATTAGTGGGACCCAGGCAGCCCAGCTCTGACGAGGTGTGCCTGCCACGGAACTTGGGAATGGGACAGGGTGTTAACAGAATTTGCGCTGGGCCACTAGTCCCATGTCAGATCTCCTGAAATGGTGCACCAGCTGGGAGCTGGGGGCCAGGGTGGCTGGGGGTGTGGCACAGAAGCTAGGCCTGGTATGCTGTGGCAGTTCTGCACCCGGCAGCTGGATGCTGCCCACATGCTAACAAAATTTGCCCTGAGCCCAGGGCTAAGGCTATCAGGCTTGCAGTATGGGAGTCCTCAGGCGAACTTGTGAGTGTGGCACATTGCTAGCAGGCTAGATAGCAAGTGTCTGTGGAGCTCTGCCTCCTGCACGTGACTCTGTGTTGATGCTGGGGGACAGGGGAGGAAAATGGCACCTACCAGCTCCCTCAGTATTTTGGAGAAATCCCCCAACATGCTCTGAAATCAGTATGAAGAGATGTGCTCCCATTTGCCCATCCCCACCTCCCCACCCCTGCCTCCTATAAACTGCTTTGTATGAACTTGTGGGGGCGTGGCACAGGTTTTGATGATTGCCTCTCTGCTCAGGCTGCTTTCTCTTTAAGGACAGACCCAGCTATCAGTCCCCCTCCTGCCTGGCCCACTGCTGAGTCCACTGACTTGTAAAGCTCTAGGCCCCTGTCTTACAAACTCCCAAGATTCAGCCTCTCTGGTTTTCAAAGCCAAACATTATGGGGATTAGTCTTCCCCATGTGAGCTACTTGGTGCTAGGGCCCATTTCTCAGCCCTTTCCTTGCAGCTTTTTCCCTCCTGTAGGCCACCTCCCTCCACCTTTCTGACCTTCTTATCCTTTCCAATGCAGCTTCGCAGCTTCGTCTCTACATTCAGTTGTGCGGTTTGTTCTGCCAGTCTTCAGCTCACTCTCCAGTTAATTGACTTGGATTCCGGTGACATCTAGTTGTATATATGGGATGGGAGAGTACAGGGTCCTCCTACTCCACCATCTTTCCAAGCTCTGACAACGAATGTGCTACATTATTAATTGAAGAAGAGAATTTATTCTTTTTCCTTTTTAAAAAAAAAAAATCCTTGGCTATGTCTTACAGAGAGGAAACAAATAACTGATCTTAAACCTAAATGTGTATTTTTAAAAATTTCTTAATTTTTTATTTTTTTAATGTTTATTTATTTTTGAAACAGAGAGAGACAGAGCATGAGCTGGGGAGGGGCAGAGAGAGAGGGAGACACAGAATCTGAGATAGGCTCCAGGCTCTGAGCTGTCAGCACAGAGCCCGATGCGGGGCTCGAACCCAGGAACCGCAAGATCATGACCTGAGCCGAAGTCGGACGCTTAACCAACTGAGCCACCCAGGCACCCCAAACCTAAATGTTTAGAATGTTACAGAGTGTCTTATGTGAGCCTGTGACAGCACTCTGTGAATCTGAGTTGTTGAATTTGGCAAAATTGCAAAAGAGAAACTCTTTTGTTATTTTTTTGCTAACGTGAAAGTAAAGGTTGTCCCTTTGGTCATGATTTAAGCTTATTGGACCTCCAGGTCTTACAAATCCGATTTGGGTAGTTTGACCAATCCAGGTTATTAGAGCATCTCACCATACTGCTATTCAGTTACAATCTACATAACAAAGAGTAAACTGGAGAGAGTTCTACTCTTTAAATAAAATAGTTTTAATTGGAGTAATTAATTGTATTCTTTACAATCTTCAAAAATTGACAGAGACATAGTATTATAGAGGAAAGAAAAGGACCACAGGCAAAGATAAGCGACTTCTGTAAAGTAAATTGCTTTGTGAATGTATAAGAAAGTATCTAATAGCATAATTGGAATCATCTGCGTGACCTGCCTGGTCCCAAACTTGTTCATCTCTCTGTTTCCAGTTTCTGGTTAAACATGTTGTTCAGATCTGGAGGGAGAGAGAGGGGGCACCATTCAAATTATTTTCTATGTTAGTGACACCAGAAACAGCTGACTCTGGAACCTAGAAGCTATCATAGTTTGTTTTTGTTTTGTTGTTGTTTGTCTGTTTCNATCACATACTCTTGGCCCACTTCATATTTTAGCTACTATGATAGTTATGGGACATGCTGCCAGTATCTTACCTCAAAAGCCCACAGAATTAGAATTTCTTCCCCTTTTTGGCCTCAGGGCTTTCTGTGATGCCCTCTAAGCTTGCTAAGCACTTATCCAGAAGTGCAGAGAAATTGAAATCCCCTGGGAACAGCTATCAACCAGTAGGATTGGTGATTGCTGCAAAAATGGGCCAGCCTCCCCCATCCTTTGGAGACACACATCTGAGGGGGTTATATGCAGTTTTAATGGTCCTCCTAGGAAGATTCATTCCCTACGGTGTTATCCAACTCCATACTTTTCATTGCCTTCCTTTCTTTCCTGTTTCCAGCTCATCTTTTACTCCTGTTTTTTGGGTCCCAAATCAGCTACCTCTACTCAGGTATTTATCGCAGGCTCTGCCTTTGGGGAACCCAAACCAAAGCAGCTTTAACTTTTTGATGGTGGTAAGTCATATTTAAACCCAGAGAAAATATTTGTCTGCTGGTTGGTTGTTTTTCTTTTAAAGCTTTTTGAATGTACAGTTATAGAAAGGAATAGTGCAATAGCCTTTAAAATGTGATTCAGAGCCAGTGAAAGTTTTGTGTGACTAAGAATTTTGTTTGACATGAATATTGGAGGACCCTAGGAGTTGTCTCTATCTCTACTCATTCCCTTGGTGACCTGACCCAGCCTCTTGGCTGTAAATGCTATCTATGTACCCATGACCTTTGTGTCTGTATCTTCAATGCAGACCTTTCTTCCAAACTCCAGACTTGACATCACTACTAGGGTCTCTGGGAGATCTCTGCAAACTGAAATGTCAAGTTTGAACTTATGGCCTTCTCCAAAAACTTCCACATACATTCTGCTCCATCTTGGTTGTTAGTAACTTCATCCATCCACTCGTTAATGCCAAACATTTAGGAATTGTCCTTGCCTCTTTTTTTCTTTCAAGTTCATGCCATAACCAACTCATCAGAAAATCCTTTTGACTCCACCTCAAAACTATATCTGAATCTAGCCAAGTTTTACTGTTATACTGTGGTCCCAGCCACCATGAGGTCTCACATGGATTACTTCAAAGCTTCTCACTAATTTCCCTGTTTCTATCCTTACCTGCTCCACTGTATTCTCTATATTACCAGAGTAATCCTATTATAACATAAGGTATATCATAACATTCCCCTGCTCAAAATCCTACCTGGCTGTCTTACTGAAGGTAGAATCCAAGTCCCTACAAGTGGCCCACAGGTACCCTTTATGATCTGGCCCTATTACTTCTCTGACTTCATATTCCACTTTACTGCCCCATACTCAACCTGCTGTAGCCACGCTAGCCTCTGTGCCATTACTCGTATGTGCCTGGTATGCTTCCTCCTTACGTTTGTATACTGGCTCTTTTCTCTGCCTGGAATTCTCTTCAATCACAAGTCATAATGGATAACTCTCTTACCTCCTTCAAATATTTGCTTTGATATCACTTTTAGAATGAGATATACCTAGGGGCGCCTGAGTGGTGCAGTCAGTTAAGCGTCCGCCTTTGGCTCAGGTCATGATCTCAGGGTTTGTGAGTTCAAGCCCTGTGTTGGACTCTGTGCTGACAGCTCAAAGCCCGGAGCCTGCTTCAGATTCTGTGTCTCCCTCTCTAACTGCCCCTCCTTTGCTCACTCTCTCTCAAAAATAAATAAACATTAAAAAATGTTTTAAAAGAATGAGATCTACTCTAACCACTTAATTAAAATTACATCTCTTACTTCTATCTCATCTGATGCCCCTGACCTTGCTCTACTTGTTTCTGCTCTTGGCATTTCCCAGTTTTGCGTACAATATCATTTACCATTATGGTGATTGGTTGTGTCTGTTTCCCTCAGTAAAACAAATTCCACAGCACAGAGATCTTTGTTTTGTTCACTGATTTATTCCAGTGAATCAGTTCCTGACACATCATTTGACACTCAGAAAATAGTTGTTGAATTGAACAATAATTTGTTTCTGTCAAAGTCTGTAAAACTTGAAGTACTATTTTATCAGAGCTTTCTCTATCATACCTCATTCCAAAAATGATTTGGAGTACCTTACAGAATTATGCTTTGCAACAGAAAAACAATTAAAGATGAGGAAATTAGACAAAAGTAAAATACTGGTCATGAAAAAAATCAGGGATGCGGTTACGTTTTCTACATTTACTAGAAGTGGATCACAGATTTGATCCTACGCAAAGAGAAACTCTCAAATTTTGATTGGTTAAAAATGATGGAAAATTTAACAAAGCTGCAAGACTTATCAAATGTAGTTAAAATGTGACTGTGACTGCTTGCCATGGTCATGTTATAAAAACCAACAAGCTCGAATATACAGAGCACTTAACACTATGCAGTGCAGTCAACTGTTAAACAACATAGGGATTTGGAGTGCAACCTTTCCCCCCGCTCCCCCGCACAGTCACAAATCCACGTATGACTCCTCACTTCCCCAATTAGAGTTTAAGTACTAATAACCTACTGTTGACTAGAAGTCCTACCAATACTCGAGAGTCGATTCATATATATTTTGTATATGTATTATGTACTGTAATGTATTATTATAATAAAGCATGGTAGAGAAAAGATGTTATTAAGAAAATTATAAGAGAACATACATTTACGGTACTGCACTATATTGGTACGCTAAGTTTATTTCATTTGTTTTTGAGATGAATCATCTGTCATTACCTACATCAGTATTGCCTTTCTTATATGATATGAAACACTGTAGATGTTAAAGCTATTACTAACACTAGACACCAAAAATGGAAAGATAGTGTGGAAAAGAAATTCATATTTATTTATAGGTATTACAATTTAGACAGTGATAAAGAAGCAGCAATACATTGCCTAGTGTAATCAATACATTCACTTCGTGGTAGCCAACCCTATATGCTAATGAATCAGTCATTATACAGTTTTGTTGGCATACAGAATTACAATCATAATCATAATATTGTATTTGAAACATTGTTACATTAAAAAAGAAACACTTACCTGTGATGATAGGCTCATACACAGTTTCTCCAATTGAGAGAGAGAGGCAGAATCTATGGTAACATTAAGTCTTTGAAAGCAAAGTTATAAAATGGTAAGAAGACTAACCATTTTATATTATTAATTTTATATTAAATATCACTTACTGGATGGCTTTGGAAGAATAGGTTATCCACTTCCATACAAGGCTTGCACATGATGTTCTTTTTTTTTTTTTTTTTGGAATAGTTTATTGTCAAATTGGTTTCCATATAACACCCAGTGCTCATCCCCACAGTGCCCTTTTCCATGCCCATCTCCCCCTCGCCCCCACACCCATCAGTCCTGTTTCTTCTCAGCATTCAATAGTCTCTCCTGGTTTGCCTCTCTCCCTCTCCTCCACTGTTTCCCCCCTTCTTCTCCCCCATGGTCCTCCGTTAAGTTCCTCCTAATCCTCCTATACGTGCAAACATTTGCTATTTGTCCTTCTCTGCCTGACTTATTTCACTCAGCATAACACCCTCAAGGTCCATCCATGTTGCTACACATGGCCAGATTTCATTCTTTCTCATTGCCATGTAGTATTCCATTGTGTAGATAAACCACATCTTCTTGATCCATTCATCAGCTGATGGACACTTAGGCTCTTTCCATGTTTTGGCTATTGTTGAGAGTGCTGCTATGAACATTGGGGTGCATGTTGCACATGATGTTCTATACAATGAATACTAAGCAAGGATGATGATGGTGACACAGAAATGTCTCATGTAGTTCTTGCTTGGCAGTTACTAGATTTTCATATGAAGACACGTGCACACACAACAAATAAGTTTGGTACCTGTATTGTATGGCTATTATTTACTGTTAATTAAGTGGAAGTAGCTCACCAAAAAGGTCTTCATCCTCATTGTTTATATGTTGAATTGTGTATGGAGGAAGAAGGGGAGGGGGTGGTCTTGCTGTCTTGAGGGGCAGGCAGGGGCGTAGATAGAAGGGGAGGCAGGAGAAGCAGGCACACTTGCCGTCACTTTACAGAAATAGACCTGTTGTTTCACTTCTCTAAAACTGTTTCTATATGGAACCAATCTTTCTACCGTCATTTGTATTAGTTTTAGCACCTGTATCAAAGAACAGTCAATGTAGTAAAAGAAGTTAAAAGTAGTTCTTAAGTAATAAGAACCTTTTGCTAGATTGTGTGATGTCAATTTGTTTTCTGGTACTGCATCTTCTACCTCTTCTTCCTCATCATCTGGTACTCATTGGGAAGCACTCACCTCCCTCAAGTGGTCTTTAAGTCCTCTGATATGGTATCTGTTGACTCTTAAATCTCTCCAAGACTTGTATCACATTTGCCTTCCCCACATTTTTTTTTTTTTTTTGCCATGGCTCTGTTGTAAATCCCATGAAGTCATGTGTAACATTTGTCACATTTTTTTTCCACTGGGAATTTATTATGGGGCTTAAAGGCATTTGTGGGTTTCTCATTATAACAATGATGGCATCTTCAATGGCATAATCCTTCTAGACTTTTATGATGTTCTCTCTGTTGTGGTTCCCTTTCATGGCCATGATAATCATTTCCATAAAGTATCATGTAATGAGCCTTAAAAGTCCTTATGACCTCCCGATCTTGCGGCTGAATTATAGATGTTGTGTTTGAGCATAAGTAGAACCCTTTGATGCCTTTGGTGTTGAACTTATAGGGTTCTGGGTGGCTAGGGGCTTTATCCAATATCAAAATAACTGTAAAAGGCAGTACCTTCATGGGAAAGAACTTCCTAATTTCAGGAACAAAGCATTGATGGAACCAATCCAGAGAAAAGAGTTCTTGCTGTCTAGGTCTTCTTGTACAACCAAAAGGCTGGCAGCTAATGCTTATCTTTTCCCTACAAGGAGCCATATAGATAAAGGCAGTCCTGATCATAAACCTGACTGCATTTGCACAAAACAGTAGAGTTGGCCTATCCTTTTCTGCTTCACTTCCTGGTGCTCACTTCTCTCCCTTATTAACATCCTTCATGGCATTCCCCCACCCCCACCCCCCAGAGCAGGACATTTTCATCTGCATTAAAAACCTGATCAGGCACATACCCTTTCTCCTCAATGGTTTTCTTAAAGGCATCTGAGAATTCATCTACTACTTTTAGTTGGCAAAAGCTGCTTCTCCTGTTATCTTGACATTTTTAAAGCCAAACCTCTTCCTAAAATCCTCAAATCATCCTTTGCTAGCATTGAATTCTCCAGCTTTAGATCCCTCACCTTCCTTTTGCTTTAAGTTCTCATATAATGACTTCATTTTTTAAAAACATATTAGAGTCCATGGGTATGCTTTTCTTATAGCAATCCTGCACCCACATAAAAGCTGCATTTTCAGTATGAGATAAAACAGTATTTCACAAAAAGTGTAAGGTTTTTGTACCTGCTGGCATAGCTGCAGCAACATCTTCACAAATTTCTTTCTTTCTCTCTGTCTTTCTTTCCTCTTTTTCTTTTTTTCCTTTTTTTCTCCTCTCAATTGTCCTTACTCTGGATGCTTTTATCTTGAAATGGTAAGCAGCTGCAGCTGCAGACTTCAGAAGCATATCAAGCAATTCAACTTTTTCTTGTAATGTCCTGACTTTCCTCTGCTTCTTGGGAGCACAGGTAGCATCACCAGTGGCACATTGTACGGATCTCATGGAGTTATCCAAGGTTGATGGTATTGTGCTGAGAACAAGTAAAAACAATACGTGAGAAACCCTGAATGATCACATTTTACGTGATGCACAACTTACTAGAGAGACAAAATGCTCATGCAGAGATGACTAGCAACAGTTGGGATTTTAGGAAGATACTGACAATGCTTGAGCTCACCACAATTGCATCAGGAGGTAGATGCAAAATTATTGAAGAAGCACAGTATTACTGCAGTTAATTTTAATCGCTTATGATTTAATACTGCATCTTCACATTTGCTTACATTTCTCTCAACTGTGGAATGGTGCCATGTGTGGTCTCTGTGTGCACATTTTGATAAATGTTAAAAAATTTTTAAATTTTGTTTAATGTTTATTTATTTTTGAGAGAGACAGAGACAGAGGGTGAGTGGGGGAGGAGCAGAGAGAGAGGAAGACACAGAATCCAAAGCAGGCTCCAGGCTCCAAGCTGTCAGCACAGAGCCCAGCACAGGGCTCGGACTCATGGACCACAAGATCACGACCTCAGTCGAAGTCAGATACATAACCGACTGAGCCACCCAACCCCCCCCCCATGTTAAATTTTTACAATAAATTTCTGTATATTTTATGATAGTAAATGCATATTTACTGAAATACATGAAATCTGAAAATCCATGTATAAGTGGACCATGTGGTTCAAACCCATTGTTGTTCAGGGTCAACTGTATTTTTCAGATTTGAATGATTCAAGGTACTATAGCTCGTACCATCTGAGAGAATTACACCATTAGATATGGGTAAAGTCTCAAGTTTAATTTGTATTGAAAGTAAATAGAATATACTTCTTGGCTTTTAGGCAGCTCAGAGCTTCTTAAACCAATGAGAAAATATCTGCCTATTTAGCTAATGCAAGAAAGCAAAGATTGAATTAAGAAGGGCTATTTCACAAAATAAAGACGTTCCATAGATATTTTTTTTCCCTTATTTAACTTTTGTTGTGATTCTGTTTATAGTAGTTTGGTTTGTTGAGGAGCATTTGCACTTGTTAGGAATTACTATCCTTTGTTGCCAGATGTCCAGTCTATAAAACCATAACTTTAATATCTTGTCTATTCCTTTCATTGTTTCCAATATGAAAGGTAATTCCATCCATATTCTTCTATTTTGGCCAGAAGGGGAAATCCTGATCTCTGTCCTCTAAATTTGTTCTTAGTGGTCTTGACATTTTTGTCACCATAATCAGACCATCTGAATCTTTGAGAACTTTCTTTATCTTACTCAGTATAGTAACCCTTGCTGGCTTCACTAGCATGACTATCCACTTTGCACTCAGAGTTAATTAAGTTATTGTTTTCTTAGTGTCCTAAGACACTAGAACACTACTTTATAGCTTTTGACCTGAGTGCCCTATCATTCCTCAAGTTTTTATCTATATTAGATACCTGTTTTTAATCGCTTCAAATGCCACTTGGCCCTACCTCTTACTTCAGTCATTGTTCTCTTTCCTGAAAGCCTTGAGGAGCTTTGCATAAATACAGTTTTATTATGTTTTGCCTCAGCTTGGAACCTCATGCCACACTTTTAAGTTTCTCTTCTGCTCTGGCGCACCACTAGAGTCGTGGCACAGGATGCAGGAATCTGCTCTAAAGTCAAGAGCACACAGCCAAAATGTGCAGGAGTTATGACTCTGGAGGCTACCCTGGATCAGTTGAGTGAGACTGATGATGAAAAATTGCTTTCCTCTTTAATCCCTCAGATTGACTCAGACTCAGGAGGTATCTGGAGGATTGAGCACCAGCCACCCTGAAGGAGTGAAGGCTGTAGCTCTATCACACAGCCTTGTATTGGCTCTTCCTCCTTCCCTGAAATGCCACTGTCACAATCCTTTCTTGATACTCTCTCCTTGACCACTCTATCCTCTTTGGTTTCTATGCTACTGGTAATTGTAGAAAACAAGAAAAAAATTGGTTTGGCGAGATCTAGTAAATCATACCATCCTACCCTAAATGGATTCTTTTTCTGCCAAGTGATCCAACTGGTTATCTTGTATAATATTGCTGATTGAACCTTTCATGTGTTCATCCTCAAGACTGGCCTACTTCATTCTCAGTACCTATTCTACCTGAGTTGTTGAGAAGTATAGGACTACACAACTGGCTTCCACATTTTCTTTGGTCTGCATTTCAAAACAGTTTTCAATGGGTTCTCCTCTCTATAGAAAAAGTTAGAAAAACATCTTTAATCCACCTCTACTACTTTCCAGTGTGAGAAAAGCCATCAACTATTCTTATAGTTAATTTCTCCAACTGTGCTTTTGATGACATCCAATCCTCCCATCCTTTTCTTACCAGTCTATCCATGCCTTCTTTTACAGATCTTTCCTGTAATGGAAGAAAACAAAACACAAACCCAAAATACTTTTTCTTTTTTTTTTACTTCATCATTATTCCTATTAACTATTAAATTTTCTTGCTTTTCTCATTCAAAGGAACATTTATTGAAACAGTACTCTATTTTATCACATATTTGTTCCTTAAGCCCTGACAACCTAGTTCCAGTCTGTATCATTCCTTGGAAACCACCATCTTAAAGGTCAATGAAGAATAAAACAGTCATTATCCCTCAGAGCCTTTCCTCAGTTATCATCTTTGATCATATTCCAGTACATTCCAATAAATGTCAGTATTATTTTATGAAATTGTAAAAATTTCCACCTATCTATTCTTTTTCTTTACATTCTCTAATTATTGTCTTATCCACCCTCCAGAGCTCTCTGTGGAGAGCAGACTCTGATCCATCTCTCACACCCCAGTTTATATTATTGCTCACTTCTTATTGTTTATTACTCTCGGACAATGAGTTGGACCTCAAAGTTAGTTGCTCTAAAATGGATATTATCATTCCCATTTACTTCCTACTTACCTCAGCTCTTCTTTCTAACTTTCTTGTTTTTGAACAATAGTACTTTTCTTTAAGGCACCAATGGATTTCTACTTCCTCTTTGCATCTCCAATACTTGAGAAAGGGAAAACAGGCACTCTGATTTATATACATTAACTAATTTAATCCTCATAGCAATTCACATTTTGTACATAAATAGACTAAGACCCAAAGTAGTCAAGTGAGTTGCCTAATGTCTCAGAGCTGCCGAGGGATGGGAACTATATCTGCTGGATACTAAAATTCATATACTTTTCATTGTGTAACAAAACAGTCACTCTTATTTTTTTTTGTCATAGTTTTGNCTATTGTTAGTTTCCTGAGGAATCTCCACACTGTTTTCCAGAGGGGCTGCACCCATTTGCATTCCCACCAACAGTGTAGGAGGGTGCCTGTAAAACAGTCACTCTTAAACAGCATTGTATACTGAATCCTCAAAGAAATACTCAATTATGTTTTTGCTATTGTATTTATTAAGGAAGGAAAGCATACAAATACATTTCGGAAAGAATATGAACCTTCTTCAACAGAGTTGAAAATAATAGACTTTGTGTTAAACTTTGTGTTATTAAAATGCTGTTTTAACCAGAAGAACCTCTTTCTCAGTTTTCTCAATTCATCAAGGTTGTGTTACATATTGAACAGGGTGGTTGTCAGGGTGCCTGGGTGGCTCAATTGGTTAAGTGTCCGACTTCAGCTCAGGTCATGATCTCACAGTTTGTGGGTTCAAGCCCTGCGTCGGGCTCTGTGCTGACAGCCAGCTCAGACCCTGGAGCCTATTTTGGATTCTGTGTCTCCCCCTCTCTCTGGCCCTCCCCTGGTCACGCTGTGTGTGCCTCTCTCTCAGAAATAAATAATAATAAAAAAACCATTAAACAGGGTGGTTGTGTTACACACTAAACTGGGTGGCTATATTAAATACTAAACTGGGTTTATTTCACTAATGTCTTTCATATTGAGTTCAGAGTTGGAAATAGTTTTTTTTTTTCATTCATGTTATTCATTGGATATTTGTCGGTGTTAACAATCAAAATCTTTACCTATTGAGCTTCAGAACTAAATCAAGTTTGATAACTGGGACAGAAGAATCTAAAAGTAAAGGGGGGATCAATAGTGACAGTTTGTTAATAGTGAAGACATGTCCTTTGAGTAGACAAAGTGGGAAATTACATGATAGCCTGTAAGTATGGATTATACTCTGGGCAAAGGATGTGCCATCATTAGGCAATTGCACACTGAACAACTGTCGGTTAAGTACCATTTTATCCAATTTAGACCTAATGAACTTAGTAGATGAGATCCCTGCTGAATTAAGGAGCAATCAAAGCCTCATTTTGGATTCTGTGCCATCTAGTTCAAGAAGTTCCTAAAGTGCGGTGTATTCCTTGGTACAGGAAAGAGATAACTTTCTTATCCTTCCTTCTGGTTAAGTCTTTAAGAAATACTTATGGAATATGATTTGTGCCATAGAAAGTATCATTTGGTGATTGGTAGATAATGATGTAACAGAAAACTTTTCTTTGCCTTTCAGGAGTTTTAGTTCCATTTTTTTCTAATTTTTCTAAGCTACCCTGAATGACATTTTTTAAATCAAAGGGATAAAAAGAATTTTGTTCGAGTCTAAAAGCAAAGTAACTCTCTCCCCTAGCAAGAAGGTTGCCAAAAAGTCGTCAATAAAAGGGATAAGGAATGAAGATGTGAGGATGTGTTTTGTGTACTCAATCTCACCTATCTCAGAGGTGCAATGACACTGTGGTTTTATTTGGCACTTTCAGGAAGGGGTCCGGATCATCCTTTGACAGGAGGTGCAAAAGATGTGTCAGAAGAAGCCCATGTCTGCCTACCCTGCAGGGAGGGCTGCCCCTACTGTGCTGATGACAGCCCCTGCTTTGTCCAGGAGGATAAGTATTTGCGACTTGCTATCATCTCCTTCCAAGCCCTGTGTATGCTGCTCGACTTCGTTAGCATGCTGGCGGTCTACCGCTTTCGCAAAGCAAAGGTAAACCCAGGTACCCTGGTTATGGACTTCCTTTTTATTGTGAAGTGACTTCTCCTTTTTTCAGGGAAGCTGAGTTTTTCCAAGCCCCAGTTCCCTCTCTGGTTAGCAGAAGTCCTCCTATTTCTATAATATAATTAGACTAGAGTATGAACATTATATTCTTTAGCTTCCTCAGAGAAGTAGGGTTTAAAAATATGGAACCTTATTATAACATTTTCTTCTTCAGAATGCTTCCCCCTATTTAGTGTGGAGCTTGAGTACTTTTTTTTTTTACCTTAAAGGACTCTCTTTTCTATCTCTTTGGCTTCTAGAAGAACTTATTCTGCTAGAAGCTAATGCATTGTTAATTTTTTCATATCTAGAAAGCCTTTTGATATTTATTATGTTCCATTTTTACTTCTCTTAGCCATTGGCAAATGGACCTGACTATTTTTGAGCACATTATACTTTGAAGAATAAATTTATTCATGACCTTATATTTAGTCTTGCATTAGTATCCCAGGATAATAGTGATCCTGCAAAGAGCTTATATGGCTTTTGAGTGAGCCTGCCCTTTGGTTCTGTTCTAAGAAATCAAAGAACAGTATAAACAGTTGTATGCTCCTTAGTCAGGGGTGGAGGAAATGCTAAAATGTCACAGTAAACCTTTCCGGGAAGCTGTCTTCAGTTGGTCACCCAATGAATTATATGTAGCCAGTGTTGTTGTCAGAATTTGTGGTTCTGTCGCTTTCAGAAAATTATTTGTTCTATTGGGGGGAAAAAAACCCATGGAGCCTAAAGTTTCCAGCTTTTCTGAATTCAAATGACCCCGTCGTGTTAGCAAAGTTGTACACGTTGGTTTAGATAACTGAGCTTACCAGAAGCATAAAGTGTCACCATACCTTGGAATACTACCTGGCAATGAGAAACAATGAAATCTGGCCATGTGTAGCAACATGGATGGACCTTGAGGGTGTTATGCTGAGTGAAATAAGTCAGGCAGAGAAGGACAAATATCATATGTTTGCACGTATAGGAGGATTAGGAGGAACTTGACGGAGGAACAAGGGGGAGAAGAAGGGCGGAAATGGTGGGGGAAAGGGAGAGAGGCAAACCATGAGAGACTCTTGAATGCTGACAAAAACTGAGGACTGATGGATGTGGGGGGGAGGGGGGATGGGCATGGAGGAGGACACTTGTGGGGATGAGCACTGAGTGTTATGTGGAAACTAATTTGACAATAAACTATTTGTAAAAAAAAAAAAAAGAAAGAAATTTTTTAAAATTGTTTAAAAGCAACTCTCTGTGAATGGCATCTATTACAAGGCCTTGAGTTAACATTAAAAAAAAAAACCCTCTATTGAGAGTCTAGGAGAATGTATCCATTATGTTAATGGTACAGACTTTAATGGTTATTTTAAATAGACAGTTTCATTAACAGAAGCATACAGCATAAATTAAAATTGGGCTTTTGAGTCAGCCAGAAAGTGCAAATGGGCAAATTGCTCTTCATTTAACCAATACTTGTCTTTCTTTTGCAACAAAATATGTGTTAAAGTGTATATGTAATAAAGAAGCAGGCAAGTGGAGTTGAGAAATATCTAACCACTGTTACCTAGATAACATTCATCTGTTTTTTTTTTTTTTTTTTAAAAAATTCCTATCACTGGCAGAGCAGGTAGAATTGAAAGGTCTATTTAATAAACTGCTCTGAAATCTCTCTATATAATGTAATTCATTTACACAGGTGATAACAGTTAGTTCTTTATGAATTTTAATTGATTGTAATCATTAATGATTGCAGTGCTAAATGGAGTTAATGACATATAATGGGTAGAATATTACATTGTGTATTAAGAAATCTGAGATAGTTCTTATTAGACCAATGTCTTGATCTATGGTAATGTTACTTAACATTTCCAAAGTTACTAACCTTTCAAATGTCTTTGGATCATATGAAATGCTACTTTATAAGGCTTTCATGAGAACTGATATCTTCATGTATCATTTGGTGAAATTTCTATAGCTACAAACTAGTTAAAATAAGTAAATTAGATATTATCTAGTTTTAAGATGGTCTTTTGAAGAATCAGTTTTCACAGAATGTGACAGAATATAAGGGGGAATATTTTTAGGGAATAATATAGGTTAATATAGTCAGTGAACACAGATCTAGTATTCTGAAGAAAGGAAACATTTGGTGAACTTTTCTGATTTCAGTTACCAAAAAGAATGATGAATTGTGAAAGCATAAAACCACTTCCAGTGTAAAGATGGCATGTTTATAGCATGTAGATATTGGCTCTGCTTTTTTAAAGTTCTCTTGTAACTTTACAGCATTTCTTTTGCTGTAAGGAATGCTATGCTGTAGGAAGGATAGTTTCACTTAATTGGTCTCAGTTTAAAAAAAAAAAAGATGTTTTGAGTACCCATTCTCCACAAGTGTTCATTCATGTACGCATATGCAATTACACAAGTATTTCTATACTGATAATCATCTTTAAAAAGCATTTACTATGCATTTATTTATATGTGGTTTTTTATATTTATCTCTATCATTGACCTTTCTAGGAAGGTTCCAACTTCTGCCTTCAAAATGAGAGTCACAGAAATCTTGAGAGATTCTCAGTTGTGAAGTCATGGAATGCATGCTCCCTGTTGTATTATTGCAACAGTAACAGTCTAAAAGCTGACCAATTTGTTACTAATTTCCTGGTTTTTATTTAGAAAGATGAAAAAATATGAGAACTAGAATGAAGCAACCCCTCTTTTTATAGAAGAAAACCCAGTCTCTGAGAGACTGTCAGTTGCCCAAAGTAACCCATCTAGGTTGGGGTATTTATATATTTATATTTTGTCTTATACCAGCACTCAGAATAAAAATTAATATTTTATTTTTATTAGAAGATTAAAAGTTTTAACGGATTGAGGTTCAGTGAAAAAATCGGGTAGAATAAGTTAGTTGAAATCAAGGGAATGATTCCATGAGGGCAAGCATACTGTTTTAGCCTGTTGCTAGAAAGAACTTTCCGGGGTTTTGTAGCAACAGTGCAAAGAGGAGAGAAAAAAAGTAAGTTAGGGTTCATAAGATAACAACTGACCAGTCATTCAGATGAAACTTGAATATGCCTGTCATTAAGTCTGTAGAGGTGTTTTTCCTGTGGGCTTTTAAATAGAAAATATTGTTAAATTTATTGGATGATAAATATCTTTACAGGAAATAGATATAATTTTCATTGCTTTATTTGTTAATTTTTCTGATATTGTGTTAAAGTGTTAGTGTTTAAATATAGCATAGGCAAATCAGTTCTGTAGAGGTATCATAAATGTGGTACCTGACACCATGTTCTTTGCTATCTATCATTAACGCAAAGATAGCTTTGGAATATCTGGATGAGAGTTGGCCAGTGTGCATCACACATGTCATCACTACAAGGCAGTGATAGATATGTTTGGTCCTCTTTCCCATTTTATCCAGAATTAGCCTCAGATCCCATCTCATCAAGCAGGACTCTAAGCAGGTTCTATGTATGAAAAATGTTTACCATCCTGGATCTAGAAAAATGGGAAGACTTCACATTCATCAGATAGATGTTCCTAAATATTGTTGTTTGTTCCTGAGTTTTCAAAAGGTATTCAAGGGGTGACTCCAACTTTGAGGTGTCAAGATTGGATGGCAGCTTCTCCATATTTCTATTGAGTGGGAAGCTATGTGCTACAATATAATAGTGAGTCAAGCTGGTGACAGAGGTAATAGGCAGTAATGACGGCTGAGGCATCTACTCAGACATGTACCTGTAGAAGTTAGAATCTGAGACTTATGCTTATTTTCCTGTTTCTCCAGCATGTGAACCATATTCTTCTTCCAGGTCCACCAGAATTTATGTTATATAACATCTTAAATGCTTTTAGTATATAGACTATATTTCATTTAGCACCTATTAGAAATGGATCTTTTGAGAACTTAGGCCTCTTTTTTTATTAGACTATTTCTGTGAATTGACAGAAATAACCACATTCACAGATCAAAAATAGAAAAAGTGATGGCAACATCAAACCCAACAGCTGATCATGTATATCTAGACAGCATGCAAATGTACTGTAATGGCAATAGAAAAAAGTTCTAAAGTGTTCTAAAATGAAGTATTAGGAGATATAAGGTGATATAGAAATTTGTCTTTAGTTACACTGCTTCTCCTGGAAAGTCTAATTATAAGTACATTTAGTTAAATGAGGTTTACCCTTGGGGCACCTGGGTGGCTCAGCCAGTTAAGCGTCGGACTCTTGATTTCATCTCAGGTCATGATCTCATGATTTGTGTGTTCGTGTCCTGCTTTAGGCTCTGCACTGACAGTGCTGACTGAGCCTGCTTGGGATTCTTTCTTTATCTGTCTCTCTCTTGCTCGCTCAAAAAATAAATAAATAAAAAGTTTTAAAAAATAAATATACTGCATATTAAATACTTTGAAATTATTTCTACTTTTTTTAAATGTTTGTTTTTGAAGGAGAAAGAGTGTGAGCGGTGGAGGGGCAGGGAGAGAGAGGGAGACACAGAATCTGAAGCAGGCTCCAAGCTCTGAGCTGGCAGCACAGTCAGATGTGGGGCTCAAACTCACCAGCCGAGAGACCATGACCTGAGCTGAAGTCGGTTGCTTAACTGACTGAGCCACCCAGGTGCCCCTTTCTACATTTTTAAACAAGTAATATGACAAGTAACATATTTTATTTTTTTAATTGTTAAAAATAATAAATAATTATCATATAATTATATAATAATAAAAATAATAAATAAGTAATGTTTTATTTATTTCTGAGAGAGAGAGGGAGACAGCATGAGCAGGGGAGTGTCAGAGAGAGAGAGGGAGCTGGCAGCACAGAGCCCGATGCAGGGCTCCAACCCACGAACTGTGAGATTATGACCTGAGCCAAAGTTGAACGCTTAGCCAACAGAGCTACCCAGGCGCCCCATCAAGTAACATATTTTCTATTAGCTATTCTAAAGAGAGCGTATGGTTCCTTACAGCTTAATAATGTCAAGTGTTAGTACAATTTATTTCCAGATGAAAAATTTCAAGGAGAAAAGATACACTGGAAGGAAGAGGAGCATATTCTACTTCTGAAAAAAAATCATTTGCTTAATTTATTCTTAGTAAATTTTAGCACGTTTTGTGTGAGCTCAGTAGTTTGGGGGAAAGATTGATAGTCATTTTTTAAAAGCGAACATACTGTGGTTTGTGTTTTCCCTTATATTCCTGTAGTAGTAGTTCTTTTTCTTAGCAATTAATTGACAAGGGATTTTATAGCTGCATATTTTTGGTTTGGAATATTAGATGCTTTTAATACAGAGTGTGACTGATTTGTTAATGAAATTCTGTTAGGCTAATTATGATGTTCTAACGCCTATGTTGGTGAAATAAAGGGAGATGTACTACTTTTTATTGTGGTAAATATACATAACATGTAATTTATGTATATTTTTAAGCTTACAGTTCAGTGGCGTTACATACATTCACATCACTGCACAACCATCATCACTCTCTGTTCCAGAACCTTTTCATTGTTCCCACTGGACTCTGTCCCTCCTGGTAACCCCTCTTCTCCTCTGTCTCTACACACCTGTCTTTTGAAAGTATCTCATATAAATGAAATCATACAGTGCTTGTCCTTTCCTGTCTGGCTTTTTTCACTTAGCATCATGTTTCAAAGGCTTATCATGTTGGAGGATGTATCAGAGCTTTATTCCTTTTAACTGCAAATAATATTCCATTGTATGTACTTACCACATTTTGTTTGATCAGTTCTTCCGTTGGTGAACATTTGGATTATTTTTCACCTTTGGCTATTGTAAATAATACTACCATGATCATTGGTGTCCAAGTATCTGTTTGAGTCTCTGATTTCAATTCTTTAGATACAACCTAAGAATGGAACTACTGAATCATATGATCATTCTGTATTTACCTTTTAGAGGAACCACCAAACTGTATTCCACAGACCCTATAATGTTGGGTATTTCACCAATAATTCATGAAGGTTCTAGTTCCTTCACGGCGTTACCATCACTTGTTATTTTGTTTGCTTTTTTAATAATAGCCATCTAATGTATCTCACTGTGGTTTTAATGTGCATTTTCCTAAAATTTCCTAAAGATTAGTGACAATTGAGCATCTTTTCTTTTTTACTGACTATTTGTATATCTTCTTTACAAAAATGTTTATTCAGGTCTTTTGTTAACTTTTGAATCCAGTTGTTTTGTTTTTCATTGTTAAGTTGTAAGAGTTCTTTATATATTCTGAATATTAATCACTTATCAGATGTAGGATTTACAAATATTTTATCTCATTCTGTGGGCTGTTATTTCACTCTCTTCAAAGTATCCTTTGACACCCAAAAGTTTTTCATTTTGATAAAATTCAATTTACATGTGCTTTCTCTTGTTGCCTATGCTTTTGGTGTCATAGCTGAGAAATCATTCCCAAAGCCAATGTCATGAAACTTTTCTATGTTTTCTTCTAGAAGTTTTGTGGTTTTAGGCCTTACATTTTAATCTTACATTTAGATCATTTTATTTTGAGTTAATTTTTGTGTATCCTGTAAAGTAAGGATTCAACTTTATTCTTTTGCATGCAATTATCTAGTTTTTCCAAGCACCATTTGTTGAAGACACTATCATTTCCCCATTGAATGGTCTTGGCACTTTTATCAAAGATCATTTGACTGTACTCTTGAGGGTCTATTTCTGGGCTCTCTTTTCTGTTCCATTGACCTATGCCTTAATACCGGTACAACACTGTTTGGATTACTGTAGCTTTATAGTGACTTTTAAAATTAGGAAGTGTGAGGCCTCTAATTTTGTTCTTTTCAAGATTGTTTTGGCTATTTGGGAGCCCTTGAAGTTTCATATGAATTTCTATGTTTCTCAAAACACCATCAGAATTTGAATAGGGACTGTGTTGAATCTGTAGATCCCTTCACTGGTATTGCATCTTAACAATATTCAGTCTTCTGATCCATGAACACAGGACATCTTTCTACTTATTTATGTCTTCTTTCATTCTTTCAGCAGAGTTTTGTAGTTTTCAGTGTACAAGTCTTTTGTCTACTTGGCTAAATTTATCCCTAAATATTGGGATATGTCACTTTTTACAAATATATTTTGTGATTTGTATCATCCTTCAATTAAATGTATATACTCTCACAGGTTATCTTTCATAGTCCCAATAAATCATCTCTAAAATTTTCCTTTGATAATTAGAAATTGATATTCCACTTTCATGCTTTTCATTTTCTTTGCATTTATGGAGGAGAGGTGTAGCATATATGAAAAGAGGTAGAATGATTGGAAGCCAAGAACTGGTGCCTTCATTGCAGCTATAGAGGGACTGTAGAAGGTGCATACTGATTTATAAAATTTTTCTTAAACCTCCTTTTAGTAATAGCTAACTATTACTCAATATAGGATGATGTTATTTATTTCTGTATATTTATGATATATGATATTTCCCTGAATTTCTGTTTTCCTAAAGATGACAATGTTGATCTTAAACTTAGGTGTTTTAATTCTATGGAACTAATAAAATATCACACAATATCATCATAATAATATTTTCACTCCCCATTATTGAATATATGTAAGAAATTTTGCACTTTTATTTTTCCTCATCCACTCCTTCCCATTTTATTAACATGTAAGCTATGTTTATTAGTTTCCATCTGTTTTCAATGAGACTCATCGTGTGTTTCAAAGGGAAAGCAGTTCTTTAATATATTTTGGCTTTTGCTGCATTCAAATTGATTGTTTAGATTTCTTCCTGTATGTATATTTGGTTTAGTTGCTCACTATAATATTTCCAGTTCTGCTTTCTTGCCTTTGAGTTCTGACTTTGGGCCAATCTTTCTTCATTATGAAATATACATACCTTAAAGTAGTTTGCTTCAAAAAGGGTAGTTTTATACCTATGTCATATCTGACCTCCCTACCTCCACCAACTGTGGCTTTTACATGACAACACCTTGGCTAGGGCAGAAATGGGGGAGGGGAGTTACTTTCTTTTTCTTTGAAAGCTCTATTATCACTGCTTCATTTGTGTTTCAGAAAAGAGCATTGTGGGCAGTTTCCAGGATGGCCCAGTTTTTGTCCTTTATGGAGCAAAATCTGAATACTTATTAACTTCGTTATTTACTTTTACCATCATGATATGGCTCTTTTTTAATTGAGGTTGCAACAATTAAAATCTATATGCTCAAACTTCAGATGAAATTTTTTTGTTTTTTGGTTTTTTTTGATACTGGGGAATCTCCTGTGTGTTAGTTATTTTACCTTTTCTTCTCTAGTTCCAGGATTCTTTTTTTTTTTTTCAATGTTTTTATATATTTCTGAGGGAGAGAGAGTGCGAGCAGGGGAGGGTCAGAGAGAGAGGAGACACCGAATCTGAAGCAGGCTCCAGGCTCTGAGCTAGCTTTTATTTTATTTTCTTTTTAAATATTTTTTTAAAATGTTTTATTTATTTCTAGGAGAGAGACAGAGAGACAGTGTGAGCAGGGGAGGGTCAGAGAGAGAGGGAGTCACAGATTCTGAAACAGGCTCCAGGCTCTGAGCTGGCAGTCAGCACAGAGCCCAACGCGGGGCTCGAACCCACGAACCGCGAGATCATGACCTAAGCGAAAGTTGGACGCTTAACCGACTAAGCCACCCAGGCGCCCCTGTGAGCTAGCTTTTAGCACAGAGCCCGATGCGGGGCTGGAACCCACGAACCGTGAGATCATGACCTGAGCGAAAGTCGGATGCTTAACCGACTGAGCCACCCAGGCGCCCCATAGTTCCAGGCTTCTTATTGAAGACCTTCTATTAAGTATAGGTTGGATCTCAGGCTTTCTTTTTTTGATATTCTCACTGTGATATGTTTGAAGGATTTCCTGTCTCTTGAGAAGCTTTTTGTCTTCTATTTCATTCTTTCCATTTTCAGCACCTTCCAACCTGCCATCCTCCTACCTACAGGAATTATAAAATTTCAGCAGCTGTTTTTAATCTCTGTTCTATTGTTCTTTATGTTTCCTATCTTTCTTTGAAAAGGTTTTGGGGTCAAATAGCCTGAGTTAAAATCCCAGTTCTTCCATTTTATAGATGTGTGACCCTAAGGTTACATAGTTACATACTTAGTTAGTAGATCACTTAGTCTCTCTAAATTACTTTTATCATATGAAAAATGGGGACAATTGTGGTATATATCTAAGGCTTTTTGTGAAAAAATAACGAGATCATACATGAGTCACTTAGCATAGTGCCTGATATATGCTCAATATTACCGCTGCTGCTATTACTACTAGTCTTGCTTACTGTAGTTAAAAACAGTGCAAAGTTCTGTATATGACCAAAAATTCAAATAAGATGTGAGGCTTTTTATGATTTTGTAAAGTTTTTAAATTATCTTTAGACCCAATTTGGGGCTCAAACTCATAATCCCAAGATCAAGAGTCGCATACTCTACTGACTGAGCCAGCCAGGCGCCCCTCAAATAAGATGTTTCTATATTTTCTGTTTCTTATTCTTGCTATCAATGTATTTCCGAGGCATTTCCTCAAAAATGACAAATTCATTCTTTTCAGTTGAACTTATTTGGATTATTTGTTCTTATCTTCTATAGTATTAGCCTATAGTCAAAAGGAGTAAGTTAAAGGGAGATAGACAGTTGTTAGTTAGAGATACAGCAATGAGAGCAAGGGGTTGGGAAGGAGGCCACAGCATCCTATTAGTGAAATGCAGAGCACTTATGCTTTGGACTGCTGATAAGGAACAATCACTTTGGAGGCAAACTCATGTGTTTTCTGACACCCTTTTCACTCCCACCTCTCCCCACACTATTGTTGAGTTGGTTTTGTTCTCTGTTCGCATTTATACTGCCACTAATCCACTGAATGCTGAGGGAATGACAGCGAATTTGTTTTTTCAGAACTGTTCCCTGGTCAGACTGTAATAGTTTCTTTCGATCAGTATTATAGTTACCTATTTATTGTTTACTGTTAGATGGGCATCATTCATTGCTGGTTTTCACTGCTAAGATAGATTATTGTCATTTGTATAATCTTAAAATCACATCAGTTTTGGAAGGGGAAAGCGAGTATGTTACCTGATAGACCTTGCTCATCCTGCTATCTTCCTAGGAATACCTATATTCTTTGGCATTTTATATCAGTCATAGACTCTTGGAATTGGTATAAATTATTTTTTGTAAGCTTTGTAAATTTTGTATTCAACTTGCATATATGCTCAACCTCACAATAGATTTATTAGTATTTTTCTTAAAGTAATATTTACTTTAATATATGTGTTTCCATTTAACATAGCTGCCAGCGCAGGACTGATTGTGCAAGCTTGAGTTCATAGTTGTTGTGAATTTAAACATGACTGATTATATTCCTACAATAATTGCTTTGTCTGGGTTTTCATATACAACATAAAAAATTAAGATTATTGTTTGTATAGACTTACTTCTTACTAAAACACAGATGGGTTGGAACATATTTCAGTCACAGAACAAAATTTAGCATATTTTTTAGTTACCTTCATTAAAAATTATGTTGGATTATTTTATTCACTTATTTCACATATAGGATGTGTTTGAAGAAGGAATAAATTTATAGGCAATATAACAAAACAATGTTGAAGTAACTGTAAAGAGGAAGTACAAGTCTTTATAAAACACTTAATTTCTAATTGAAACATGCTCTAATTTTATTCAAAATTAATTTATTTAATATCTATTTTTTTGTGACCCAGAAGTTATAGGACTGTTCTGCTGCTCTTTATCCTTTTATTTATCCTTTGTCTTTAAAATGGTGGATTTGATGAGGTAACTTCCAAGCACTAAGATTCTATGATTCTTTGAATATGGAGGATTCACATTCTTAATTTGATATACTAATTGTATAGTAGGGTTACCTAGCACTGCTGAGGCCATCCTCCCTCTAGCTAACAGATTGTGGCCATAACTGTCATCATCCCTGGATCTAGAGAACTCTTTTAGTGGGTCCAAGTGTTTGGAAAACTGTAACAGCATGACAACAGTATATGAACTCTAAAATCCAACCTGATTGATATAGAAAACAGTATAGGGGAGTATTGAATTGTTAGACCTCTCTTTCCAAAGGAGAATCACTGAGGACAAAGCCCACAAAACACAAAAGGAGTTGGTTATTCAGGTCTATTTCAGTCAGGCCGGACGGCCCCTCCCGAGCACCCGAAGAGTCCTCGGAAGAGCGCCCAGCCGAGCCATAGCTCAGGGTTTATATAGGGAGAGGGGCGAAGCCGGTGTACAGAAGCGAGAATTTTGCGGTTAGAGGTGGGGGTTGCTTAACAGTTGCTTGAAGAACATTTTTGACCGTTCTAATCACAGTGTTCACTAAAGAATTACATCTCAGGGGCTTGCTGCCGCCAGGAGGAGGTAGGTTACTCAACCCCTGACCTTTTACCCAAATAGAGTTTGAGATCAAACAATGGTTGGTATTTCCTCATCTGCAAGCCCCTCATCTTTTGGCCCAAGGGAGTTTTTTACAGAATCTACAAATAAGAATCATTTCTAACCAGCTAATGTGAGATGAATGTTTTATGGACTCATTCACTGAAGGAGTTGCTGGGTCATCCCAAGAGTTACTAAAAAAGAAAGTATCACAACTTTTCATTTTATAGTTTTGTCCTTATAGGGGGTAAGAAGCTAAGAACTAAGCAAAAGTTAACCATTTAAAATAAAATATTTGACTTTGTAACATGATGCCTGATAGCATTTGTGTAGTTTTTCCTCCCATGAAATACATTTAAACATATGTATGAAGAAACCTGAAGTGCTAGGCTTGAAAACTGGAGAAATATAAAAATGTTTTCTGAATTAACTTTCGAATGATCTTCTTCAAGTTATAAGAAGTCTGAGTAGCGCCAGCCCCAGCATTAAAAGTAGGTGCAAGGCAGAGTGTGACCAAGGAAGTGTTCCAAACATCAAGGCCATTGTCCGGAAAGTGTTAGGACTTCCCGGTGTTTTGGTCCTAAAAACTTTCCAGTCTTTGAGGGCTTCCTATTTAAAATGCAGATAATGTGTAAACGGATTTGTTGTCATGCTAATGAGGAGTGGAACTTGAGCTAAACTCTGATTGCTACCTCCCCATCAATTTATTGGAGCACTGTGTTAAAAAGGATTCTGAGGCAGCTAATGGATTTATTCTGAAAGTCGGTTACTGACTAGCGTTAGCAGCCCTAGATGTTAGCAGGGAAACTAATGACAGAGGTACCACATAGCTGCCACTCCTCCTCTAAGATGGTCAGGCTCCGAGGAAATCATGAGAAAAGAAAAACGATCAACTTAGGATGTGAGAGAATCTTTTCGATAACAATGGCCGTGAAACTATTTTGTCTAGGGATAACCCACTTCTTGAAGAATCATATCAAAATACGAGGTTTCTGCAGATGATGAACTGCTACATTTATCCAGGGTATAATGGATTTGCTAGGAGTTAACCTGTTCCATAATTTCCTAACCAGTTCTAAGGCATTTTGAACTTGATGCAACCTGAAAAGTATTTTGGCAGGTGCTTTTCCCTAAATATTTAAAAGTAAGTATATTTCAAATAAAATGTAATGCTTTCAATTCTTACTCATTTTTACTTCTCTTCTGACAAATATATGTGGCATATTTTAATAAAAGCACCAGAAGAAATTTGATCTTAAAGAAATTACAGTCTCCACTATCGCCAATGTATTTTGTCAACACAAAAATATTTTATGAGCTCTGAGAGGAGCAGAGTCCCCTAGCTCAGATTTAGAGTTTCATCTCTTTTCTTCCTCATCCTAAATAATTACTTAGGAAATTATTTAGCTCACTTGTAGGTTACCTTTCCTTAAAGCTACTTTTATTAGTGATCAGGAATGTGTACTTTTTCTGGCTTTCAGGTTGTAAAGAGTGAGCTTTAGAAATAAGTATAACATTTAAATAATTTAAAAATTGAAAGGCAAATTTAAAAAAAAGGGTTTTGGTATACTATGGTAGTAAAGGATTAACAGTCTTAATATAAAAACAAACCAAATCCTCTTAGAAATCAATAAGAAATAGAAGAATATCCAATAGAAAAATGAGCAAAGAACACACATCAGCAATTTGTAAAAGCAAGACGAACATAAAAATGTGTTATCTCTATCCATGAGTAATTACAAAATGAAAATTAAAACAATGACATGTACTTTTATAACAATAATATGCTCTGAGATGTTAGGGTCTAGGTGCTCCTATCCATTGCTGAAAGTTGTGTAAATTGGTGGAAACTTTTAGATAAAAATTGGATTTGTGTTTAATAAACTTAAAAATTCATAGTAGTTTTACTTCCAGAAGTCTGTACTAAAGGAATTATATGTATGCACATAAGAATTTACAAATCTATTAATATGTGCATGTATATTTATCATAGCACTATTTATAATATAAACAACTTGGGAACAATTAAGTGTTCAAAATTGGACAAATGACATCCATGCACTTAAATATGTGGCCCATAAAAGTGATCTTTTAGAATACTAAATGATGGAAGAAAATGGTTTTAAAATAGTTATTTCATCATAACCTTCACTGTCACATTTCCACCATTTATTCAAGTTTTATTTTAGCATTTTCCATTTTATAGGGAGCCTGGTGGGCCCAGTTAATTAAGCATCTGACTCTTGATTTTGGCTCAGGTCATAATCTCGGGATTTGTGAGTTTGAGCCCCACATTGGGCTCTATGCTGTCAGTGTGGAGCTCACTTCAGGTCTTCTGTTCCCCCTCTCCATCTGTCCCTCCCCCACTGGTTCATTCTCTCTCTCTCTCTCAAAAATAATAAATAAAAACTTTAGTATTTTCCATTTTTTATTTTCCCTCATCTTTTCTTCTTATGCCACCTGTCTGTGCCTCCCTCCCTCCATTCCTTTATTCCATTTATCATCCATCTGCTGAGCATCTACTGAATGCTTGGAACTATTCACTGTCCTGAGAATATAATGCTAAACAGGATAAATAAGATCTGCCCTTGAGAAGTTGACATTTGACTGTGGAGATCAGCAATACAAAAAATAAAGAAGAATGTATCAGGTGGTAGTAAGTGCCGTGACCAAAATGAAATAGTGTAACATCATAGGGTATGAATTTGGAGTTATAGAATTCCGATAGCCACCAAGTTGATATCCTAATTTTATATTTGAGTAAACCAAATCATAAAGAATTTAGGAAACCAGTCTAATGTTACTTGGAGAAGCTAGGGTTAACATTCAGCTCTGTTTAACTTTATATAAAACTCATGATAGCTCTTAACTACTGTGCTACACTATCAGTCATGTGGTTACAACACAATTTTATCTTAAAATCTAAGGAGACCCGGCCAACGCTGGCCACATTGTAGTAATCCAAATTCTAGACCTGCATGCATTCTTGTTTCCTCATTCCCTTATGCCCCATCAAAACTTACATGTCTTATGCTTCATTCTTGCCAGGTGCTTACTAGTTAACTGAATGAAAGTCTTGCGTGGCACCATTTTAATGGTTTTATATGTTCCTTGGCTCTGCTCATTTCAGTTACCATATAGTTTTACGTTCTAATGGCATCATTTAGTCAACTCATACTTAATGGTTTAGGACTGTGTGTGTGTGTGTGTATGTGTGTGTGTGTGTGTGTTTGAGTGTGTGTGAATCAAAATGTGAATGAATGTATGTGAATATTGGGGTGGCTGGTGGTAAGGGTAAACATGGGGAAAAGCAAGAGAGTGGAGAAAAATAGTTTAGCTGAAGGGATCTCTTTCTGCGCTTCTTAAGAAATACCATTTAAATAGCCTCCTACTCCATCTGGTGGCAGCAATACTAATTATGAGTTACAAAGAACAGCTAGAGTGCTTATAACATATTTGTGTATGCCTTAAGAGATGTAAAATGCTTAAATGATCACCAAAGCGCCATTCCTTTTTTTGAGGCACTTACATTTACTTATGTGTATTTGAATGGTAAAGTCAGTTACATATTAAGTATGCTAAAAATTCATTAAAAATAGATGTACTAATAAACTGAATTGCTTCCTATTTGAAAAATATTGTGAGACAAATCTGCTTTTTATAAATTCCTTAGATCATTTTTAAAGCCATCCAAATATTATATAAGCAAAGGATTTTACACAATTATAAATTAACACTTTCATTAACTATTTATTCATGAATATTTAGTTAGTTTTACAAAGGTGATTTTGATACTGGCTTGCCCATGAGAGGCTCACAGTCTAGTGGGGGGGATGAATATAAGGAAATATGGGATATATATAAAAACATGTACTATAGTGTGTGTTGAGTTCTTGGCAAGACAATAGGGAATAGTGATTAGGGTCATAGACTAAAATCCATCTATGTCTCTCTCCTGGCCTCTTAAGGTTTCAGAACCCTTAAACCTTAGGTAAGTTACCAACCTCTCTTTATCTCAGTTTCCCCCTCTGTAATATGGGGATAATAATAGGTCTAATCTCATAGGGTTGTGGTGAAGAGTAAAATATATGGGATGCTTATAAACTTCTTATAAATTAATGACCTGTGGAAGCGCTCAATAAATGTTAGCTATTAATAGGGCTATGTATAGAATATGATAGTGGCATAAAAACAAGAGTAGTTAAGTGGTGATCTGGGAAGATTTCAGAGAAGTAACAGTTGAGAAGAATCTTGAAAAATGAATTCCACTGGTCAGAATAATGGGAGGTAAGAAGGACAGACTAGACAGAGAAACATATGTGCAAGCACACTGGAAAGCACGTGACACATTCAGAGAAATTCAAATATTTCAGTGGAATCCTGAAAAATCTCACTAAGCATTTTGGATTTTATCTTATAGGTCATTGAGATGAATTACTGATCTGGCTAAAGATGTGAGACATATGGTCATGGCACCACAGAAATAAGTTTGTCAGCCATTCACTCATTCAATCAGTGTTTTTTGAAGGTGCTCTAAGTCTCCAGGGAATTCTTTATGGATAGTGAACAAAACTGGCAGGGTCTCTGATCCTCTGAGTGGAGTTCATAATCCTGTGGGGTAAAGATAAGTGACTAAAGAAATTAATAAATACCCGTACTGATAAGTGCTATGAAGGAAAGAAACAGAGTAAAGTGAGAAAGGATAATAAGGTTGAAGAGAAGAATGGGGTTGAGGAAAATCTATGTAGATGGGTTGTTTAGGAGGCAGTGTCATTGAATCTGAGGTCCTAAGGATAAGCAGGGGGAGGAGGAGAAAGAACAGGATCAGGAGAGTATTTCGGGAAGAGACAGCCACATCTGTGAAAGTGCCGAAGTGTCAAGAAGATCACAGCTTCAGTTTTAGGAACTGAAGAAAGCTCTGGCATGGATGGCAAATGGTAGCCAAGAAGGAGAGTGGGGAGAGATGAGATCAGAGAGATAGTCAGGTGCCAGTCATGCAGAGTTCTACAGGCCACATTAGAGAGTTTTGTTTTACTTAAAGTGCAGTCAGCCAATGAATGATTTGATGCAAGGGAATAAATGATTCCATATAGGTATTAAACTAATTTCTCTAGTTTCTCTTTGGAGAGCAGATTAGTTAGGGACAAGTGTAAAAGTGAGGGGAAATGATAAGAAGTCTATTGAATTAGTCTAGGTAAGAGATAATGGTGGCAGTGGAAATGTAGAAGAGTGGCTAAATCTGAGATACATTTAAAAATAGAACTGACAGGGCTTGCTGATGAATTTGATATAAGAAGTGAAGAAAAAAGAAAAATCAATTTTGATTCCCTCAGTTTTATAGCTTGAGGGACTGGGTTAAGAGTGGTACTATCTATTAAAATTAAGAAAATGTGAAATACTGGGAAGAGAATGTTTGAAGGAAAAATCAAGAGTTCCATTTTGAACATGTTTAACTAGAGTTGCCAAATTTAGCACATAAAAAACCAGAATTCCAATTAACTTTGTATTTTACTTTTTTAATTTTTTAAAATATTTATTTATTTTTGAAAGAGAGACAGCGAATGAGCAAGGGAGGGGCAGAGAAAGAAGGAGACACAGAACCTGAGGCAAGCTTCAGGCTCTGAGCTGTCAGCACAGACCCCAGTGCAGTGCTCAAACCCACAAACCCCGAGATCATCCCAAGCTGAAGTGGGATGCTCAACTGACTGAGTCACCCAGGTGCCCCTTAACTTTGTATTTTAGATCAGCAATGAATAGTGGTTTAGTATAAGTCTGTGACAAAGATTACAAACTAATGCTGAAACATTATATATTGTTTGTATGCATTATTTAATATGCATTTTATTTTATCTGGCATCCCTAATGGTGAACCCATCTGTGAGAATCAAAATGGAGTTTTTAGGTGGGCAGTAAGATATATGAGCTGTAAGCTGAGTACAGGGGCTTAGGCTGGAGCTATAAATTAGGAGTCATAAGCATCAAGACACAGGAATTTAAAACTGTGAGAATCAATGAGAATTACTCATACAGGAAATGTAAAAAGAAGAGAACCCTCAGCACTGAGCTCGTCTACAATTCAAAGTAAAGTAAAATGTAAGAACCCTTTTTGAATAATTGAGGAGTGGCCAAAGAGAATAGAGGGAAGTCAGATCAGTGTCCGTATTACAGAATCCAAAAGAAGGTAGTATTTTNTTATATTAATATTTATTTCTAGGAGAGAGAGAGAGAGAGACAGTGTGAGCAGGGGAGGGTCAGAGAGAGAGGGAGACACAGACTCTGAAATAGGCTCCAGGCTCTGAGCTGGCAGTCAGCACAGAGCCCGACGTGGGGCTCGAACCCACGAACTGCGAGATCATGACCTAAGCTAAAGTCGGACGCTTAACCGACTAAGCCACCCAGGCACCCCAAAAGAAGGTAGTATTTAAAAGAAGGAGAGAATGGCCAACTCTGGGGAATACTACAGAGTGAAAAAATAAATGAGGGGAGAAAAGTATGCCATGGATTTGGTAACAAAGAGGGAGGCCACTGGCAACCTGAACAGTATAATTTTATGTAATGATTGAGGAATTAGAGAAAGCACATGTACCCAAAACTTCTAATGAATCTTCTTTGAAAAGACAGTGGAGAAATAGAGTGGATGGTGATCGTTAAAACCATGAAAACTTCTGAGCTTTCCCAGGAGAGTGTAAAGAGTAAGAAAAGAAGGGATTTAAAACAGAATCTTAGGACTTTAAAGAAGAAAAGAGAGGAAAGGGGACAGAGGATGCATGAGCCAACCCCAAAACAGGAATCTTATGGGAACAAAGAAAGCGTGGCTCAAAAGAGAGGGAGTTATTAGTAGTAGCAAATAACACAGAGCAATGAAGGAAAATGAGTGCTCAAACAGCTTATCGTTGTCCCCGTGCCACACTGTTTTACTGGGACTTAAGTGTTTGGTAGCTGGTAGTCTTAATCTTCAAAATATTTGGGGTATTTTCAGTCTTTACTCTTCCGTATTTAACCTGGAGGAAAAGCTTGTCAAACCCAATGCAAAATCCTATTGGAATTTTGATTGGATTGCATTTAATGGAGTTAGAACAGTTGTCTAGTCATATAGAAAAAGACAGTGTTAGATCACTCCCTAACGCCATTTGCAATAAACCCCCGAAGAAAATGCCTCTATGGATTTGATGATTATGAAGGCATTGAAAACTTTGCAGGAGCAGTTTCTGAGCAGTACTAGGCAAAGAAGTCAGATTGTAGTGGAATCAAAGGTGGATTAGAGATAGAAAAGTAGAGAATAAATGTACAGCATTCTTTCCAGGAGCTTGGCTCTAAGATACACAGGAAGGCAGCATGACCAAATGACCAAAGTGGAAACTCTGGGTTGAGGGAATTTCATCTTGAAATGTGGAAACATTATAAACCAAAGGAGAAGGGAGAGAAGAACAGGTTGAAAATTGGGGAAAACATGGAATAATTGTTGAAACAGGGTTGCATGGGCAACAGAAAGAAATAGGATCCTAAGTAGAAGAGGACGTACTCACTTTGGACATGAGAAAATCTGAATTGTATCTAAGATGAAGAAACAGTGATGCTGACGAAGCAGATATCAATAATTTGGGGATGAGGCCACAGAGTTGAAGAAATTCTTGCACTTTCTACCTGAGATTTGGAATAAGGTCATTTACACAGTGTCCTTGAGTGGAGTGAGCCAGACACTTGAGGAGACTTTGAATGTTTGGCATAGCCACCGTAGGGGAAGGCAGGGGGGCCCAGGTGCACATGAAATGATTGCTGAGAGCTCAGATCGAATTGGAAAGCACAGATGTTTCTCTGAAGTTCTGTTGAAAGGAAGGAAAGACAGAGCATTGAAAAGATAGAAAGTATCAGCATAGGAAGTAATGTTAACTGAATGGTTATCATTCAAGGAAGTACAGACATTTTACAAGAGGCATTTTGCTTTGTATCCATTTGTTTTCTCTTAAAGCAGATTTACAAAATGTTCACTCTCCAAGTTTCTTAGTGCATTTACAGCATTAATATGTGTGAACATTAATTAACTTTACAGAAGGCCCCAGGAGGGAGAGAAATAACAGTAATTAGCATCTTCAGTTACAAATGGAGAAAGTGATGCCTAAAGATACTCCCGAGGTCATAATGCAAACCACTGTTTACTCATAACTAAATGAACAACATCCTCCAAATTCAATGAAAGAAGCAATTTATAAGACACTAGTGGGAGTGTTACAGTTACATGTCATCTTGAACCCTTTCTGTCACAGGAGCTCAGTGTATAGTCAGGCCTATCACAGGTAAAACGGAAGTCAGGGAGACATATTTTGCGAATTTCACTTCCTGATACAGCAGGGGGCGGCAAACTACGACCTGTAGCTTGTTTTGAAGAAAAATCAAAAGAATATTTCATGACATGTGGAAATTTTATGGTATTTAAACTTCAGTATCCACACATACAGTTTTGTCGGAATACAGCCACGCTCACATATCTTCATGTTGTCTCCAGCTGATTTCATGCTACAGTGACAGATGCGAGTAGTTATGATGGAGCTAGTATGGTCTGGAAAGTCTAAAATGTTTACTAGTTGGTCCTTTACTGGAAAAAGTTGGCTGTCACTTAAAATCCAGCCCCTTGCCCAGTCCAGTTTCTATCTCCATGGTGCCTTCCTTATTGGTGCTACACATTCCAGAGCTATTGGTTCTTTTAATAAGGAACACTAAAAATCCTAGACCCAAATGAACAAATGCTTGGTACTGGAAAGTAAGGTTCAGGTCAGGATGCCTGCATACAGTTTGGCCAAAAGGTCACCTTGGCACCCTTTAATACTACCTTGCGGTCCCTTCTGTCAGCTACAAAGGTGAGTCTAATTTGGAGCATTTGCTAGTTTCTTTCCCTGATGCTCCCTTTGTGACATAATCAGGCCCTTCAGATCCTGAACTTAAAATTTCAAAACAATTTCCATAGGTGGGAGAGTTGAGCAAGGAGGCAGGACAGCTGGGCCTCAAACTGAATTTCAAATATAGCTACCAGGAGCCTAGTCTATTTCACAATTCTGAGGTCTGCTGGCCTCGAAAAGCATGGCTTAGCTACCTTGGTCAAAATTTTAAACTTTATTTACATTTTTACTCTACTGACCAAAATTTGATACGGGCTGCAAGCTGTTGGGCCGCTGCTAATACGTATTCAATTTAACTTTGTCAGTACTTGCAAGACTGATCTTGCTCAACTAGAGTTCAGTTTTGAGACTACATTTTGAGACTCCTAATAATTTTTCTGTATCAGTATTTCTCAAACTAGAGACCAGGAGCTATCCCATAAGGAGATTTCAGAGCTCATTTATACCCACTTCCTTCCCTGTATTTGTATCTATAGTACTTTCTGTCCTTGGGCATTTTCTGCTCACCCAGTTAGAATCACAGGGCTCGCAGGCAACAGCAAGGGCAACCATGACAAGGAGTTATACATTTTTTCCTTCTGTTGGAGATTTTTAGAGATGAGCTGTCATGAAACCAAGGTTCTGTCTTATCTTTGTCTTCCACATCTATAAAAATCATACTCTCCTCCACACACCTATAAATACATAATCTAGCTTCCTGAGGGCGAAGGGGGACCTGTTCTGGGTGTGTTTTCTTGTCTGCAGTATTTCAGAGTGATAAGTTGCTCTGGGGTTTCACTTCAGCATTGGATCTCCCTTCAGACTCCCCGTCTTGTCTCTCTGTACCACAGATCAGGGGAGAGAAGTGGACTGAATGCTAGCTGAGGACACGGGCTTTGGCCACCATCTTCAGAGTGGCACTTAACCCTGGCAGGTGGTGTCAGTCTGGTTTAAGAAAAGACATTACTGACTATGCCTACAGCTGGGTGCCTTTACAGTAGCCAGTAAAAGAAAAAAGAAGGCCTCTCAAAATGCTTCCTTTAATTGACTGTTTGCTACTTGGTGTTTGTAGAAGCAAAGCATAGATTTCTAGTTTCCCTCTTAATTATTTATAATAGCACCCCACCAATTGGGCCTAAGAAATACATCTGACCGAGAGACTTTTATTTTGTTTGGAAGAAAGCCCAGTTGAGAAAAAGTTTAAGTTAAAGAGAAGTAGGATTCTCACTGACCTTTTTTCTCTTCCTTCTTTTGCTTTGCCAAATCTTTGAGACTTAAATTATCTTTATAAGGCTAATTAGCAAGGCCACGATTTCTTTATACCCTAGAAATATGCAGAATTTTTGAGAGGTTAAAAAGATCTTTAAAGTTTATTTACCCATTCTCACAAATCCCCAGTTTACTTTATCATTTCTTTGGAAAATATTACTAAAGTTAAGTATAATACTGTTTTATAATACTGCTGAGGGCTTTGAAGGGTATATGTGATTTTCTATTTCAGAGTATAATATTCAGATAGGAGCATTTTTGCCATTTGAGTAATACAGCCAATTTTTAGCTCTAGGATCCAAATTTAAAATAGATTGGAGGTAGGACTCAGTCTCATTTCGAAAACATGTGGCCTCATTTTCACTAAGAAAAATAAAAAAGATAGGGAAGGAAGGTGAGTGATAATAGCAGAGAAGCTTAAAGCAAATAAAAAATGCCATAACCTTTATTGCCTTATGGAAGTAGAAATTTAATACATAATTATTATGGAAGCTGCTATCATCCATATTTACTATTTACTCAACAACTTCTTGAGCTTCAACACTTTTATTTCTCACATTTTTTCCTTCCTGCCCAAGTCTCCCTCCTTAACTCCACACACACAGATGTTTCACGAAGGCCGAGATTCTGCTGCTTTGCCCTGGTTCCTTCTATTCACAGGTGTCTCTGCACCTGATTCAGTTAACAAGTAGAATTGCATATGCTGATCTCTCTCTAACCCCCCCAAAAATAAATAAACACACACACACACACACACGAAGCCTGGGTGGCTCAGTCCGTTAAGTGTCTGATTTCGGCTCAGGTCGTGATCTCGCAGTTCATGAGTTTAAGCCCTTTGTCGGGCTCTGCACTGACTGCTCAGAGCTTGGAGCTTGCTTTGGATTCTGTGTCTCCCTCCCTCTCTTCACCCCCCCCNAAAAATAAATAAACATTAAAAAAAAAAAAAAAAAGAATAGCATATGCTGCCAGTGCCAAGATAACCAGTTTGCCTACTCCTGGCTTTTATGATTTGGGGTTTGCCCTTTTTCTTGGGAATTTATTCCACAGTTCTCACCCTCCTGACTCCTGGACTCTGGCTGGCCTCTCCAGACACTATGATTAGTTGCTCACTGCTGGTGGGTGACTACCATTTCCAGTAAAGTCTTGTGTGCTTGGGTCAGGTTGGGGTCACTTAAATCTATCAGGCAATCAATTTCAGGTTCTTCTGTGCAGCCATCAAAATTTGAATGAGCAGACAGACCCCTTCTCAGATCTTATGCATAAGTTTATTGGAATGGGGTCTCCAACCACACATAATTTTTTTAATTGTCCTAAATCTTTTTAATATACCTCCAGGGTTGAGAGCCATTGACTTAAAACCTTGAGAATTGCTCTTTATATCCTCTTCCATGGCTGAAGGTAAAACCTAAAAACCATTCTTCTCATCCGTTCTTCTCATTAATTTGTGCTTTTTATAATCATATGAACACTAAGCCTTTTAGAAATCATAATTAATCTATCTGTTTGCCTTTCCTTGGCCAGGGAGAAATAAAATAAAAGGACATTGTATTCCTTAGGAGCACTGAATTTCAGAGACAATGGAGCATGCAAGAGAGAAAAGGGGCCCTTCCACCTGATGAGGATTCACTCAGTGAAATTAAATTCACAACCTCTGTATCCATCTTTTCCTTTTACCATGAAACACATAAAAGGAAAATTTATTTTAAAATGTCTGTGAAGGTAGAGAGGTTGCAAACATGGAAGCTGTTTCTAAAAGAAATCAAATGTGGAGGAAAACCCTTGATTAGGCTACTCTGGACGTTAGCAGCATGAAATGACTAAGAGAGACAATGAAGGCTACACAAACTAGAAAGGGAGTTTAGATTTGTTTCTTGTTTTGTTGCATTTTGTTTTGTCTTTGACACAAAGAAGCCAACAGAAATGCTTGTGTGAAAGTAAATGAGCAGTTAGGCACAACAACAAATGAACCAGCAAGGCAGAAGGCAAACGCCAGTGGCTCACCAGTGAGATAAGTATAGGAAATAAGCTAAAAGACATGACTACATAAGACAGATGTAACAAACACAGACAGCAGATGAGAATCACATATAAATAACAGAGGCAGCTGGAATTCAGCTGAACCCTAGACCCTCTCTCCTATTATCTCTGCCTAAATAATCACAGACATTTCCTCTATTCTCTGAACCCATGGCCCCAACTGCCTAATTGATATTTCTGCTTGTGCCTCATACATCAGTATGTTAAAAACCAACTTCTGGATCTTCCTCTGTCACTTTTGCTTGTCTCAGGGAATGTCACCACCATCCATCAGGGAGTAAGTAAGAACCACAGCATTAGCTTTGACACTTCTCTTTCTCTCAGCCTCCATAGCCAGTCTGTCACAAATCCCTGTCACGTCGGCGCCTTCAAATGGATTCACTTTTCTCTATCACCACTGCCACTCGCCACCCCGTTATAGTGTCCTCCTGCATTCATAGGAGTCCTCTCTGCCCCGCAGCCAGAGAGATCTTTTCTAAATTCACTTTTATCATTTTAAAACCTGTAGCCTTCCTCAGAAACCCTTTGATGGCTTTCAGGGCTAAAGGATAGAGACCAAAATCCTAACCCATACTTATAAGTCCAAGCATGACTGGCACTGGCTATCTTTACAACTTCAACACTGACTTCTCTTCCCTTCCTTTTGGCACTTAAGCTGTACCCTTGTCACTGGATAAGCCATGCACACCAGCTCTCGTTCTCAATGGAGCAATGGATATTTCACAATGTCTGGAGACATTTTTAATTGTCATGACTTAACATCTAGTGGATAGAGGGCTAGGGAGTTACTTACAATGCACCGGACAGCTCCCCCACAGCAAAGGATTATCTGATTCAAAATGTGAATAGTGCTGATATTGAAGAGCCCTGTTCTACAGGAACACTACTCAGAACTGCAATAGGACACAGAAAAGAAATCTGAATAGAGTGAGAGCTTAACAGAGGCTTTATTGAGAGTGATGGATGAGTCAAGATATGAAAGACTGGAAGGAGAAGAAAATAACTAAATAGATGGAATGGTAAAGGACAGAGAAGTTGAATTTGAGAATTCCCTACATGAATTTATTGAATTTAAAATCAGCATAATCTTGAGATTACATCACTAGAGAACATTAGTCATGGTATATATGCTTCTGGCCCGCTATTTGAAATCTCCAGATTATGCTTCTTGGGGGGAAGGAACAACTTCTCTATATCTAAATAAACATACTAAAAATCATACATATCCCTCATGCAGTTCTGTAGCAATTTGGTATTGTTAACTATTTGGGAAGAAACTATTCCTGCAACTTATTTAATGCTTAAGCTTGAAATGGAAATGGAAGACAGAGCCTTTCTTACATGTAACAGGAAAGCATTCTGTGTCTTCTTGTGAGGTGTTTTCTAGTAGTTCCAAGCGGCTGATGAAAAAGGTAGACATAAATACACTAACAGCGAGTGAAATGCAAATAGGAGTGGGTATACAAAAAGAGTAACACTTGACTCTAAATGGAAACATCAGGAACATCTTTCCAGAAAAGGCAGTATTTGAACTACTTTGAAAGATGAGTAGGAATTTTCTAGGTACAAGAACAAAATCTGCAAAGTTCTTGGGATTAAACAGAACACAACAGAACACAGCATGTGGTCTGTGGAGTGTTTGAGATGAAACTGGAAAGGTTGGAAGGAGCTAGAACATGAAGAGTTTTAAATCCTGAGATAAGGAATTTGGATTTATATATAGCAAACCATCCCAAGGATTTAAGAAAGAAATGACATAGTACATTGAGGTTTTACAGAACTCTCCCTGGCCAAATGTGGAAGGTAACCTAGAACGTGGGGACTGAGAATATAGAGACTGTTTAGGAATCCATCAAAATCATTTCCAGAGAAATGAAGAAAAGCATGACTTAAGGCAGTGACAGTAGGGGTGAGAGAGAGGGAGTGATTTTCAAAGATAATTTGGAAGTAGAAATGGCATAGTACTGGCAGTGGTGACGAGAGAGGGGAGTCTTGGATGATTCTCATGTTTCTAATTTGATTTTCATTATGCACTACGAAGCCATTAACAAAGAAAGGGGATTTTGAAGGAACAGGTTTGAATGGACAAAGAGGAGGTTGGTTTTGGACATGCTGAGAGGAAGTCATCCATGAACCTCTAGTTGGAGTGGGCAGGACTGGTGCTCAGAAGAGAGGTCAGAACTAGAGAGAGATTTGAGTTACCATGGTGAGGTGGTAACTGATGCTATGGGATGAAGGTGGTACCCCAGAGAAAGGTTATGAAGAGAGGCAGACTCCTACCGTATATCGCCCAGGGAGGGTTTAGAAAAGAAAACCCTTGTTCTAAGTCTTTATCTAAAACTTGAATCACCTGAAGGATTTGCATTTTCAAAGTCGGGAAGAGAAAGTAATCAAATTACTTTTATGTCCATTTACACTGGTTTATTTATTCCGCTGGTATCAGGGGAACTAGTGTTAAAATGCCTTAAAATAGGTTCTATTTACAGCTCTCTGTGAGTCAGGAAGTCACAAAATCTTTGTAAATTCTGCAAGGTTTCAAGAACAGCCTTCCAGATATGTGCTTTCAGACCACAGGCATATGGTGAGAGAGTTCTTGCCTTCCAAAAGTGGTGATTAAAAAATAGGAAAGTTTGGATATGGTTTTAGACAGTTTTTTTAAACTGATATAGCACTAATGGACCCATTCTGTTTTAATGCCAACCTTAATTTTATTCACTTGAGAGCATACTTTGCCCATGGATTTCCATATGTATCTGTTTCAGAACTTTTTGTGCTTTATCTGGCATGTGGTCCATTCAGGTTAATGACCAGCCAAGTGATTATGGCCATTTTAATTATGTAAGCCAAAATACACTATTTAATTATTTTGTAAGTGACATGCTCAAATCAAGATCTAGCCTATTTATATTGAAATATATTTGACATATAACATTATGTAAATTTAAGATGCACGTTAAATCGGTGCATTTATATGCTGTGAAATGGTTGCCATTGTAGTGATGGTTAATGCCTCTACATTACATTATCATTTTTTTAAGTGCTTGGAATAATTATGTTCTAGTCCTTTAGCAAGTTTGATTATTATAATACAGTATTGTTGTCTGTATTCTAGCCTATTTTCTTGTTATATTGGATTACTATAAAATTGTGTTTGCCAAAACCAGTTGTAAACAACTAGGTACTGTGAACAGCTCTGATACAAATTTTGAATTGAATGTTCACTAGCAAATGGATACAACATATTTTTTATGTTAGCCATAAGACAAATCAGGGGCTTTTTACATTTCTGGTGATGTTTTTAATTGGTAGATAAGACAAGGAAGATAATCCAACAAAATCTTCCATCAGTTTTAATAATAGCAAATGGGGGTTTTGTTGTTTTATTTATTTTTATGGTGCCCTTTTGGAAAAAGGCATTATCTGAGGCCAGATAAAAGAGTGACTAACCAGCTAAAAGGTCATAAAAATGTTATTGCAAATTTAAACACAATTGTAAAATATTAGCAAAAATTCACTCATATTAGAATTAAATTTGAGAACTGGTTGAAGGGCAAGACTGTTTATATGTAAGGAGAACAGAATCAGAATTTAACAATAGATTTCTGAGACTATTTTCAAATAAATGTTATGTACACTAAGAAATGAGCAGGTATATAGGTTTTATATAGTTAGTGTATATTTTACTGTTGTTTACTCTCAAATAATCATATTTAATTTGAATTTTGATAGCTTTTAAAATAAACTAAAACTAATACAATATAATAAAGTTTGCTCAAAGACACAGAGCCAGTAAGTGGCAGAACCATTATGCAAGACTCAGATCATAAAAACTGCAAAGCTTATATATTTAATTACCATGCTATATGAGTGAGTGTCCCTAGTCTTTGATAGAGTATAAGAAGAGAATTTTAAGTTTCTTTCTATTTCTTGCACCCTTTCTTGTTGGGCTTTCTTCTGTCTTTGCCAGATGATCAGATAGATGTAAATGAGTGAGAAGTTTGGAAATGTTACTATCTTAAATGTAAACTAATATAATACATAAAGTGAAGGTACAAATAGTAGAAATACCAGAAAATTATAGAGTATAGGTTTCTTTGCTACTTTACTCCTCGTATGGTAAGTCCTGCAAATTTGGTGGCACCAGCTTCATGGGACTTGAGGGATAAAAACTCTATTGATTTTTATCTTTGACCACTTTAGTGTCAGTTTCAGATCCTTTAATATTATTTATATTTCATGAAAATATAATTCACACAGAGTGAAATGGGTTGATCTTAATTGTACAGCTCAGTGAATTTGACAAATGCATACACGCATGTAATTCACATCTCTGTCAAGATGTAAAAATTGTCATTAGCTCCAGAAAGTTCTCTCGTGCCTTTTCCTAGTCAATCCCCATGCCTCTCTCCACCCCTATCCAGAGATGACCATTGTTCAGATTTCTATCACCATAGATTAGCTGTACCTATTCTAGAACTTTATGTAAATGGAATCATGCAATATGTTCTCTATTAGGTCTGGCTTCTTTAATAAATGTAGTTTTGAACATTCATCTTGGTCCTGTGGATCAGCCCTTCTCCCCTTTCATTTCTGAGTAGTATTTCACTGTATGAGTTTTATATAATTTGTTTATCCATTTTTCTTTTGGATAGGTATTTCAGTTCTGCTTTCTGTTATAAATAAAATTATAAAATTGCTATGAACATACTTGTTGAAGTCTTTTGTGATCAAATGTTTTCTCTTTCTTTTAGATAAATATCTACAAGCAGAACTGCTTGGTCACAGAGTAAATGTATTTTTAACTTGATAAGAGACTGCCAAGCCATTTTCCAAAGTGGTTATACAGCTTTAAATTCCCACTTTATGTTCCCATTATCGATGTATGGAATTCCATTTGCTCTAAATCTTCTCTACATTTGGTATTGTCAGTCTCATTAATTTTAGCAGTTTTAGGAGGTGTGTCTTTCTACTTTAATCTTTTCAATCCTTTTGTGAAATTGGAGTCCTAAACTGTTCCATATTATACAAGTTCCAATACAAGTATATTTTACAGAGTTTGAAAAATGCTGAAAATTTAAGTAATGTAAAAATCACCTATATGTCTACAATTTGATACTTAAAAACATTTAAAATTTAACATAAAATATTTCAATATATAAAATTATAGTCCTATACTCTTTTGTCACTAAATGTACCCCCAAACTTTGAATTTTATGACATTATATTATTACATCATAGAGTATATCATAATTTATTTTACCATTTGTCTATCTCTCGGGATATGGATTGTTCCTAATTTTTTTCAACATGAGTAATGCTGTGCATGAAACATTCTTATAACAACATCTTGTGTATGATTCAGATGATTTCCATAGGACAGCTTTCCTATTAGATCATAATGTTGTCCCATCACTCATCTTTATAGCTCTTATTTCTTCTTCTTATCTCATTGTATTTAGTAGAAATTCTTGAATAATGTAAAATCCCAATGTTAATATCAGGCATCTTTACCTTGTGCCTGGTTTTAAGAAAAATGCCTCCCTCACCCCCAAGACTTGTAGGTTTATTTGTGGTAGATGTTCTTTCTGTTAGGAAGTGATGCTTATGAATGTTGCTTCCCACATTAGTTTCAGTTGTGATAATAGCGCCACTCATGGACATATTGTGTGCAGTGAGCATAAAACACGGGAAGCCTTACCCAGGTTGGGTAGTTCAGAAAAGTCCCCGAAACTCCTGTGTCTGCCACCTTGTCTGAGACAGAGAAAGCACTCAAAAAACCTTTATTGCATGCAGAGTCCATCAAATTAAGACCTGAGGACTGAGTTGAAGTGAGTTAGATGGGAGTTGGAGAGGGAGGTGGAAATAGGCCAGGTTGAAGGAACAGGCTGAGCTCTGATGGCTCTAAGGTGGGGGGAGCAGCTGCATATGCAGAACTGAGAAGTGGCCAGGTGGCGGAAGCAGAGAGAGCACAGGGCAGTAGGGTGCAGATGGAGCTGAGGAGGCCACGGGCTGTGCTCTACAGTGTGTTCAGGGTTTTTTCTCTTCTAGCTTTCAGAGAATGATAAAATTAATTGTTATTAAGTATCTTCTTGGGGAGCCTGGGTGGCTCAGTCGGTAAGTGTCTGACTTCAGCCCAGGTCACTATCTCACCCCGTAAGGCTCTATGCTGAATGCTTGCTCAGAGCCTGGAGCCTTCTTCAGATTGTGTGTCTCCTTCTCTCTCTGCCCCTCCCCTGCTCGCACTCTGTCTCACTCTGCCTGTCAAAAGTAAATAAATGTGAAAAAAAAAAAAGTATCTTCTGTTGGTGGCCTGGGTTGCTCAGTTGGTGGAATGAGAGTCCATGTTTGGCTCTACACTGGGTGTGAAGCCTACTTAAAAAAAAATCCTCTTTTTCCTTTGTCATGCGATCTTACATTTCACTGCAACAGATATTGGCATTATGTTTTGTTTTGTTTTTGCTTTTACATGATAAATTTTTGCTTATTGCTTTTTTCTCTGGACTTTACTTTTTCCACCATCCCTTCCTTTTTACCTTCATTTATCTTGCTTCCTCTCTCATACATATAAATGCTTATTACAAGCCAGACCCTAGAGATGATGATTTAACACCTCTCCTCTTGAGGATTGTAGTTAAGTCTCTCGTAAGTAGACTCTAATTTGACTTTATTTTGGATTCTTTGCCTTTTTTATTTTTTTAGCCTACTCCAAGTAGGTCTCCTTCCACGTCCTTCCCTTTCTTCTTTTTCCCTTCCTTGGTTAACATTTAGGACTTTTAGTTGATTATTAGTTAAATAATAAATGAATGCATTGTTGTTGTTATTTAAAATTAACATAATAAAAAATATAAAGCAATAAGAAAGCCCCCTGTTTCCTTCCACTTCTGCCTTTCTTCAGAAAATGTATACCATCAAGGGTTAAATATATGCTGGTACACTCTGAGCATACCTTTTGCTAAAAAGTGGTTTTATTAATTTAAATATTCTATTGGAGCTCTTGTCCTGCCTATACATATGTTTTTCATTTTTTAAATAGCTGCATAATAACTGAATTCATATGGATGAAGCATGGTTGACATTCTCTGCTAGTGATGGATATTCCAATTGTTTCCATTTTTTCACCAGGTATTGAACCAACAGTGCTTTAGTAAAACATTCTTGTACATATATTTTTATGAAAACATGCAAATAGTTCCCAAGGATAAATTCCCTGGAGGTGGAGTTGCTGGTATAATCAAGTATAGACACTTACATTTTTTATAGATACTTCAGAACTGCTTCCTCAAAGGCTTTACGAATTTCTATTTCTATCAGCATGAAAGTGCCCACTTTCTGGCTTTCTAATCAGTAATTTTTATTATCAGTCTTTGTAACTTTTTCAATCTAATGGGTTCAAACTAAAATACAATTTTTATTTACATTTCCTGAATACTTGTGAGGATGAGTACGTTTTCACATTTTTATTTTTACTTGTATTTCTGCTTTGAATTCCCTGTTCCCAGCAGGATTTCAGTTTTCTATTTCACATGTGTCTTTATATTTTAGTGGGAGGTTGGTAAAGGTTGTTTCCGGAGCGTCTATCCAGATGCTATTTTAAATGACGGCTTTACAGAGTTGAATTTTGAAAGTGAGAGGGGCAAAGTTGAGTGCTACTGCTTAAAATATTGCTTCTGTCAATGTGAGCAAGTTTTTTTTAATCTCTCTAAGCCTCAGGCTCCTAATTTACAAAACGAGGACCATAATAGCACCTATTGTTTGTTGAAAGGGTTAATTACCATAAACTGGAACACTAGCTGGTACAAAAATTCTGCTGTCCTTCCTGTGATTGTTGTCATTACTATCACTTTTGTTATCAACATTTTGTTAAAATCAAAAGGTATCTTCAGTTGGGAAAAATGCCATCGAATGAGCAAACTAGCAATGCTAGATATACTTTCAGGTCCCTATTTTACCTAATACAGTGGTTCTGGATATACCTGCTTTCCCCCAAGTTGGTTTTTGTATTCCCAGAATTTATGCATTTGCTCTCTTTCATGGGCTTAAAAATGTAGCCAAAAAAGAAACAGAGAAAACTATCGTAAATGAAGTGCATTCATGGGGGTAAAAGAGAGCTGCTGTTCTGGACCTTGGAGTCATATGTACACAGCATGTCATGAAACCTATCACATGATGAAAGCACATTAAAGTTACCTTTCAGGGGCACCTGGGTGGCTCAGTTGGTTAAGTGTCCGACTTCAGCTCAGGTCATGATCTCATAGTTTGTGAGTTGAAGCCCCGCATTGGGCTCTGTGCTGACAGCCTGGAGCCTGCTTTGGATTCTCTGTCTCCCTCTCGTTCTGTCCCTCCCCCATTCATGCTTTGTCTCTCTCTGTCTTTCAAAAATAAATAAAACATTAAAAATAAATAAATAAATAAAGTCACTTGCCATATTATACAAAATTCTGCCTCAAAGAAAGAAATGAATAAAGGGAAGCAAACCTACTCATTTAGCCTCCCCTTAGCAGGAGTTTATGGGATTAGCTGAAGCACAGATGTGTGGTAGTTGTGGTTGTTAGACTTATTCTTGATGGGCTTAGATGCACAACTGGAAATAAAAGGCTTTTTTTGAAATATGAATTGCTTCTTAAAAAATTCAACAAAAAATGAGAATGATGGCATCTCTTTCATTCCTAAAAGGAACCCCTACATCCTCTGAATGCTTTGCTTATATAAGGAGCAATCTTAGAGGAAAAGGGACATCTTAGCAGAAAGGGTCATAGACTCTTTGGGGTAACCAGAAGGCCCACTGTGTAAATAGCTCTCTTAGCTTTTTCAGAGTTCAAGATTTCTGCCTTTAGGTTTTAAGCATTTGCTATCTGTTTTATCTTCCCAGTCCTACCTGGAGGAGCAAACCTTAAATTATTATTAGTCACTAACGCCCCCATTGGCATTTATCATATCCTTTTTTTATGATTAGTAATTAAGACTAAGCCTGGAAGAAATTAAAAGTTGGAGATTAAGAAAAATAAGGGAATTGTTTTGAAAGACATGCCTTAACTTGAAGAGGACAGGCCAGTATGAGAGAATGGAAAGGGTGCCCTGAAGGTACTGGTTGTCTGAAGCGGGAGACCTAAGGGCAGGAGAGCGCAAAAAGAACAGCAGAAAGCATCTGCAAGGAAGCTCAGAGAGCAGTGACTGTTATGCTTGAGCCCAGTTCTGCCTCTACCTACCCATCTGCCTCATCATTTTATCCCTGTGAAACCAAGACCCTCTAGTATGCTAAACCAAACTTAAACAGGCGGTTTCTTCTACTTCCCTCCTCTCTTCCTTCTCCTCTTTTCCTTTTTCCTCCTCTTACTGAGATTTTGATTATTTAATTTAGGCTTTAAATCATAAAGCAAACCCATGCATTAAAAGTGAAGAATCTCCTCTCCACTTGAATATGGATCCACATTCATGTTGCTTTTCACTGTAATCATTTATTTGGTTACTTATTAATTTATTTGGTGAGAAAGTCAGTAAAATTTTAGGACTTCTGGAAAATACAAAAGGTATTTGAATATGTCATAAACCCACCTCATTTATTTCTGGCCTATACATGTATATTTCAGAGAGTTTGATTATAAAATAATAACTGATTACCATTAACTACTGGAAAATTTTAATTTTTGAAATCTTTAGTTTTCAGGTTCCTATAGGTCATTCACATAAAATTATTTTATAGGAAAGTGAAAATATGGGTCTAGAGCTCCAGAAAGAGGTCTAGGCTAAAGATAAGGACTTGGAATCATTAGTTTAAAAAAACTTAGAAATTTGATTACTTCTAGAAAACTGCTTTAGCAATAGTTTTGTTTTTTTTTAATGTTTTATTTATTTCTGAGAGAGAATGAGAAAGACAGCATGAGCAGCGGAGGGTCAGAGAGGGAGATACAGAATCTGAAAGAGGCTCCAGGCTCTGAGCTGGCTATCAGCACAGAGCCCAATGCGGGGTTCGAACTGTGAGATCATGACCTGAGCCGAAGTCAGACGCTTAATCGACTGAGCTACCCAGGCACCCCAGTTTGGGGTTGTTTTTAAAAGCTGTTTTTTTAAAGTAGCTTCTTTTTTTTTTTAATGTTTATTTATTCATTTTGAGAGAGGGAGTGTGTGAACAGGGGAGAGGCAGAGAGAGATGGAGAGAGAGAATCCCAAGCAGGCTCTGCACTGTCAGCACAGAGCCCAATGTGGGGCTCGATCTCATGAAACATGAGATCATAACCTGAGCCAATATCAAGAGACGGATGCTTAACCTACTGAGCCACCAGATGCCCTAATACTTCTGTTTTTGATGAGATTAAACACAATTGCTTTTAAAAAATCGATTACATTGTAAAACTTTTTTCTCCTTTTTAAAATAACATTGTTTTAACTTTTTAGTAATTCTCTACTGTGAAATTTCTAAATGTACGTAATCATTTCTTGTCTTTTTGAGCTGATAGCCTAATCCTAATGCATTTTTATAGTATATTTGAGAACTAACAGTAACAAAGTAGGACACAAACAGAGAAGAAAGACTAATTAAAATATCCCTTTATTATTGTGACCTCTCTGAATTCTGTATGGAAGTGTTAGCATTTGTTATCTGACTAAAACTTATGAATTTATTCTTTGAAAATCTTTCCAGAACCATGTTTATAATGTAATATATAAAACTCCAAAATATCAAGAAATTATCTAATTGCAAACAGTTTCTGATTTGTAATAAACATGAACACTAATGAAACTAGCAGAATTTAGTGAAACACATGGTTAGAATTGACCATCAAAAGGTAAACAAGACTAGTTAATATACCCTTTTTTTTTTTTCCCACTTTGTCTTCGGGCAAACAAGTTTAAAAATGATGCACTCCATGTGGACTGAATTCCATCCATAATACCCATTTAATGATTCTTCTTAATGCTCATAAATTTGGGGAAAATCAGAATACAATTTACTGCAGGTCATCTAGAGGTATTTACACTGTTTTAGAGGTTGAGCCTTGGATTCCTGTCTACATCACCTTTGGACCTAAGTAACAATTGTTTTGGGTTTTTTGCCTGTCAGATATAATACTGCTGTTTTAAATTTCTGAACTGCTAACTCTAGTAAATAAGGAGCATGTCATATACATCATTAAATCATCTGTTGATTTAGTCACTGAAATGCTCATCAGGTTTCTTTGGACATTTGTAAGTGTTTTATCAGAATTGAAACTTTTGTGTTAAGGTGGAGTAGAAGGAACATAAACAAGTTGTAGCATGTTTAAGCTATTTCCAAATATCAGACAATATATGAAATGTCTCCTTAGTTTACACATTGTCCAGTCATTCCATATACTTCCAAACATGCTATAGAAGACAGATGACATGTTAAAGACAACCTTAATAGTTCTGAGCAATTCTCTTTGTCTTCTCACATTGTGTGTGTGTGTGTGTGTGTGTGTGTGTGTGTGTTTCTTAAATAAGGAGACTGAAGAGATGCTGATGTTTTCTGGCTAACATTTGATGGGTTCTGTTGCCTCTGTGTGAGCAGTAACATTTTAAAGTAGTTACCTTACAGATCACAGTTTTCAACATTCCAAACTGAAAAAGGGGAAAGTATTCTGAAATCAGGTAGTGTTCAAATGATGAAGTAAGATTGCTTAGATATGTTGCTACTTAGCAATTAGGTGAAACTGAGCAATGATTTGTGAAGTTCCCTGAATTTCATCAAGTATAAAGTATATTTATGTTTAAAAAATGATGTCAAACTAAATGATATTTGAGTTCATCTCTATAACAAAGATTGATTATTTGAAGAAGCAAAATGTTTTATTAATATATTTTAAGATACTTAATATTTTATATTTTATTATCCATCTGTTCAGATTCTTCATGAGGAAGAATTTGTTCTTTCAATTATCAGCTTTTAATTTGAAAATATATCAGTCTCAGTAGCTTTAAATCAATAATAGATCTAAATAAATGACATATTTTGTTTCAATAATTTCATGCCACTTCATCGAAGGGTGTCCAGTAATCCTTGTTAAGGCTAAATTCTTTAGTTTGTACAATTCACTGTGTGTGCTTTTTTGACATTTAGAGAATTTATCTCCATTATGTGAAATGTGAGTTGCTCTGTTTATTAGTATTGAACGGAAAAAAGAATTGAAGTTTGCACATAGATACAAAGACATAAAAGCTATTTTTGTAAAGAAATTATGGGAAAAAATGAAGACAAATAAGCACATGATCATCTATATTTCAGCAGTGTATCCTAGTGGCATCTTATCAGAGGAGAGGTGCTGAGAGGTGGGAAGAGGTCTGATAGAAAGAGCGGTGGGGGTGCCTGGTGGCTCAGTCGGTTGCGCGTTTGACTTCGGCTCAGGTCATGATCTCACAGTTTGTGGGTTCGAGCCCCGTGTCAGGCTCTGTGCTGACAGCTAGCTCAGAGCCTGGAGCCTGCTTCAGATTCTGTGTCTCCCTTTCTCTCTGACCCTCCCCTGCTCATGCTGTCTCTATCTCTCTCTCAAAAATAAATAAAATATTTAAAAAAAAAAAAAAGAAAGAAAAGAAAGAGCTGTGGTACTAATTGTTGAGGACATGAGCATGAGGCATGAGCTTGGCTGAGTGAAGGTTACCCCACTGCTCCCCTCATGCACCTGTTATTCTGCATCTCTGCACTTGCCGTGAGTGTCAGCAACTTCTAGCCATAATATCAGCACTGAACTTCTGGGGGAGCGGGAGGAGGAAGCCCCTCTGCATGTTCACACTATTCCAAACAAAGCTAGGAAAATGTGCAGGTGTCTCATGCAAACCCTGCCAAAGTAATTATTAAATGTTACTGTGCTACATTAAATGGTGAATCATAATTAATAATGAAGGCCATGTTATATCTAATATCACATATATAAAAATATCAGAAATTTTTAAATTCAGTACGCTATACTGTTTTAAAGAATATGAAATTATGTGTTTCATATATAATGTATATATGAGAGTATATACGTAATGTATATACTTAATATATAGAGACTAACTTAACGAATGTTAGTCTGGATTTTATCTTTGGATAAATTAATTTTTCCAAAAGGTCTTAAACAGCTCAACTACTAATTGTCAAATCATGTGAAAATGGGCTTTTTTGTGACCTTTAAGAAATTAGGAAGAATCCCTAATTAAGGGAGTATGACAATTCTTTAATGTTTTACCTAAAACTTTCAAGAATTTTAAACTGAATAGTAATTTTTTTATAACATTTGAACCAAACTCCTTACTTGTAATTTATTTTAAGATGCTTTAGTAGTGCTACATGTTTTTGTTATTATATTACATGAAAGTCTGTTCCTTTGGGTAAGAAAATATCTGAGGGTCAGATTGGATGTACAGAAGAAATCACACTGATTTAGGAATCAGCAGCAGTGCATAATGGGACCTTGTTCTGTCACTCATCAGCTGAGTGAGTTTAGATAGACTGTTGACCTCACTTTCTCTATCTGTCCATGAAACATTGTTGATGAACTCCCATTGACTGAGTGCCTGCTCCATGCTGGGCAGCATTATTGCCAATATTTACAAGAGTACTGCAAGAAGGTCATCATTACACCCATTTTATTAAATGAAGAAACAAGTTCAGAACATTCAGCAACTTGCTCACGATCACATGGCTGATAAGTGGCCAATGAGGAGATTCCAAACTGCCTGGATATAAAGGTTCATGTACTTTATTACACACATTTAAATTTCTCTGTAGTACTGTTCTGGAAGATGGCAGAGTAAGAGAATCCTAAGCTTAACCTCATCCCACAGACATACCTAGATAACAGATATATCATTGGAACTAACTCAGAAAATGAATGGAACACTGGCAAAATAGACCATCCACAGTTAATTGTAGGGAGGAGGCCATATTGAAAATGGTAGGAAGGACAGAGTCTCAGTCAAGAATGAAACTAACCCAAGAGACTGAGCACATTGGGGAACACTATAAAAATGGAGAAGGGAGATGTACAAACACCATACCAGACACCCTAGACATAAGGGACCTGTGCTAGGAAAACAAGTCCCCAAAACATTTAGCTTTGAAAACCAAAGAGACTTAACTTTGCAAAGCTTTACAATAAGTGGGACTTAACACCAGGAACTTTAAAAATCAACTGGAAGAGCTGGAAGGAAATAGGAAACTGAGACACCCCCCCACCCCACCCTTAAAGAGCCAGCGTAAAAAACAATCCATCTCATATATAGCATAGAAGGAGCAGTTTGAAAGTACCCAGGGTATACTGGAAGAAGATTTATTTATTAGTCTCAATACATGCACTAGAGGGTTAGGGATCTTTAGGAGACTTCTCCAAGAACAAAAAAGCTGGTGGGTGCCATTATTCTTCCTCCTCCCCAGCCTACATACAAGGACATCTGCAGGAACCAGCATGAGCACTTACCACCTCGCTTGCAAATACAGCATGCCTGCCCCTGCATTCTCCTGTGGATTTGCCCCATCCAACCCACACCACCCACACCACTTAGGAGTCCTTCTAAGCAGCACCTGATGTGTCTCATTCTGCAAGCAGACCTGACAGTGACCAACGTTACTCCAAAGGGCCATTGTAGCTGACAAGACTGAAGGCAAATATGGTTCAGCATGCAGCACTCTTAGGAGACACCCCTGAAGTGCCAGGTTCTGATGAAGGGGATATTGTGCTACAGGGCACCACAGAATCTCTTCTTCATAAGGCCACTACTTTTAAGATCAGGAGATATAGCTGACTTTCCTAATACATAGAAACAAACAGAGAGTTGGATGAAGTGAGGAATAGAGGAATATGTCCCAAATGACAGAACAGGACAAAATCACAGCAAAATAACTCAATGAAATGGAGATAAGCAATATACCTGATAGAAAATTCACAGTAACAGTGATAAAGAAAGATACTTACTGGACTTGAGAAGAGTGGAGGATCTCAGTGAGACATTCAACAATGAGATAGAAAATATGGAAAAGAACCAATTAGAGATGAAGAACTCAATAACTGAAATTAAAAATTCACTAGAGGGAATAAGTAGTAGACCAGAGGAAGCAGAACAGATTAGCAAGCTTGAAGACAGAGTAATAGGAAGCATCCAAGCTAAACACCAAAAACAAAACAGAATAATAAATAATTAGAATAGGTTAAGAGAACTCAGCAACACATCCAGCATAATAATATTCACGTTATAGGGATTTAGAAGGAGAAGACAGAGAAAAGGGGGCAAAAAATTTATTTTAAGAAATAATACCTGAAAACTTCCCCAATCTGGGAAAGGAAACAGACCTCCAGATCCAGGAGGCATATAGAGCCCCAACAATACCAAACCAAGGAGGTCCACACCAAAACACATAACAATTAAACTGGCAGAAAGTAGTGATACAGAGAAATTTTAAAAAGCAGCAAGAGAAAACAGTTACATACAAAGGAAACTTCATAAGGCTATCAGCTGACTTTTCAGCAAAAACTTTATAGGCCAAAAGAGAATGTCATGATATACTCAAAGTGCTGAGAGGAAAACAAACAAACAAACAAACAAAACAAAACAAAAAACCCTGCAGCCGAGATTGCTTTATCTAGCAAGGCTATCATTTAGAATGGAAGGAGAGATAAAGAGTTTCCCAGATAAATATAAGTTAAAGATGTGCATCACCACTAAACTAGTCTTATAAGAAATGTTAAAGGATAGAAAGGGCCATAATCAGGATAAAAAAGTTAAGAAAGGAAAAAATTACACAAGTATATGCAAACATAATAAAGGTAGATTAATCACTTATAAAACCATTATGCAGGTTGAAGCACAAAAGCACTAAAATCAATTATATCTATAAAATTCAGTTCACAAAATGAAAGGATGTAAAATATGGCATCATAGACATAAAACATGGCAGGGATAGAAAAAATTTAGTACTTTACAGTGGATTCAAACTTAAGCAACCATCAAATTAATTGGAATGTGCTATATGCATAAGTTGTTATATATAAACCTAATGGCAGCAATGAATCAGAAACCTGTCATAGATAAAAAATAAAGAGAAAAGAATCTAAGTATATAATTAAAGAAAGCTATCAACCACAAAGGAAGAGAGAAAGAGAAGAAATGAATAAAATAACTACAAAAACAACCATAAAAAGTAACAAGGTAGAAATGAGTACATATTTATCAATAACTACTCTGAATATAAATATACTAAATGCTCCATTCAGAAGACATAGGGTAATTGAATGGATTAAAAAGGAAGACCTATCTATATGCTGCCTGAGAGAGACTATTTTCAGACCTGAAGTCACATGCAAATTGAAAACGAAAGGATGGAAAAACATTTATCATGCAAATAGAAGCAAAACAAAAGCTGGGGTAGCACTACTTATATTGAACAAGTTAGTCTTTAAGAAAAAGACTATAACAAGAAACAAAGTAGGAGACTACACAATCATAAAGGGGACAATCCAACAAGAAAATATAACAATTGTATATAGTTATCCACCCAACATGGAGGCACCCAAATACATAAGGATACTATTAACAGACATAAAGGAAGAAATCAATAGTAATACAGAAATAATAGGGACTTACCCTTCCCCCCACTAAATCAATGGATAGACCATCTAGACAGAAAATCAACAAGGAAACAAACTGTGGCTTTGAATGACACCTATGCATCTAACGGATAGATTCAGAGCACTGCATCCAAAAACAGTGGAATACATATTATTTTCCAGTGTACATGGAACATTCTCCAGAATACATCACTGTTAGGCCACAAAATAAACCTCAAGAAATTCATAAAGATTGAACTCTATCATGCATCTTTTCCAACTACAATGATATGAAGCTAGAAATCAATCACAAGAAAAAAAAATCTGGGAAAAACACGAATATATAGAGATAAAATAACATGCTACTAAATAATGTATGGGCCAAGCAGGAAATCAAAAGTACATGGAGACAGGGGCGCCTGGGTGGCTTAGTCAGTTAAGCATCTGACTTTCGCTTAGGTCATGATCTCGCGGTTTGTGGGTTCAAGCCCCGCGTCGGGCTCTGTGCTGACTGCCAGCTCAGAGCCTGGAGCCTGTTTCAGAGTCTGTCACTCCCTCTCTCTCTGACCCTCCCCTACTCACGCTGTCTCTCTCTCTCTCCTAGAAATAAATAAAACATTAAAAAAAATTAAAAAAAAACAAAAGTACATGGAGACAAATCAAAATGAAAACACAATGGTTCTAAATCTTTGGGATGCAAAAAAAGCAATTCTAAGAGGGAAGGTTATAGCAACACAGATCTACCTCAAGGAGCAAGAAAAATTTCAAATAAACAACCTAAACTTACACCTAAAGGAGCTATAAAAAGAAAAAGCCCAAAACAAGTAGAAGGAAGGAAATCATTAATTAGAGGAGAAATAAATGAAATAGAAACTAAGAAAACAGGAGCTGGTTCTTTGAAAAGATCAACAGAAAATAATAAATCTTTAGCCAGAAGAAAAAGGAGAAGAAGAGGAATAGGTAGAAGAGGAGGAGAAGGAAGAGAGGAAGAGGGGAAGGAGGGGGTGGAGGGGGAAGAGATAGAAAATTCAAATAAATAAAATCAGAACTAATAGAGAGGAAATAACAACTGATACCACAAATACAAACAATATCACGAATACAAATACTGTGAAAACTATATGCCAACAAATTGAACAATCTGAGGGAAAAGGATAAATTCCTAGAAACATATAACCTCCCAAAGTGAATCAAGAAGAAATAGAAAATTAGAAAACACCAATTACTAGCAATGGAAAAACTCCCAACAAACAAAATTCCAGAACAAGATTGTTTCACAGATGAATTCTAGCAAGAATTTAAATTGTTTTAATGTTTATTTATTTTTGAGAGAGAGAGAAAAGAGCATGAATTGGGGAGGAGCAGAGAGAGAGAGGGAAGCATAGAATCCAAAGCAGGCTCCAGGCTCTGATCTGTCAGCACAGAGCCCATGCAGGGCTTGAACCCACGAACCGTGAGATCATGACCTGAGCTGAAGTTGGATGCTTAACTGACTGAGCCATTCAGGTGCCCCTCTAGCAAACATTCAAAGAAGAGTTAATACCTATTCTTCTCAAACTATTTCAAAAACAAAGAGGATGGGAAGCTTCAATTTCATTCAACAGGCCAGCATTACCCTGATACCAAAACAAGATAAAGACACTAGAGAGAGAGAGAGAGAGAGAGAACTAATTACAGGCCAATATCTCTGATGAACACAGATGCAGAAATCCTCAACAAAATAGTAGCAAACTGAATCCAACAATACATTAAAAAAAGCATTCAGCACAATCAAGTAAGATTTATTCTTGGAGTGAAGACTGGTTCAATATTGGCAAATCAATGAATGTTATACATCACATTAACAAGAAAAAGGATAAAGACATATGATCATTTCAACAGATACAGAAAAAGCATTTGATGAAGTACAACACCCAATCATGATAAAAACTCTAAACAAAGTAGGTTTAGAGAGAACATACCTCAACATAATAGAGGCCGTATATGAAAACCACAGCTGGGGTGCCTGGGTGGCTCAGTCAGTTAAGCATCCAACTTCAGCTCAGGTCATGATCTCACGGTTCATGGGTTCGAGTCCCGCATCGGGCTCTGTCCTGACAGCTAGCTCAGAGCCTGGAGCCTGTTTCGGATTCTGTGTTTCCCTCTCTCTCTGACTCTCCCCATTCACACTCTTTCTCTCTCAGAGTAAATAAAAAACATTTAAATAAAAAGAAAAGCCACAGCTAACATCATACTCAATGGTGAAAAACTGAGAGCTTTCCCTCTGAGATCAGAAACAAAACAAGGGTGTCCACTCTCACCACTTTTATTCAACTTAGTGCTGGAAGTCCTAGTCACAGCAATAAGACAACAAAAAGAATAAAAGGCATTCAAATTGGTAAGCAGAAAGTAAAAGATTCACTATTTGCAGGTGATAGATACTATATGTCAAAAACTCTAGACATAGAGTTTATATATATACATATATATACACACATATATATGTATATATGTGTGTATATATATATCAGTAAAATTGAATACTGTAAATGATAAATTAATTCAGTAAAGTCACAGGATTTATAATGAATATATAGAAATCTTGCATTTATATACACTAATAATGAAGTAGCAGAAAGAAAAATTAAGAAAACAATTCCATTTACAATTGCACCAAAAATAATAAAATAATTAGGAATAAATTTAACCAAGAAGGGGAAAGACTTATACTCTAAAAACTAAAACCATTGATGAAAGAAATTGAAGATGGCACATACAAACAGAAAAACACTTCATGGTTATGGATTGGGAGAAACAATATTATTACAATGCCCATACTAGCCATAGCAATCTGCAGATTCAGAGCAATCCATATCAAAATACCTACAGCAGTCTTCACAGAACTAGAACAAATAATCCTAAAATCCAGTAGCCAAAGCAATCTTGAAAAAGAACAAAACTGGAGTCATCACAATCCCAGATTTCAAGATTTACTACAGAGCTAAAGGAATCAAAACAGTATGGTAGTGGCACAAAATAGACACACAGATCAATAGAACAGAATATAGAGCTCAGAAATAAACCTGTGCTTTTACGGTCAATTAATCTATGACAAAGTGGGAAAGAGTATACACTAGGAAAAAGACAGTCTCTTCAATAAACAATGAGAAACTGTGAATGAAGCCTAACTACTTTCTTACACCATGCACAAAAATAAGCTTAAAAATGATTAAATACAATTCCTAAAAGGAGGCATTGGCAGCAGTCTCTTTGACATGAGCCATAAAAGCATTTTTCTAGATATGTCTCCTTTGACAAGGAAAATAAAAACAAAATTAAACTGTTGGGACTACACCAAAATAAAAAGCTATTGTACAGTGAAGGAAACCATCAACAAAACAAAAAGACAGCCTACTGAAAAGGAGAAGATATTTGCAAATGATATATCTGATAATGGGTTAATATCCTAAATATATAAAGAACTTATACAGTTCAATACTAAAAATAAATAAATAAATCATGCAGTTTAAAAGGGTCTGAATAGGCATTTTTCCAAAGAAGACATACAGGTAGCCAACAGACACATGAAAAGATGTTCAACATCACTCATCATCAGAAATGCAAATCAAAACCACGATGAGAGATTACACCTCTCAAAATAGCTAAAATCAAAATCATAAGAAATGACAGGTGTCAGTGAAGATGTAGAGAAAAAGGAATCCTTGCTTACTCTTGGTGTAATGTAACTTGGTGCAGCCATTATGAAAACAGTATGGGAGTTCCTCAAAAAATTAAAAATAGAAATACCACATGCTCCAGCATTTCTACTATTGGATATTTACCAAAAGAAAATGAAACCATGAATTTGAAAAGATATATGCACCCCAGTGCTTCTTGAAGAGTTACTTGTCATCACCAAGATATGGAATCAACTCAGATGTTCATCGATAGAGGAATGGATCAAGAAGTTGTGTGTGTGTGTGTGTGTGTGTGTAATGGAATATTACTCAGGCATAAAAAAAAGAAGGAAGTCTTACCATTTCCAACAACATTGATGGATCTAGAGGGTATAATGCTAAGTGAAATCAGTCAGAGAAAGACACATACTATATGATTTCACTCTTATGTGGAATTTAGGAAACAAAACCAAAAAAGATTTTTAAATATGGAAGAAGTGGTTGCCAAAACGGAGGTAGATGGGGGGATGGGTGAAATGGGTGATTAAGAATATATATATCATGATGAGCACTGAGTAACGTGTGTGTGTATTGGGGAGGGGCAGAGAGTGAGGGAGAGAGAATTCCAAGCAGGCTCCATGTTGTCAGCTCAGAGCCTGATGTGGTGACTGAACTCATAAACGGTGAGATCACGACACGAGCCAAAACCAAGAGTCAGATGCTTTTTTTTTTAAATTTTTTAATGTTTTATTTATTTCTAGGAGACAGAGAGAGACAGCGTGAGCAGGGGAGGGTCAGAGAGAGAGGGAGTCACAGACTGAAACAGGCTCCAGGCTCTGAGCTGGCAGTCAGCACAGAGCCCGACGCGGGGCTCGAACCCACAAACCGCGAGATCATGACCTAAGCGAAAGTCGGACGCTTAACCGACTAAGCCACCCAGGCGCCCGCCAATAGTCAGATGCTTAATCAACTGAGCCATTCAGACGCCCCCCTCCATCACAGATCTTAAGACAAACTAATAGCATATAATCAAACTGGATATAGTCTGTGCTCATTTATTAATATCACTGTAAATAAAATTATTGAAATTACTGTCCTCGTATCTCTCAATGTTAGGATTCCCTTCAGGACCACTTTTACATCTTGCTTCCAATTTATTATTGCATAACTATTTCATCAGGTGTTTGTTTATTTGTAATCTCCTAGTCTGTGGATTTCTCTATAGAAATAGAAGATGTCTGTTCCCCTGCTAGCATAGCTAATTCTTTTTGTAAATGATGTAGATTTATAGTCTTGGTTTATCATCCAAACTTATGCCAGCTCTTTCTTTTCAGAATCTAATTCTGTTGCTTTGTTATAGTTTCATCATGCATTCTGAGGTACAGCTGTGTAAAAATACCTTCATGCTCAGAGGTTCCTTTTGTAATAGAAAGGAACTTTAATTACTACCAGGCTAAAGAAACCAGCCATAATTCAAAATAGCTGCACTGTTTTGGCAAGATATACATTAATTTCCCCAGTGGTTAAAAATGTTTTAAAAATATAAATGAAGTAGTTAGTCCTTGTAGAATCAAGGAAATAATGACAAGGCATTTTAATTGTTTTTAACAAATTCAGACTTGAGCATTCTCATTGCCTTATTACTTCTAGTGACTTGGCTTCCTTTGGGTGCCTACCCCACGGGTAAATCTTGTAGCAGTTACAACTGTGCTTCATTTTATGTCTCTCTACTTTGTGTCCAAGGATTATGAAATTTAGAAATTGACTTTGACATGACTTGATAAGATTGGTATCATACAAATAGCTCTTTTCTTTAGTATATAGGTTTGCTATCTGACTGTTATAAACCTTCTTAAGTCAGTTCAGAAAGTTTAAGACATGGGGCAGGTGAGATGAAGTGGAGAGAGGTGGAATCTGCATACCTTTCTTGTAAACTCTGGAATTATATTTGTTATAGATTCTAAATGAGAGACTTAGGCTCAATGATAACTCCCCCAGCTTTATATGCACCTGTAAGTTTCATAAAAATACTGTTTGATCATTTTATGTATGAAGTCAGTACTGAATAAAAACTTATTAAATAGATATTAGTTAGGAAGGGCTTCATTTAGACATTTTGGCATATTATGATGCCTAATGGTGGAATTTTCTAATACTTGAAATGTCACATTTTAGATGACTTTTCTTTAATTTTACTTATTAAATTCTTAAAATGCATTATTACACAGCAATGCATGACTACATCTCCAAAGAAATTAAAATATTTTTGAATAAGTTGATCTATCTTCAAATCTATCTACTTTTCCAGAAAAAAAACATTGTTATCAGCTTGGTGTGTATCCTCCAGATCTGTATTTGGTATATTTAAATATATCTAGAAAATATATGGTGTTGATTTGTATGTATGTGTTTTATATACATAGTATATTGTAATTGTTGATCATCTTTCAATAAAGTTTTCTAAGAGTTTCACAGTTAACAATTCTGGTGAAAAGCGTTTCATGCCACCATTTTTATCTCAGGCACAACTGAGAAGGAGTTGAAATTTTTCCTTGGGTGCTATTATTTTGCTTATCATCTTCCTTGCCCATCTTCATTTTTCTTTTTTTTCTTTCATGTTTTTATACTAATTCTACATAGTTAACATACAGTATAATATTAGTTTCAGGTATAAAAAATAGTGATTCAACACTTTCATACAACACGCAGTGCTCATCACAAGTGCATTCCTTAATCCCCATCACCTATTTAACCCTTCCTTCTTGCACCTCCTTTCTATAACCATCAATTTATTCTCTATAGCTAAGAGTCTGTTTCTTGGTTTGCCAGTTCTACGTTTGAGTGAAATCATATGGTATTTGTCCTTCTCTGACTTATTTTGCTTAACAAAATATTCTCCAGTTCCATAGTTCCATCCATGTGATTGTAAATGCCAAAATTTCATTCTTTTTAATGGCTGAGTAGTATTGCAGTGTGTGTCTGTGTGTGTCTGTGTGTGTCTGTGTGTTTGTGTGTTTACATTTTCTTTATCTGTTCATTAGTCAATGGACATTTAGGCTGTTTCCATAATTTGGCTATTGTAAATAATGCTGCTATAAATACTGAGGTGCATGTATCCTTCTGAATTAGTAATTTTTGAATTCTTTAGTTAAATACCTAGTAGTGTGATTGCTGGATCATAGGGTAGTTCTACTTTTAACTTTTTGAGGAAACTCCATACTATTTTCCAGAGCGACTGCATCATCTTTACTTTTTAATTCCTCTCCTCTCCTTCCTCATCCTATCACTTAGATTCTAAGGAAAATATTTCTGTTCTTTGCTTTGTACTTAAGTAAACATATTACTTACAGTACCTGTATATTAATTCTTGGCACCAAGTATAAAATAAAAGGATTTGTTCTAGTTCAAAGAACTTCCAGTACCAAGACAATGGGGACATTTTTTATGGAGCATGAGATTTATTTTTTGTCCCCAAAGTTCCACCTATTAGCTACCTACTCATTCTATGAGGCCGTGAAGCCAACTCAGCCCAAGAATATTTTGAAAAGAAAAGTACACTTTATGAGGTCCCTGGGGGGCTCAGTCAGTTAAGCTGCCCAATTCCAGATTTCGGCTCAGGTCATGATCTCAGGATACTGAGATCAAGCCCCTCATCAGGCTCCAGAGTGGGTATGAAGCCTTCTTTGGATTCTCGCTCTCTCTTTGCCCCTCCCCTGATCACATTCTCTCCCTCAAAAAAAAAAAAAAAAAAAAAAAGGAAAGAAAGAAAAGTGCACGTTTTGAATAGACCTTTCATTTGATTATGGAACCACTTTTTGGAGTTCCAACTAATAATCTGAAATTATAGGCTTCTTTGCTCAGACAGGAGCAAGGCAGTGAAGGGCTAAGAAGCTTGCTCAACATTACAAATGAAGAGGAAACAGGTTATTTACTGTAAGAATATATGCACCACTACCACTGTTTTGTGNAGCATGAATATATATATATATATATATATATATATATATACCTAGATAGATAGATATCTGTGAATTTCAAATTAATCATCCTGGTGCTGTTTTTTACTTTGAAGAAAGCATACCTACTTACTAAATATCAGGCATAATAGGAGCCATTTTGTATCCCTCATATTTTATTAAACTCCTCAGATTTAATAAGGTTAATATTAGGATACACATTTTATGGGTGAAGACATTGATGTTCAAGGTTGCCTAAGTTAACAGGGATTATTTCATAATTCAAACTGAGATGAGGATAACTCCAAAGACTGTCCTTTCCATTAAGCTTTGCAGCTTCTTTTCATATTCCTTTTTTGAAACAATATTACATAGATTGGTTTGCAAGCAATCTTGTATAATATTTTGGACTCTCATCTTAGTGTCCTCTTACTGTAAAGTTTGAAAAAATAGCACTCATAAGAATGCATGTAATTTGCAATCTTAGAAATTCTACCACCCCAAACCGATTTAAAGTCTTGCTGATAGAAATTTTCTTTTCACTTAAAAGCATCTGCTAGCTAAAATAAAGACCAATAGTGAGAAGCCACTTGAATAATCAAGTCTGTTCAATGACTAAACTTGTTTCTCCATTACAAATTCTTAGATTAATGAAAGCCTTGAGTTCTTTTGAGAGATTACATAAAGTATTCCTCTGTGTCTAACAATGTCCTACCAGTGTTTTGAAGAGATATTATAATTTCCTGTCTCTGGCTGTCATTTATCTGACATTGTTTTAATGTAATGGGCTCTTGGGGCTTCGATTTTCAGCTTCTTTTTGTTGTGGCAAAAACAGTTGCTACTACTTCCAATTATTTTTCTGTGAACATGCTATATTTGGACCAGGTATAATTTTTGTATATATTTCACGTTGCATTTAGTGATTGATGTTTCAGAAATATGAGTGAGACATTTTGTGTCTTTGAATTTCTTAGATTCAAAGGATCTTCTAAATAGTGCTCAGCTGCTCAGTTTGTTCATCGATTAAAATTTTAGGGACAAAATTCCACAAAGCCACTGGCAATATCATTAAGTCTACCACCACCTTTATAATCAGTCTTTTTGCATATTTCAGTTAAGTTCATTTGTCTGAAATACTAGCCAATTTTCATTCAGTGGTTGAGCCATTGTCACTTAGGTAAGCTCTTCCATTCCTAGGAATGTAAATTATCAATGACCTTTTCTTTTCTTTCTTTCTTTCTTTTTTTTTTTTTTTTTTTTTTAGAGCATCAGGGCATCGGGCCTTATCCTGTTGGAAACAATTCTTTTTGGGTCTCTGCTTCTATATTTTCCGGTAAGTAACATAATTGAATTTTGAAAATAGCCATTTTTAAAAATTTTGCTCAGGTAGTAATTTTTATGTGTGTATATATGTATCATATATATATATATCTGATATATATNTTTTTTTTTTTTTTTTTTTTTTTTTTTTTTTTTTTTTTTTTTAGAGCATCAGGGCATCGGGCCTTATCCTGTTGGAAACAATTCTTTTTGGGTCTCTGCTTCTATATTTTCCGGTAAGTAACATAATTGAATTTTGAAAATAGCCATTTTTAAAAATTTTGCTCAGGTAGTAATTTTTATGTGTGTATATATGTATCATATATATATATATCTGATATATATATATATCACACACATATATATACACACACATATATATCACATATATATGATATATATAACTGTTCACACATATATATCTTATTTATATATCTATATATAAGTTTTTGTACACCTATCTTTATATAATAGATAAATAAAATGTAAAGTGGAGCTAATCATACTTTTCTTCCCACATTTGTGACAATGGTTAACTCCTTAAGTTGGCTAACACATAAAGGCAGGCTTGGTATGTATTCTTGCTGTACACATATAAATATTGGTTTTCTTCTTCTCTTCCCTCTACTTGAGTCAAACCATGAGACACACCAACAGTTCATGCTGAAAATTTCCAAATGGTTACATAGAAAAATAAACAAAATGAATGCATGTGTGGTATTACTGGCATAGATAATCCTAGTAGACTCTTCCTATCACACAAGTAACCTGTCTGTAACCAGAAGGTGAGTACTAATTTTACTAATTCAATTCAACCAACTTGTATTCAGCAGTTTTTATGTGTCAAGTACCGTGCTAATCGGAGAATATTTTGTGAGTAAGAGAAACATGATTTCTTCTCTCAGGAAGCTTATAATTTACAGAATAAAATTAGTAAGTATATGCAATTATAACTGAAAAATAAACTGAGGTGCTGGCTGTGGAGGCAGGATGCTGTGAAGACACTTAGAAGAGACGACTAATCAGGTCTAGGGAAATATCACTTGACTGAGATCTGAAAAATGAGTGGATGTTAGAGAAGGAAAGGTACGGCTTCCGTGGCACCATGTTCCTTTTGGTTTTCCTCTTACCTTACTAACAACTCCATTTCAGCCTTCTTTATTGATTCTTAATCTTCCTTTCTACCTCTTGATACCTGAGTGCCTCAGACATCAGTCCTTATAGAGCTTTTCACAGTCTACCTTGGTGATCTCATCTAGCCTCAGAGTATTTAAAAATACTATTTATATACAACGAGTCTCACTGTATCTCCAGCTTAAACCTTTCTCCTGGGCTCCAAACTTATATTCAACTGCTTACTCTGCAGTCCATTTGAGGGTCTACCAGAATTCCCTATCATGCTCTGAACTGAGATACTTGATCTCTCTCACCCCCAAATTCAGTCTCCCTATCTCTATTGATGACAACTCTCTCCTTTTCATCACTCAGGCTAAAACTTGGGAGTCATTCTTGACAACTTTCTTTTTTGCACATCCATCAGAAGTCCTTCAAAACATAGCAAGAACCCGGCCACTCCCCCATCTTAGTCACTGCTATCATCCTGGTGTCTAAACCACTATTGGTTTCATCTAGATTTGTGTCATAGTCTTTCCCTGGACTCTGCGATTCCCCATTTTACTTATAGTAGAAGCCAAAATCCTTAGAATGGGCTACAAGGCCTAACATTGCCTGCTCCATTACCCTATTTTCTTATCCTCTGCCTTCACTCAGTGTTTATAAGTGTTCTTAATCTATTCAGGCTTTCTGCTTCTTGAATTACATTTCTTCTTAAGATAGAATTGATTTGGATATAATTATTTTAATTTTTCTATAATATCATCTCTATTACTGAAGTTATCTAATTTACTAGCATGGAGTTATGCACAGTAATTAATCAAAACAATATAGCACAAAGAATCTTTATCATGCCTGAGACTATAAATGGCAATTTGTACATTGTAACATTTTGTCTTCCCTGTAGAACTACCAGAAAGATGTTTAACCAGTTCTAGAATCACGCAGTTAGGAAGTAAAAGACTGAAATGACTTCACCAATCTGAATAAAAATTGTCTGCATATCTGCTGTTGCAGTCACCATCATCTTTTTCCTAAACCTCTGCCATTTTAAAATGCATTTTCTATCCGGTAGCCAGAAGAATATTTCAGAATATAAAATCTAATTTGTCACTACTTTGATAGCTAGCTTCCCAGTGTTCTTACAGATCCAACCCCTTGCTATGGTTTATGATGTATAGCGTGGTACTTGGCCACCTCCTCAGGCTCATCCAATACGACTTTTCTTCTCACTTTCTGCACCTAGCTACTCTGACCTTCTCTCAGTTTATAAATGATACATAATCTCTCTCCTGGTAGGTATAATAATAGCTCCCCCAAAATGGCCACTCTCCTAATCCCTAAAACCTGTAAATATGTTACTTTATGTGGAAAATGGGAATTTGCAGGTGTGATTAAATAAAGGACTTTGAAATAAGGATATTATCCTGGATTATCCAGATGGGCCCAAGGGTCCTAAATGAAAATAAAGAGCAGAAGAGAGAGAACCAAGATGGTATCATGAAAAAAGATTGGACTGGCTATTGCTGGCTTTGAAGATGATGAAAGCAGCCACAAGCCAAGGGATGCAGATGGTCTCTAGAAGCTGTAAAAGGCAAGGAAACTGATCCTTCCCTAGAGCCTCTTGAAAGAACACCTTGATTTTATCTCTGTAAGATCCATTTTGGGCTTCTGGCTTCCAGAACTGTAAGATAATAAATCTGTATTGTTTTGGGAGGTGGTGTTTTTTTTTAGGTTTATTTATTTTTGAGAGAGTGAGCAGGGGAGGGACACAGAGATAAGGAGACAGAGGATCAGAAGGAGGCTCCCCTGCTGAGAGAGGAGACCCCAATGTGTGATGTGGGGCTCAAACTCACAAATTGCAAGATCATGACCTGAGCCAAAGTTGGATGCTTAACCAACTGAGCCACCCAGGTGCCCCAAATCTGTAATGTTTTAAGCCACTATGTTTGTGGTAATGCTACAACAACAATAAGAAACTAATATGCCTCTTGTCATAGGATGTTTTCATATGCTTTTCCTTCAATTTTCAAGAGTCCTCTCTTCCTTCCCCCACCTCCATCTTACCACCTCTTCTGCCCAATTAACAGCTAGTCATTCTGCAGATTTCTACCTCTCACTTTTTTTAGGAAAGCTTTCCTTGATCCCCCAATCAGAGTCAAATTCCTTACAATAATATCTCGTGTAATCCCACTGTGTTTATTGACAACCCCCATCTCAGGTTGTAAGTGAACATTCAAAAGTGCAATTATTTGATGAAAATCATTTTCCTGCACAAACTCTAGTTCTTTGAGAACAAGGAGATGCTACATTTATTTTGCTTACAGCCCAGTACCTGTCATCGTATCTGAAGCACAGTAAATTTGCAGTGAATGAATGAACGAGATTGTACTTGGATGAATTTAGAACTGTGCCCTAAACTAGTGCTTATTGTCCTATTGGAGTAGCTTCCAAAGAGAATCTGCTTAATTGTGGAGGACTAAGAATGATGGTCCTTATTCATATTACTTTATTTAGTGCTAATAGTAAAAAAAAACTCTTTGGGGACACCTGGGTGGCTCAGTCCCTTAAGCGTCCAATTCTTCATTTCTGCTGAGGTCATGATCTCAGGGTCATAAGATTGTGCCCCACATTGGTCTCTGTGCTCAGGAGCCTGCTTAAGACTCTCTCTCCTTTTCTCTCTGCCCCTCTTCCCACTCATTCACACATGTGTGCATGCTCTCTCTCTTTTAAAAAAAAAAAAAACACTCTTTAATGTTATTTTGAGACACAATTTGGTTTTATTTTTATTTATAAGGTTCATATTTATTCAAATGAAGTGGTTGTATTAATGAGCATAGGCCTGAAATCTATAAAGGAATTTTAAAGCCTCTTAAATGAATGAAGTACTTTATAAAACAAAGACATTTGAAAGAATAGTAAATTTTAGGCTAATAAATGTTCAAAGGAGTTATTAAAGATCCTTTCATTTGCTGTGATACAATTTTGAAAGACATCTGATGGACCTATACCTATTGATGATTATCAGATACAGAGAAAAAGAAGGGAGAAAAATGAACATTTGTAAGGACTATGGGGGTGCTTGGGTGGCTCAGTTGGTTGAGCATCAGACTTCAGCTCAGGTCATGATCTCACGGTTCCTGAATTCAAGCCCCACATTGGGCTCTCTTCTCTCAGCATGGAGCCATCTTGGATCCTCCATCCCTCTTTCTCTCTGATCCTCCCCTGCTTGTGCACATGGTCTCTCTCTCAAAAATAACTAAACATTTTTAAAAAAGGAATATAACTACAGTGCTTCTGCTTGATAATTTTAATACTCCTGGGAGGGAAAAAATAACAGAAAAGAAGACTTACCAAACAAATTCTGCCCAACAGAAACATTATAATACCTCATTGTATTGACTTCATGCCTAATTAGCTATCTATTTCATCTTCTATAACATATATTTTTCTGTAACTGCTTGAAATATTAATGTATAGTTCCCAAGTTTATACTGTGACTTTGGTTTAAATAAGTTAGTGTTCACGCTCTGAAGACAGAACAGGTCAGGTTACTAAATGAAAGTTTGATGGAACATAGGATATAGGGAAAGAAAAGAGATTAAAATATAGTATTGAATGAGTCTAGAAAGGAAAGCAATTTTGCTTTAGGTGAAAGAATGGGAGATGATGTATCAGAAATAGACAGTAAAGTTTTATTTATTTATTTTTTTTGGCTACATGGGGTGCATGAGTGCACGTGCATAAATCATTCTTGACAAGAGAAGTAACCTGCTTATTGGACCAGGGCTTATTGACTTCCCTGAGTTTTACGGAAATGAAGTTTATAATTTCTGGCTAGACTGTTTGATTCAGTAAATCTAATATAGCCCAAAGGTCTAATCATTTGATGATATAAATGTGACGTATACTCTTCCTATTTGTTAAATATCTTACCCACTTTCTCTTTTCCAGATGTGGTCTATACCAGAATTGAAAGTTTTGAAAGGGGTTATAATTTGTTGTTGTTCTTTTTTTTTAATGTGCTTGAATAAAGGAGAATTGTTTTCAGCGATGGGTAACTCCATGGAAGGAGACTTTGGGTATTCACTGCTCTGCGAGTTGTTATGCAATGAGCCTTTTCTTCTTTTTATGCTGCATATTGTTGTTCAGATTTGCAAGAATTAAGGTTATTTTTGCCTTTTCTAAGCAATCTTAGACTACAGACGATTTCATAACAATGCTTATATTGGAAAGTCCAAATTAGAGATTATCATCATTGTGCAGATGAGGACAAACCAAAATCTGACTAAATTTAGCCTTGTTATAATAGGATAGCAGAGAGCAAAAGCATTTAAAACATTTTCTTACAGATTCTCAAAAGAGACTCATGATTTGAAGTCCATACATTTGTGAACAAATGATTAGTCTTCATAATCACCTAAAAACTTTAATACAATGTGTAGAGGAAAGAAAAAAACTTTTAAAAATCAACTGAAGTATAGTTAACCTGTTAAATTACATGAAAAAGACATTTTACTGATTAGTAAAACATACTTAGTGATATGGAGTCTAGAAGTTCATTTTTGACTTGACTAAACCACCAGTTTCAGCTAATAAGGTGAATTTTTTCTCGTGACCTTGATTAGCTATTTGGTCGGCTGATGTGCCTTTCTATAAAGAACACCCATACTTGTATAAATAAATACTAATTTTCACATTGTTTCCCTACCCCACCCCACGCCCTGTAATAAAGAACTGCAAAATATTAGAAAAGGAAGAAACATCAGATACAACTTAGTCTTTATTCAAACTCTATTTTGCAAATGAAAGGAGAGGCTCAGAGAAACTGTAACGTATCCAACTTTTCCTCAGCTAAGTAGTGAGAGAGCCCAGAATAGAATCTAGTCTCTTGACTCCTTTCACTCTGTGACGCTACTTGTGATAGAGGGTATGACTGTGTGGTTGAGATCACATTAGACTGAGTAATCAAGGATGCCCAAGTTCTAAGCCCTGATCAGTCACCTTTCCATATTAGGTCTCCAAGGAAATAAAATGCAAGAAGATAAAACAGGGAACCAATTTATAATAGCTTCCATTCTGGCTATAAGAGCTCATGTAAAACTCTTGTGAGCTTGGATGAACCATGTTATTGAACCATATGCAGTTTCCGATACGGAGCCATTTGACTTACAAAAATGGCTGCTTTATATTTTAACCTAGTAAATAACCCTATAGACCATGCCAGGTTGGTTTCAGTGGCATAGAACCTAAGTCAGTTCAAAGATTGCTTTTTAAAATGATCACCCCAAAGTCAAAAACTAAAACTCAGATTTTGTTTTCCTTCTAGTATAAAGCACACACGTTTGGAAGCAGAGGGAAAGCAAGACCGAACCGTTCTGAGCATAAAGCTTCAGGGGAGGGAAATAAAGGAGAGAGAGTTGAAAGCAGGGAGAGGGAGTGAGAATGTGATCGTGAGAATAGAGCTAAAGTGGCTGAACATATTGTTGTTATTATTACGGTTATTTCCATTATTATTTATTTTAAAGCTCAAATTAACTGAAATATGGCCAGGGAGAGCCCCTTGAAGCTGGCTCCTGCATTCTTTCCATATTACCCCATTATTCTGAGTACTTCTCTTCATTATAGTGCAACAGAAAGTACTTTCCCTACCCCAGCCCTGTATCAGCCTTTTCTCCAAGGAGCCCTGGTTCTTTTTAGGGAGAAATGGTAGCAATTCAGTACTGAGACAGATTCAGTTCCATTGTGACAAACATAGGGCACCAAGTTCCCCATTTTACAGCTAGGCCAGTGTTTCTCAAACCTCAGTTATCTAGAGGCTTTTGTAAGGAGATTTCTCCTCAGTTCAAAGATTCCATCCTTAAAACAGTTTTTTAAGCTTATCTAGACTGCATATTACTTGGTGTCATTTAGATCCATTTGGATGGATACCAGAGCAAAAGAGAAAAAGTAAATTGGAAGGTAAGTTAAATGTTCATGAGCATAGCAGTACTGTCAAGAAAACAGTAGTGTGGGGATAGTTGTTTCATGCCAAGGTAGCTCAAAGAGTATGGGAATAGAAGATACTTTTTTTTTTCAGTTTATTTATTTATTTTGAAAGAGAGAGCATCTCGGCCTTTTGGCTAAGATCAAGTGTAGTATCTGTTCTTATCAGTTTATTTTGAGAGAGAGAGAGAGAGAGAGCACAGACCTGTGCTGAAATCAAGAGTCTGACGCTTAACCGACTGAGCTACCCAGGCGTCCCAGGGAATAGAAGACTCTTAATCTCCAAACTGCTAGTAAATTTCAGGGATATTGGTTAAACATGTTGAGATCAAAAGAATTTGACACTAAGACCCTTTGTTCTCTTTTTTGGTTTATTTGTTTTTAGAGAGGGGAAGAGAGACAGAGAGCTGGGGAGGGGCGAAGAAGGAGAGAACGAATCCCAAACAGGCTCTGCACTGTCAGCACAGAGCCCAATACAGGGCTTGAACTCACAAACCTGTGGAATCACAGCCTGAGCAGAGATCAAGAGTCCTAAGCTTAACCGACTGAGTCACCCAGGTGCCCATTTCGTTCCCTTTTATAGGATAGGTTAGAGGAATCAAAGATATGGTCATAAATGTCTTGGAATTCTGTGCAGGTCCATTTTTCCACTTGTTCCTGTACTCTTTCCAGAACCTACCAGAGAGAAGATGGAGTTTGTGCTTAGTTTGCAAACAATGGTAGTTTGCAAATGACCGCTGTGGTCATTTACTTAAAAAAGTACGGAGGCTATCCAGTGTGCGTATTTCAGGGTGTCTTGTTAAGGGTCTTGGATCAGTGGTATGTCGGTAATTAACTAATAATCTTCCTTTAGCTGAAAGAGTTTTAATAAACTGAAAGCCTTAAATCATTGAGAATTGGACACCTGGCTTTGGTTTGTCAGTAAAAAAGCAACAGTGTTTAAAGTTTTTCCAAAATAAATACCAATTAGACTGTATGCCTCTTAAAAATCCTCGGTTGTTTTTGGGAAATAGACTACTATTGTTTGCAGACTAAGCACAATGAAAAAGCCACAACCAAACACAACCAAAGTTCATTATCATTCAGAAATAATCACTATATGCATTTGATCATTTGAGACATCTGTGTATGCACATTTATAAATTGAAATAGAAAATGGATGAGTGGGGAAAATCAGGATACACATCTATGATGTTTTTAATAGAAACTTAATCATAATCTTTACTGTTTTAACAAAAAAAAACTGAAGCAAAACTAAAGATATTACTGATTTTTATATAAATGAATCTTCACAGCAAGCATTATTAGTTCTAATAAAGCTTTCTAAAGTTAAAAAGGACTATAACATGTTTTAAAAGTTGGGTTAATTCTTTTTCACTTAGCTATGTTTCAACTTTAAGCAGTATCACTTGACCTCAGCGGGGACAGTAAGAAATCAAGCTTAAATACGGTTCCTTTTGCCCTTCTACTTTTTGATTTTTGTTAGTTAATACTTTTTTAATTGTTCAGCATTTATAGCACACATATAAGGTGCCTCCAATTTTGAAACTATTATTCACATAGTTGTTTGATCTTAGGTTTGTTAAATAGCTTTAGTATTTTCCACTAATCTTTGTAACCTGGCTTTTCATTACTAGTCCTTTATTTTGATTTGTCCCTTGCTTTTCATTAATAGGTTTTTCATGAAGGAAAAGTTCCAGAGTTCTTGAAATTTTATATGCTTGAGAATCTCTACCCAATGTCCTTATACATGAAAAGTAACTTCCTTGAGTATAAAAATTTCAAGACACATTTTGTATCGCTCAGAACTTTACATCCATTATCTGAATATTTACAGCTCTTGAAATAGCCTGATTTCTCCCTCCTGTGGATGACTTGATATTTCTGCCTACATGCCAGTAAGTCATTCTTCAGTGTTGCAATTAAATAAACTAGAAATTACCTTGAAACTTATCATTCTGTTATTTTTTTTCTTGGATCATGGTGTTTCTTTTCAATATATAGATGTAAGACCTCTTCTATTCCTGGAATTTAAAAATAGATACATTTAATTTTTTGTTCCTTATACAGGAATAGGAATTATGCATACATTGGATTTTCTTTTCCTTCTGTATTTATAATGTTTCTAGTCATCTATATATGTTTGCTCTTTTCTATTTTGCCCTGTGTGGTGTTTTATATACATATATATTTTTAACATCTATTTAATTCTGAGAGAGAGACAGAGCATGAGTAGGGGAGGGGCAGGGAGAGACAGAGACAGAATCTGAAACAGGCTCCAGGCTTCAAGCTGTCAGCCCAGAGCCTGACACGGCTCAAACCCACGAACCCTGAGATTATGACCTGAGGGAATTTCAACGCTTAATTGAATGAGCCACCCTTAGGTGCCCCTGCTTTGTGTGTTTGCATCAAGCCTTTGTTCCATAAGCTTTTTGGTATTTTCAGGTGTGTTTATTCTGCTTGAGTAGATTCTAATATTCCTTTAACCTCTCTACTGTTTTTATTTCTTTTTTCTTTTCCACTTTCTCACTTCTTCTCCAGCTTTCTTGAAGCAATTTTATCACTTTTTCTCTGTTTTTCTTATCTCTTCTTTGACTGTAATATCTTTTTCTTTAACATTCTTTATCGGAAGGAACATGTTTTTTGTAATTTCTCTGACGCTGTGGGAATTATTTTTTTGAACTTGTGCCAATTTTCTTGTGTAACATCACTTTTGTTGTCCATTCTTCATGTCTGTTTCCTCCACTATTTAAACAAAGAGTCTGTGCTGGTTCCTTTCTGATATGTGTGTGTGTGTGTGTGTGTGTGTATGCATGTGATAATTTCTTTTTTATTGTGGCAAAATATAAGTAAATAAAAACTTACCATTTTATTCATTTTTAATGTACAATTAAGTGGCATTAAGTACGTCCACAGTGTTTACAATCGTTACCACTGTCTAGTTCCAGAACTTTTCATCATCCCAAGTTAAAACTCTGTCCATTCTATAATAACTTTGCATTCCTCCTTTACCCTTAGTTGTTGATAACCTACTTTCTGTCTTGAGTTTGCCTCTTCCAGATACTTCATACGAGTGAAATCATATGGTATTTGTCCCTTTATGCCTGGCTTATTTCACTTAACATAATATTTTCAGGGTTCATCCATGTTGTAGCACAAGTCAGAATTCCATTCCTTTTTATAGCTGAATAATATTCCATTGTATGTATAATACCACATCTTCTTTACCATTTATCTATTGATAGACATTGGGTTGTTGCCGCCTTTTGACGATTGTAAATAATGCTGCTATGAACATTGGCGTATAAGCATCCAAGTCCCATCTTGCAGTTTTTGGGTATATATCTAGGAGTGAAATTGCCAGATCATATGGTAATTTAACTCTTAAGAAACTGCCAAACAATTTTCTGAAGCAGCTGCAGCAGTTTACATTCCTACCAGCAATGCATGGGGACCAGTTTCTCCACATCTTTACCAACACTTGTTATTTTCTATTTCTTTTCAATAGCCATACTAATGGGTATGAAATGGTATCTCATTGTGGTTTTGACTTGCTACTTTTCATATTTGAAGAAAGCAGTTTTTATAGGTCACTATTTTATGAAGAATTAAATGGAAAGCAATAGAAAGAATAGATTGAAGCAGGCTACTTCTTTATTTTGAGATCACATGAAGCCACAAATTTAGGTGATATTATGATCCGAGGCTTCACCTTCCTCTTTTACCACACTTTTTAAGCTCTAGCTATCTTCCTTGGCTAGTGTGCTACTTAGATACATCCACAAAGATGACATGTCTCCAAATCTCTTTCTCCAATCTGGGAAGACACTTTGTTTCTATAGGAAAATTCACCCGTTCCCTTTTGGCCCTCCTATGCCAAGTATTTATTCTCCAATGAATAGATCTGTTATAATCACACTTTTTAATTGTAAGCCTTTCAAGAGTAGGACCATGTCTGCTGCATCTACTTCCATTATAGCACATTAAAAATTGTTGAGTTTCAACATAGTTTTAACTAAAGCAACCTACACACATGCATATACACCTATGTAATCATATAGCTGTGTATCTGTTTTTATCTCTGAGTTCCCTATGGAGAGGTAAAAAGAAATCCAGACCAATAATAGAGACTTTAATTCTAGCCTACAAAGTCTTATATGACCTGGCCCCACTTTATCCTTTGACCTCATACTCCCCTCCTCTCTTCCTCTCTTACTCTGTTGCAACAATACTGGTTTTGACGTTCTTCCTTTAGTAGGTCTGAAATGCACCTACCCTCACAGCCTTGACATTGACTGTTTCTTCTTCCTGGAGCCATCTTAACTGCTTAAGATAACTTAACCCACATGTCTCCATGGGTAACTCCCCATCTTTAAATCTGTGCTCAAATGTCAACTCTTCGGTGAAAGGAAGCTAAGGAACTCATTGTTCTTTAATAAACAGGGAGAGACTAACTCAAAAATTATAACATTAAAGTGAGAATAAGCCACCACAATAGCAGAGCATTTCTACTGGAACCAACAGGAGACAGATTCAGTGATGATGTGAAGGTAGAAATGTCACAGTTTGGTAGTAGACTAATCACATAATAAATGATCCTGAAAACGCCTTAATAGCAACAAATAAGGAGATGCTGGCTCTCGCAATGGTAGAGAATTTGACAGTCAAATGGTTTGAGTCAAAAGATAAGAAATTGTACCTTTGCATCAATGACATAGCTAGTATGTTGTAGCTCTCTAGTAAAAATCTATCTACCTACCTATCTATCTATCTATCTATCTATCTATCTATCTATCTATCTATCTATCTATCAAGGGAGAGAGGGAGAAAGTAAAGTATCAGTTTATTTCTAACTCCCTTGCTAGAATTTGTGGGATAATGTCTTTGACCATGGGAAAAAACACAGCAGAAACACATTTTGTCTCTTTATCAATGGTTACTATGTCTCCTCTGATTGTAAAAATGTATCTTAAATTTTCCTGTGTGGCCCAAGACATATAAGTAATTAACTATTTCTGAAGTTTGGTAGTCTTATTTTCAATTAATAATAAGACCAACAAATGTATACTTTAGGTTTAGGTGTTAAATGTGAACATGTGATCTAAGACAACTTTAATAGTCTCTGGAAAACATTCTCATCTTAACAAACTACCAATACTGTGAGGTCTAAGTTTATCTTTGTAGCCTTATGCATGAATAATTTGGCATAAGAAGGTAAAAATACGCTTAAAGATGTATAACAGATAATTCAGAAAATAGTTACAAACAGAAAAATAGTTGCTAGAGTTGACATTAGCAATGTGTCTTAAAAAATAGTTTCCCCTTCAAAGCTATTAGAGGAAAAAGTTGTGGAAGACTTAGAAACATCATTTAAAACAGTAACGAGTATTTTTTTTTTTTTAATGACAAGAAGATGACGTTTTGACAAGGCAAATCATACCTTAAATGTCAGGGACTACACATTGTCACTAAAGAGTCACAATTCAGTAAAGTAGATTTATTACTTAAAATAGCAAAAAAGGAAAAAAAATCAAGACGTAATACTTACATAGAATCATATTCACAAAAACCCAACCTCAGAGCATTCTGAGGCTGGTGTAAGTATGATTGAAGAAATCATTTGGACTATAACTTAAATTAGAAAGGTCAGTGTGAACTTCTGGGATAAAAAACAGATTACTTTCCTAGAACATATCAGAAAAGTATGTTAATGTACATATTTATTTAATATGTTAACCTAAAATGTATTAATTGTTCATTGTTATAAGTAATTATATTAACATATTAATATAGATTATTTAAAGAAAATATAATTTATGATTAAATATGTATAAATCTCTTATGATTTGTCTCTCTAGGAGTATCCCAAAATGAAATTTATTTTGCATGCCATCTCTAGGCTTCAGCAGTAATATAAATATAATTAGCTGAAATATAGATATGTTCAGATGACATTTTAATCCAAAACTGACTTTAAATTTGACTTTGACTTTCTTCATTCTTTGCACTTAAATTTCTATATGAAAGTATCCACTTGTCATCACACTTACAGAAATGCTGGAAAAAATACTTGTTCTGATCTTGATCTTGTCCATTTCACATGTCAGGCATGCCAGTGGAGTCTGGCTGTGACCTAACACAGCCTGCATACAAGTGCTTTTGTTTATCGTGAGAAGGGGAGGGGAGGCTTTGCTGATCGTGTGGGTTTCTCTCAAAACAGTTGCACACTTTGCCTTCCAATGTAAGCACGGCATTTCATCAGATGCTCTAAAATAAAAGATGCTCTAAAAAAAGAAGAGGTCAAGTGTATTTGGTAAATGCTCCTACGTAAGGATTCACAGTGAACATCTCTTAATAAGGCTCTGAGATCTGCATTTAAAATGGAGCATTTCTCTATCTTTCTCAATTTTATTATATCCTTTTCCATATAATACCTATTAAAATATTTGTAATTAATAATATGAATCCTATAATGTATACCTTAAAGAATACATGCTAAAAATCTCAGAATGTTGTATGGTTCCATTTATATGGAATGACATTGTCTATGTGTATCTGTGTGTATCATATAAGCATATGAGGTAAACCCTAAGGAAGCAGGCAAATGACAAACACGAAATGCAGGATGATGGTTGCCTGAAAAGGAGGGGAGAGCATGGGCTCAAAGAGGAAGAGGGGCTTCCTTTATTGGAAGCTTGTAGTGAATAGTAATATTCTCTTTCTTAAGCAGAGTGGTGGATAAATGGGTATGGTCATCTATTGTATCTCTATATAAAATCACAAGACATGGATACTAGGTAGACTGACAGACAGACAGACAGAAAGATAGGCTGTGATGATTGGAGGTGCAGAAGATAAAGAGGGTCCAATAAAAGAGACTGGGAATGACCTAGCAAGGAAGTATGAGTAGGATCAATTGAATGTACACATTATGTTTATAGAAGGAGAGAGAAAAGAGATTAATTCCTTCAGATGCTGCAGACTAGTCTTCTAAAATAGGAACAAGAATTGGCTGCTGAATCTGGAATGTTGAGGTGGTCCTGACCGGACCTGTTTTGGAACAGTGGTGAGTGATAAATGGAGAAGATGAAATAAAGATAGCAAGTAAAACCCTCTTTCTACATGTTTTGCAGGAAAGAGAAGTAGAGAATTGGAGTACTGGAGGAAGTTGTAGGCCAAGATACTTTTTTTTTTAATGAGCTAATTGACATGTTTGCATGGCTATGGAATGATCCCGTAGAGATGGAAAATGATGGTGCAGGAGAGAAGTGAATATTGTCATAAAGGAAGCCATTAAATGGTCCTTAAATATGGCATCCAATAAGTGGAGCGGTTGAACTTAGAATACATCCAGTGCACTCATTGTTTTAGTGAAAAGGTAGGTATTAGGACTTCTCTTTATAAACACCAAAGGAAAGCCTAGGGTCAGGGCAAAAATTAGAACTTGGGTCCTCTCTGAGAGTGTGTAAATTTTGGCTATTTCTCTCATTTTCCTGTTGTTGAGGACTTCACACTAGATTCAGACGGTATCTTAGTGCAGTTGGTAGGGAGCCCTTATGAATAAACTGCAACTTTTCTAATAATTGATGGTGACTTTTCAGACTTTGGGATAACTATTCTACAGTCTACAGTAGATCATGTATCCCCTCCAAACAATTGTACCTTCAATGGCCAAATGACTGTCTCTGTTAGAATAGTGACTAAGATGATGGTTATTGTCCTTCAAGTCCTAGTCAGTCCAGATTCAGGCATGCTTGTGTCCGTGTGCCCTTCTGCCATTGTCACTGTACCAGTCATGCAGTGACTCGGGCTCCTTCTGCCATCATAAAGCAAATGAAAGATTTGATAACTACCTGCTGTAGACAGACAGTACAGATCTTCAGGACTAACACTGAATTGATCTGTGATATAAGCTCAGATAGAATTTTAATTAAAGAATATAAGCTACAAAAATGGATTAAACCCAGACTTTTTGGCAGCTGTCAGCAACATTGAGTAGTACTGGAATTATTTTCCCTTCACTCGGTCAACGTTTCACCATTTTATTTCACCGTCTTGTCCTACTCTATTTAAATAGAACGTTGAAAGTCAAAGTTGAATGCTGAATGTTGGCAAATTGTACAATTTTCAGGTAATGTTTAAATGGCATTATTTTCACTTTGAGAATCTTGGCTTCAAGGAAGTCTTCCTTCTCCCTTTCAGTGTTTTCTCAGTTCTTCCTTAGAAAAATATATTTTATTTCTGCCCTTTTGTATTTGAAAGAAATGAATCCATGATTCCGTCCTGAAAAAAGTCATATGGTGACATTCTAAAAACATTGAGAAATGAAGTCCTGGCTTCAGAGTCCTGGGCTTCAGGGAGGAAGAGCAAAAAGAGAAAGGGAGAGTGGTGGGTGGCTAGTTCTGTCAGTTGAATGTCCAATCATTGATTTCAACTCAGGTCATGATCCCAGGGTCATGGGGTCAAGCCCCACGTGGGCCTCCATGCTGAGCTTGGGACCTGCTTAAGATTCTCTCTCCCTTTGCCCCTCTCTGATTCTCACTCTGTCTCTCTCTCTCAAATTTAAAAAAAAAAAATTAAGACAAAGGGAGAAAAGGAGATTCTCTCTCTTATTAACACTATTAATGAATTTAGGGAAAAATACTACAGAACAACTAAGTGTTACAATTGTCATTTCTCTACCGCAGTATTATCGTATCATGCTTGGCTTTGTAGTTGAGTTCCTGTGTTTCTGTCTCCATTATGAACAACAAGAAAAGGATCTCCTTGATGATGAGAGCTGACATTTATTTCGTGATTCTCCATATCATATATCTGAAGTCCTTTGTATGTGTTATCTTACGTCTTATACATCTTTGCCTTCCCTACTGTGTAGCATAATGTCTGGCATATACTAAGAATCCAATGAATATTTTTCTGGTTACCTGTAAACAAGGAATTAGATATGCCAACAATGCAGAGCTTTCACATGACAAAAAGGTTGCTAGCTGGTGTTATGATATAAAAAGCTCTGATCAACCCCTGCTATAGAATCCTGTCTTCATGGTGCAAATGCTAACAAAATTAGTGTTGTTACCTAACTTTCTAAAGATACTTTATTACATTATGTTTAAGCAGTTCTTTCTTGATAAACTTAATATACTAGCTGGTAAATACCTAATCTCTTATTGACTTACCTGATCAATCTTAGGCTTTATAGTATAGTGGTTGAAAGCATGGACTCTGGAGCCACTGTAACTGACACTTATTAGCTGTGTGGCCTTAGGTTAGTCATTTAACCCCTCTGGACCTTCATTACCCTGTCTGTAAAATGGGGATATAAACCTACCATTGGATGATTTTATGCATACAAATGCTTACAATATGCCTGACATAACTATGAGGTGTGTAAGTGTTAGTTAACAAAGTAGCATGACCTGTAGTAGTAGTTCTCTGACTACAAGCACCAGAATCATCTAGGATTTTAACCCTCAGATTGCTGAGTTTCTGATTCAGTAATCCAGGGTATGGTCAGAAAATTTGCATTTCAAATAACTTCCAAAGGGATACAGGTGCTACTGAGCCAATGTCATTGAACCACACTCTGAAAACCCTTGGCCTAGAGCAATGCATTTCAAACCATCTGTAGCAAAGGAGTAAATGTTTTCAACTTATTTGTTCATTTTGTATTGTGTCGATCTGTCACAGACAAAGTCTTTGGTAAAATACAGTAAATATTAATTACCAGGAAAGTGTAATGAATAGTTATTCTTGGAGTTTTTCAGTTGATTTTGTTACCAGATAAATGGGAATTTTGTGTTGACACCCTCAAAAAGAGAAAGGATTCATAGAGCAAATAAAGTGAATGTGTGCATTTATTTTTCATCTTAGGCACTTAGTCCCTTCTGGTATTTTAGCAATCCTTTCTTTTACCCTCTTTAAAAATTTTTTTCTATTTGCTATTTTAGAGAGGAGAGAGAGACAGAGAGAGAGAGAGAGGGCATGAGTGGAGGAAAGGTGCAGAGGGAGAGAGAGAGTCTTAAGCAGGCTCCACGCTCGGCATGGAGCCCAACATGGGTTGGGATCAAGACCTGAACTGAAATCAGGAGTTGGACAGATGCTCAACTGACTGAGTCAACCAGGGGCCCCTATGCTCTTTTAAAGAGAGACCAAAATATAGCCTGTTCTTAGGATCCTGGGATTAAGATATGGATATCTTCAGATGCTACTATTCTGCCTACCACACCAAGTCATCAAAAATTCTCATTCACCACACCAATCAGGCAACTGCAAGCCAGCTAGAGCTGCTAAATATCCTTGAGACACTCTAATATCCAAAGCTGGACCTTAGATATAGTCAGCCTACATGATCAGCCTAATTTTTCTGTAATTACTTACCAACATTAAAAAAGTTTACGTTAAAAGGCCATGTTCTTCCTTGATTATAAATGTGGGTCTGTCATTTCCTCAAACGCCAGCCCTTTGCTGGACTTGCACAGTAGCTACCCCAGTTAAGGATGTGCCCTGTGTACCCTCGCTGTTCACAGTCCCACCTGACGGGCTTTATTCATCCAGAGTCAGTTACTGCCTGGCTTTCAGTATAGTATTTGATTGCTGCCCCTAAAATTGAAAATTCTGACAAAAGGAAAAGCATCCTTGTTTTGACACCTACTTAAAACTCCAATTCAAAAAAAATAGCACTGTATTTAAATTAAGGAAGTCTCCCATATGCTCCATGAGTTCCCATGTAAAATAAACAAGTAAATTAACTGATTTAACTAAAAATAAAAATTAAAAGAGGTAGTGGCTCTACCTGCCTACCATAATTGTGGCTATTTAAAAACTCAGAAGGTAGGTAACAGTATGGTGGTATTAGGATCAGATACAGGTGTCAGGGTCAAGATTAGCTGAAGGTACCAAGGAACATAAGAACAGAAGCTGTAAAATGCTAAACTCCCTTTCTCCCCTAAAAAGAAGCAGGGACATGAATAGTCCAAAGCTAACTATATTTCACAATTATGGGGATCCTGGGTGACCCACTCCCTCTTTCTATCCCTTCTAACCATTTCATCTTCAACTAAGGAAGCAGGCGGGCAGAAAGTGTGCAGGGGAAGGGAATACCATACTTCTCTTCCACTCAGCCTCATTTGTCAGAATTTCATTATGTGGTCACCCTTTGCTTCAAAAGAAATTGTTTGTTTTTTTAACCTAGGGGGCCATGTGCTTAACTGAAAAAGCTGGGAGAAGGGAATTCTCTGTATTATGAGATCTCATCTCTGCTGTGCATATGATTTTTATTTTTTTCCAGTTGCTGGTTTGCATGTTCTGTATTTCTTCAATGCATATATATTATCTTTATAAAAGAAGAAAAAAAAGAAATCCTGTCTCTGACTCGAGCCATGACTTTTGAGGAGAGAACTAAGGTTACTGAGGTACTGATTATGCAACTCACAATGCAGACTTCATTTAGTGGAAAACTGCCTATCATTATTAATTGTAAGCTTTATATAGCTCTTGTTTCTTTCACTTGCTTGGGGAAAAGAGTAATTATGTAACAGATGTGATTCAGGAAGGAAAGCGAGTCCGAATTTAATATATGGGGCTATTAGATAACTACTAAGGAGGGATTCACCTAAGATGGATTTTCCCATATGGGGTTTTCTGGTGACAGCTCAACTCCTTTTAGGGTGCACTCATTTCAGTGGCTTAAAGACCTTTGGAAGTTATTTTAAACTATAGTGTAGGGGCGCTTGGGTGGCTCAGTCAGTTAAGTGTCCAATTTCAGCTCAGGTCATGATCTCACTGTTCATGGGTTCCAGCCCCATGGGGCTCTGTGCTGACAGCTCAGAGCCTGGAGCCTGTTTTCGATTCTGTGTCTCCCTCTCTCTCTCTAACCCTCCCCTGCTCATGCTGTCTCCCTCTCTCTCTCTCACAAATAAATAAAACTATAATGTAGGCACACTAAGTTTAGTGTCATAAAACTGGGTGGGGTAGCTATGGTTTTTATTCTAAGTGTTATTCCCTTTGCTATGAGATTTTTTTAAGAGAGATGATATTGCTACAAATTGATAATTTTGACGTTTAACAAAATGCCCCACAGTTCTTTAAAGTCAGAGAGATATGTCAAATGGGAATAGTGGCTAAAGAAGTTTGTTTAAGGAAGCTTCACATTTAAAAGGCTGGAAATACTATCTGGACGAGGGCTAGGACCAATTTTGCACAACTATCAGTTGTCATCATATATATTTAGCCTTTGCCTCTATTTCTGTTTATATTCTGTACTTCTAAATTTTCCTCAATCACTAAGCAGATGGCCATGATAAGTTTCATACTGTTTGCAGTGATGATAGTTTTTAAGTATTAGGAAGACATATTCTGAGAAGCCAATTTTAAATTGAATTCCCAGATATTATAGGACACTGAATAAGGTACAAAGTTTTTTTATGATCTTTGTTTTCTTTTTATTGAAGTATAATTAACATACAATGCTATATTAGTTTCAGATGTACAAAATATTGATTCAAGAATTCTATACATTACTTGGTGCTCATCATAAGTGTCGTATCATTAGTCAGCCTATAATGTTATCACAATATTATTGACTATATTCCTTACTCTGTATTTTTCATCTCCTTACAAAGAAGTTTGTACATCTTAATAATAACCTTTATCTGTTTTACCCATCCCCCAGTCCACCTTTCCTCTGGCAGCCACCAGTCTGTCCTCTATATTTGAGTCTGTTCTTTTGTTTGTTTCTTTGTTAATTTGCTTTTTAGATTCTGCATGTTAGTATAATCATAAGATACTTATCTTTCTCTGTCTGACTTATTTCACCTACTGTAATGCCTTCTAGGTCTATCCCTGTTGTCTCAACTGACAAGATTTCATTCTTTTTTATAGCTAAGTAATATTACATTGTATTTACATACAACATCTTTATCCATTCATCCATCCATGGACACAAAGATTGTTTCCATGTCTTGGCTACTGTAAATAATGTTGCAATAAACATGAGGAGGTGCATGTGTCTTTTTGAATTAATGCTTTCATTGTTTTTGATAAATACTCAGAAGTGCAATAGTTAAATCATATGGTAATTCTATTTTTAATTTTTTGAGGAACCTCAATACTATTTTTCATAGTGGTTGCACCAATTTTACATTTCCATTTCCACTAATAGTGATGCTCCCTTATTTCCACAACCTCTCCAATTAATGTTATTTCTTGTCTTTTTTATAATAGCCTTTTGGATAGATGTGATTTGATATCTCATTGTGGTTTTGACTTGCCTTTAATCTGATGGTTGGTGATGTTGAGCATCTTTTCATGTGCCTATTGCCCATCTTCATTGGGAAAATATTCAGATCCTCTTCCCATTTTTAATCAAATTGTTTAATTTTTTGTTATTGAGTTTTATGTGTTCTTTATATGTCTTGATAATTAGCCCCTTCTTAGATACATGATAAGCAAATATCTTTTCCCATTCAGAAGATTGCCTTTTTATTTATTGTTAATGGTTTCACTGTGAAAAAGCATTTTAGTTTGCTGTATTTTTAGTATAATGTAAATGTAATGCAAAAAAAAACCCACCTTTATTATTATAATGTAAGTCATCCAGTCATTTAGTTTTAGTTTTATTGCAATTGCCTTTGGAGTCAGAGCCAAAAATAATATAGCCAACAGTAATATCAAGGAGGTTACTACATATGTTTACTTCTAGGAGTTTTATAGTTTCTGGTCTTATATTAAACCCTTTAACCATTTGGAGTTAATTTTTGTATATGGTGTAAGACAGAGGTTCAAGTTTCACTATTTTGCATGTAGCTGTCCAGTTTTCCCCGTACCATTTATTGAAGAAACTATTCTTTTGCTAATGTATATTCTTGCCTCCTTTGTGATAATTCATTGACCATATATGTATTGATTTACTTCTGGGCTCTCTATGTTCTTCCATTGATTTGTGTGTCTGTTTTTATTCCAATATCATACTGTTTTGATTACCATAGCCTTGGAGGATAGTTTGAAAACAGGGAGCGTGGTACCTTTACCTTTGTTCTTCTTTCTCAAGGTTGCTTTGGCTATTCAGGGTCTTTTGTGTTTCTAACAAATTTTAGAATTATTTGCTATAGGTGTATGAAAAATGCCACTGGAACTTTGATAGAGATTGCACTGAATCTGTAGATTGCTTTGGGTAGTATGGACATTTTAACAGTTATAAACTTTTGGTCTGTGAGCACAGAATTTATTTGTGTCTTCAGTTTATTTCATCAGTGTCATAGTTTTCAATGTACAAGTCTTTCACCTCCTTGTTTAAATTTATTTTTAGGTATTCTTTTTGATGCCACTGTAAGTGGTATTGTTTTCTTAATTTATCTTTATGAGGGTTTATTAGTGTAATGTAAATCATGTCATTTGCAAATCATGGCAGTTTTACATTGTCCTTTCCCATTTGGATGACTTTTATTTCTTTTTATTGCCGAATTGCTCTGACTAGGATTTCCAATATTGTGTTGAATAAAAGTTGTAGGAGTGAGCTTCCTTATCTTGTTCCTAATCTTAGAGAAAAACTTTTCAGTTTTTCACAATTGAGTATATTAGCTATCAGTTTTATCATGACTGGATGGCAAATTTTGTCAGATACTTTTTATGCATTTAAGATCTTATGATCTTTATTCTTCATTTTCTTAATGTAGTGCATCATATTGATTGAAATGCTGATGTTGAACCATACTTGCATCTGATGAATAAATCCCACTTGATCATGGTGTGTGATGCTTTTAATGTACTTGAATTCCATTTGCTGATATTTTTGAGGATTTTTGTATCTATGTTCATCAAGGATATTGGCTTGTAATTTTCTTTTCTTTCCTTTTCTTTCTTTCTTTCTTTCTTTCTTTCTTTCTTTCTTTCTTTCTTTCTTTCTCTCTTTCTTTCTTTCTCTCTCTCTTTCTCTCTCTCTCTCTCTTTCTCTCTTCCTCTCTCTTTCTTTGCCCTTGTCTGGGTTTGGTATCAGGGTAATGCTGACCTCATAAAATGAGTTTAAGAGCACTACTTCCTCTTCAATTTTTTTTCTGGAAGATTTGAGATTAGCTATTAATCTTTCAATGTTTCATAGAGTTTGCCAGTGATGCCATCTGGGCCTGAACTTTTGTTTGCTGAAAGGCTTTTGATTACTGATTCAGTCTCCTTACTACTAATCAGTCAATTCAGATTTTTAATTTCTTCATGATTCAGTCTTAGAAAGATGTGTTTTTCTAGGAATTTATTTATTTATTGCAGATTTTTCGGTTTTGGGGTATACAATTGTTCATAATAGTCATTATGATCTTTTGATTTTTGTGATATCAGTTATAATTTCTCCTTCATTACTGATTTTATTTATTTGAATTTTCTCTCTTTTTGCTTGGTAAAGTCTAGCTAAACATTTGTCAATTTTGTTTATTCTTTCAAAGAACTAGCTCTTAGTTTCATTGATCTTTTATTTTTATTTTTGTTTTAGCTTCTAGTTCATTTATTTCCATTTTGATCTTTATTATGTCCTTCCTTCTACACACTTTGTTGTGTTTGTTCGTGTTTCTCTAGTTCCTTTAGGTGTAAAGTTAAATTATTTATTTGAGACTTTTTTGTTTCTTTAAAAAAAATTTTTTTAATGTTTTTATTTCTTTTTGAGAGAGAAAGAGAGACAGCGTGAGCAGGGGAGGGTCAGAGAGAGAGGGAGACTTAGAATCCGAAGACAGGCTCCAGGCTCTGAGCTGTCAGCACAGAGCCCGATGCGGGGCTTGAACCCATGAATCGCGAATTCATGACCTGAGCCGAAGTCAGATGCTTAATGGACTGAGCCACCCAGGTGCCCCTTTTTTGTGTTTCTTGATGGAGACCTGTTGCTATGTACATTCCTTTTAAAACTGCTTTTGCATAGATTTTGGGGTTTGTATCTCCATTTTTATTTGTCTCTCTCTCTCTATATATATATATTTTAAATGTTTTTATTTATTTCTAGGAGAGAGAGAGAGACACAGCATGAGGAGGGGAGGGTCAGAGAGAGAGGGAGTCACAGACTGAAACAGGCTCCAGGCTCTGAGCTGGCTGTCAGCACAGAGCCCGACGCGGGGCTCGAACCCATGAACTGCGAGATCATGACCTAAGCGAAAGTCGGACGCTTAACCGACTAAGCCACCCAGGCGCCCCGTGTCTCAATATATTTTTATTTGCCCTTTGATCTCTTCATTGACCTATTGGTTACTCAATAACGTGTTATTTAATCTTGTGATTCCGGTTGTCTTCTTGTAATTAATTTCGAGTTTGATACCATGTGGTCAGAAAAGATGCTTCATATGCTTTCAATCTTATTAAATTTATTGAAACTTGTTTTGTGGCTTAACTTGTGATCTGTCTTGGAGTACGTTTCATGTGCACTTGAGAAGAATGTCTTTTCTGCTTCTTTGTGGGTGGAATGTTTTATATACGAAGTCCACCTGGTCTAACATGTCATTTAAGGCTAATGTGTCCTTATTGATTTTTTTCTCTGCATGATCTATCTACCAATGTGAGTGGGATATTAAAATCCCTTACTACTATTGTATTACTGTCATTTTCTCCCTTTGGGTTTGTTAATATTTGCTTTATATATTTAGGTGTCTCTCTGTTGGGTGCACATATACAGACAAATGTTATGTCCTTTTGTTGCATTGATCCCCCTTTATCATCATATAATGCTCTTCTTTGTCTTTTATTACAGCATTTTTGTTTTAAAGTCTATTTTGTCTGATATAAATATAGGTACATCAGCTTTCTTTTCATTTTCACTTGTTTAGAAAATCTTTTCCCACACTCTATTTTCGTCTATATGTGTCCTTACATTTGAAGTGAGTCTCTTCTAGGCAACATATAAAGGAGCCTTGTTTTTTTAATCCATTCACTCATTCTATGTTTTTTGATTGAATTTAGTCCATTTAAAGTAATCATTGATGCATATGTACTTACTGCCATCCTGTTATTTTTTTGGCTGTCTTTGTACTTACTCTTTGTTCCTTTCTTCTTCTCTTGCTCTCTTGTGGTTTGGTGAATTTCTTTAGTAATATGTTTAGATTCCTTTCTTATTATCTTTTGTGTGTCTACTATAGGCGTTTGCTTTGTGCTTACCACGATGTTTACATATAACATAGCAGTCTATTTTAAGTTAATATCACCTTAAATTTAAACACATTCTAAAATATCTATATTTTTACCCATCCACATATTTATGTTTTTGATGTCATATTTTACATTTTAACATTTTGTGTATCCCTTAACTAATTATTGCATTATTCATTTTACTACTTTTGTCATTTAACCTTCACACTAGCTTTAAAAGTGGTTAATTCACTACCCATATATACATATATTCTGCTTTACCAGTGGGATTTTTACTTTCATATGTTTCCTTGTTATTAGTGCCTTTTCAGCTTAAAGAAGTCCCTTTAACATTTCTTATAATGCTGTTATAGTGGTGATTAACCTTTTTATCTTTTGCTTGCCTAGAAAACTTTCTATCTCTCCTCATTTCTGATCATAGCCTTGCCATGTAGAGTATTCTTCTTGGCAGGTCTTTCCTTTCAGCACCTTGAATCTATCATGCCACTCCCTTCTGACCTACAGAATTCCTGACAAGAATTCTGCTGATAGTATCATGGGGGTTCCCTTTATGTAACATGTTCTTTTTCTCTTGCTACTTTTTTATTCTCTCTTTAACTTTTGACATTTTAATTATGGTGTGCCTTGGTGTGGATCTCTTTGGGTTCATCTTATTTGGAAATCTCTGCTTCCTGGAACTGCATGTCTGTTTTCTTTCCAGGTTAGGGAAGTTTTCAACCATTCAAGTAAGTTTTCCATCCCTTTTTCTCTCTTTTCTCATTTAGGAACTCCTATAATGCAAATCTTACTGTGGTTATTGTTGTACATTAGATCTCTTAAACTATCTTTACATTTTTTTCATTCTTGTTTCTTCTTGTTATAAGCTGCTGACTTGTTCTTCCACTTCAACCAGTTTGCTGTTGAACCCTTTTAGTGTTTTTTTGGTGCAGGAATTGCATTCTTCAGCTCTATGACTTCTCTTTGTTATCTCCATCCCTTGTTGAAGTTTTTACTGTGTTTGTCCTGAGTTTGGTGAGCATCTATAGGACCATTACTTTGAACTCTTTATCAGGCAGATTATTTATTGCCATTTCATTAAATCTTTTTTTGAGATTTTTGCCTCATTCTTTCATTTGGAACATATTCCTTTCTCATTTTGCTTGACTCTCTGTGCTTGTTTCTATGTATAAGGTCAAATAGCTACCTTTCCCATTCTTGAAGGTGTATTTTTGTGTAGAAGGTAAGCCTCATCATTCCAACCTGCCCTAGCTCTCACTTGTCTCTTAAATCTTTTAGATTATCCAAGTAGCCTGATTTATTCTTAATAGGTCCCAGTTGTTGAGGGTATGCCAGGACCTGTTAGTTTTGCAAAGGGAGTGATCTCAGTCAGCAACTAGATTCAGACTGAGTGGAGGCCAGAACTTCGGGCAACAGCTACTTTTAAAAAGTATACAAATATATAATATTTGTATTATTATATATATATGTGTGTATATTATATAATGTATATATATGTATATTATATATATATGTGTATATGTATGTATATTATATATATATATATATATATGGCCCCATTGGACTGCAATTATAGACTCTGTTGACCTTCAGACCAAGAGATCTGAAGGTATCCCCTGGGCAACAGTTCCAAGAATTGGGGCTTCGGGCAAACGAATAAACTCCTTTCTGGGAGGTAACAGCAGGCTGTGGCGAGGCCAAGGGCGGGTGCACGCATGCTGTCCCCCTGACCGTTGTTCCCTGTAGGCACCTCTGTAGCCTTTAGACGTTTACTAAACCTGAAGCTCCATGGCAATTAATTGGACCTCTTTTGTATGCAGACTAGGGTGTGTTTTGGTCTCTCTGTGCTGCATTCTGGGCATGGCACCCTGCCCAGAATTGTCCTTCTGAATGTTAAACTCCTGTGGGGCCCAAGAGTGTAAGCCCCTACGGTCACCAGAGCCAGGCAGTCAAGATACATCTCCCGTGTGGATTGTGCTTGCCCACCAGCAAGGCTGTGGGAGAGTGTTGGGAGCAGGACACACTTGCAGCCTTAGTGAGTCCTGAGATGAGCTCTGGGGCAGGGCATGCCCTAGCAAGGTTGTGTCTGGTCATGCCCACGAGAGCCAGCAAAGTGGACATAGAGTGCAAAAAAATGCTACTTTCAAATGCCTCTGTCCTTGAGGAAAATTTCTGTTAATCCCCGCCCCTCCAGCAGATGCTGTAAGATTAGCGACCGAATCATTTTTACATAATCTAATCATCTCTCAACCTGCCGCCTTTGCACTTGTTCTTGAGAGGAGTGAGTCTGCATGTGAGTCCCTCAAAAGTAATATCTCAGATCCTCAAAAATCCCTGGATACCTGGAGGGAAGCCTCATTGGTTTCTAAAGCCAGACATGTGGGGAGCCTCATCACTCTGGTGCAGGGCCCCAGAGTGGGGCACAAACTCCTTGCTCCTCAGGGAGAGGCTGTGGCCCATGAGATCCCTCCCTACGGTGTGGTGCCCTGTAACTGGTAAGGTTTTTGGCAAGACCTTTTCTCTGCCTCTCCTGCCCATCCCTCTTCTCCCTTGTGGAGACTGCTGTTCAGCTAGTTTTCAGTTCTTTTTCATCAAGATTTATTCCATATGTCATTGTAGTTCTGGTGTGCCAATGGGAGGAGGTGAGCTCAGGGTCTTCCTGTGCCGCCATCTTGGACCTCTCCCTTCCTGGGGCATTTTGGAGGACATGTTTCTACATGGGGCAGCTGCACGACAGAGGAAGACTGCCTAAGACATGTTGTATTTTGTAAGAGTGAGATGCAGCCTTGGTTTAAGTCACTGGGATTTCGAGTTGATTTGTTCCTGCAGCTTAGCCTTATTCAACGTTGACTAATAACTAACTCAAAAAAAAATGTACATTTCTCAAAATTGTTGAGATCAATTATCATTTATGGATCACTGTAGCACATGTAGTTTCTTCCTGTGTCCCTAAAAGAACTCAAATTTATTCTCAAAATTTTAAATGTAATTTTAATGTTTTTATTATAAAAATGGTTATTTTGAGAAAAGTTAGGAATTGAAGTATAAGGATAATAAAAATTACCCATAATTCTACTACAAAGATAACTTGTTGACACCCTCAGTTGTTGGACATTTATGTGGTCAGTGTGGTTTCCTATATTTGTCCTTATAATTAGTGCTATGAAGAACATTCTTGAAGCAAAAACACTATTCCCACAGAAAAGAAGATGATGAATTCTCTCTATAAAACACTACCCCTTGCTTACCGATTTTCCTCCACCATCTCTTGCTTATTCAGTAACATTATTCCTTTTTAAATTTTGTCACATGCTGTTTAGGAGATATAAACTATTAGAATTCACTACTTATTGTCTACTATGAGTGTGTTGTGATGAAAGAGTTAATCTTCCTGGTCTTCTTTTCATCCTTTAGCTTTAGATAAAATACTACCTTTACAAGAAAAATATTTTTTATATCTGGACTCTAAGCTCTTTTCTCATGCTCTAATCCAAAACTTTACAGACTTTTGCACTAGGCTTTATCTACCTATGGCCAAGTCTCTTCGAACATGCAGTGGGAGGGCTGTTCACACAGAGGAAGATACTAGAGCAAAAGCTAAGACATTTCACACGAAAGGGTGAAAATTAAAATATTCATCCTAATGAGCTTATTTTACTGGTCTTGTAACAAACAATAGGCAACCCACTTATCCAGTAAATTAAAAATGAACTTCTCCTACTTTGGTGCTAATGGTATTTATTATCCAATACAGTAAATTTGTGTTTGAAAGACTTGTTTTCTTAAATCACCTTTCTGTTTTATGTTTTTAATATTTGTAAATCATTTACTGAATCTGAGTAAAAATTGGCACTTACAAAGAGTGAAATCACAATGCCTACAAAAATCTCTAGGTACAGAATTGCAACTTAAAAGAACACCACATTTCCTAGTTGATTTGAAAATTTTTATTGACATGTAGCCCTTTCACAAAAAGAGAAGTTTAGGATGTGTTTATTGTTGAATCACAGATGCCTTTGTTCAAGGCGCACTGAAGAGCAGACTTTGAGAGACGCCTAGTGTGGGGCCAACTTCAACACAATCATGGTGAAAGCCCTGTGCTCTGCTTTTGTCTTCCCTGGTCTGACTTCAGCATTACTCACTCAATTCCTCTCCCTTTTATATAACCCAGCCCCATTCTATTCCAGCCAAGTTTATCTCTGCACCACTCAGATAAGCCCCATGCTGCTCTTTGTAAATGTCACTCTTAGAAGAGGATAGTCTTAGGGTATTTTCTGAAAGAATTATTTTNCTTTCACGAGAGCATCTGGAACACAGAGCAGGTAGCTCATTATTGACTCAGGAAACTCCCTGGACTTGTTAGGTGGATAAACGCAGAGTGAAAGGATGCGTCTGAGTTAGCTGTTCCTGCAGTGACTGACACAAGCAGCCAGGTGTCTTAGTGACCTCATCTATCACAGATTTTAGTGTCTATATTGGAAAAGTATTCAGTGTTACCCATTTAGACTGGTGAGGTAAACATCTGTGATATAACTTACAGTTGGAACACCAAAGCTGTGAAGATGTATATTTTGTGGCAGTTTGGTCAGGTTTAGACTGCTTAGTCAGAGTTGATAATATAGAGGATCTTTGAGGGCTTCCTTATTTACAAAAAAGTATATAAGGTGATTTTGTAGTTATGTGTGTATTGTGCTTTCCTTTGACGTTCATAAATGGGTGCCTATTATAGTCTAAACCATTCTAAATGACTGCCTTTAAGATTTAAATCACTTTTGGGGTGCCTGGATAGCTCAGTTAGTTGAGTGTCTGACACTTGATTTCAGCTCTGATCATGATTCCATGGTTGTGAGATCAAGCCCTGTGTTGGGCTCTGCACTGAGCATGAAGCCTGCTTAAGATTCTCTCTCTCTCTTCCTCTGCCCCTCTCCCTGGCTTGCTCTCTCTCTCTCTCTCTCTCTCCCTAAAATAAAAAAAAAATTTAAAGATTTAAATTATTTTTAAAATGTCACATAATAGCAAATGTCATTTAATATCTGGAATGTTTTAAGGTTAAAACAAACTTATCTATAATAAAGTCACGAATTTTGCACACTAGAGAGGAAGGTTAACTTCTGCATTTCGGGCCCTTAATTGCCTGGATACTAATTTGTAGGAAAGAGGAGGGAGAGAGAAGCCAAAACTAAAATCCACCAGATATTCTAGGGTAGGGAGAAGAATCTTTCGTATGTGGGGAGATATTACTAAATAATATTTGTTTTCTATAGTATAGATCAATATACAGATAAAACTCACTGATCTCTATTATGAATTAATTTCAATTCAAATACTTGTTCACTAATATCTCAATAGATTTTAACTTTTTATATTTTTTCTAATCATAAATTATGATGCTTTGTTTGGAAATTTATTAAATGGAGGGGCACCCAGGTGGCTCAGTCTGTTAAGCGTCCAACTTTGGCTCAAGTCATGATCTTGCAGTTCCTGGCTCTGAGTCCCACATCAGGCTCTGTGCTAACAGCTCAGAGCCTGGAGCCTGCTTTGGATTCTGTGTCTCCCTCTCCCTCTGCCTCTCCCCCACTACACACTCTCTCTCTCTCAAAAATAAACAAACATTAAAAAAACTTTTTAAAGAAAATATTAATGGAAAGCTATATGAAAAAAAGTAGAGATCACCTGTATCCCATACTAAGAGATAACTTTTATAGTATAATCATGCATTTTGGTTGGTACTACTTATATCTAAGTGGAAAAATTGGAATCCTACTTTAGATACTGTTTTTATCTTTTTTCAATTTCATTTACATATATCATTAGGTATTTACCAGCGTTATCATTTATAACAGTTGCATAGAAATTTACTGCATGGATGTACTATATTATCAAATTTATTTAGTTCTTCCTGAACCTTTAGTTTCTCTTTCTTTTTTTCTTTTCTTTTTTCCCTAATGCTTTAGGCTATTTTATTTATTTATTTTTTCTTTCTTTTTTTTTTTTTTTTTTACAAATAGTTTATTGTCAAATTAGTTTCCACATAACACTCAGTGCTCATCCCCACAAGTGTCCTCCTCCATGTGCTTTAGGCTATTTTAAACCATTCCACAGGGACTACTTTTATAAATCTCTAATTGTTTTTGTAAAGTGCATCATTCTGAGTGGATTAAAGAATACGAACTCATTTATGTTTAAAAATGTGAATAAAAGTGTGAAAAGTTCAGGGGCTCCTGGGTGGCTCAGTTGATTAAGCTTCCAACTTCGGCCTACATCAGGCTCTGTGTGGACAGCTCAGAGCCTGGAGCCTGCTTCAGATCTCTGTCTCCCTCTCTGCCTCTCCCCACTCACACTCTGTCTCTCTCTCAAAAAGTAAGTAAACATTAAAAATGTTTTTAATGTGAATATTTTAAACTAATGTACCATTCTTAGCTAAATTTTATTTATTTATTTTAATAGGTTTTCTTTCTTTCTTTCTTTTTTTTTACATGTTTTATTTATTTTTTAGAGAGAGACAGAGAGTGGGCAGGGGAGGGGCAGAGAGAGAGGGAGACACAGAATCTGAAGCAGGCTCCAGGCTCTGAGCAGTCAGCACAGGGCCCGATTGCAGGGCGTGAACTCAAAAACTGTGAGATCATGACCTGAGCTGAAGTTGGACCCTTAACCAACTGAGCCACCCAGGCACCCCAAGTTTTACTTATTTTTTATTTATCCTAAGAACCAAACACTGGAAACAACCAAAACGTTCATCAACAAGAGCATATTGCCGTTCACAAAAGTATATACTGTATGATTTCATTTCTATGAAACCACAGGAAAGACAGTTCTAATGAACAGTAATGGAAAGCACTGGTTGCCTGGAGCTGGAGGTGAATGGTGGGAGTGGATTCACTGTAGGAAATTATAAAGTACAGATAAGCAAAGAGAAGATTATCTCACCATTTAGAGATTTCTATAGCACTTTTTTTTTTTTAGATATATAGGTACATGAAGAACAAATTCAGCGTAAAGAGATTTATTTATTGAGTTAGTAGGCAATATTTCATGAGTCGCTCTGCCACTTCTGCTATTCTTGAGATTATTTTAAGACGTCATTCTTTTCATTTTAATGTTTATAAAATGATTGTGTACCGGTAGGTCACCCCACGTGATGATGAGTTGTATACTAAGTAAGTCTATTTCCTTTGAAATGTTTCTGCAGCTTTGATCTCCATTTATTATAGGAAACAGTGGAGATTCCTAAAATTGTTATTATTTTCCCTGAAATTAGCCTACATTATAAAATTAGCAGAATGCATTTAAATTAAACAATAACCTCTTTTCTTCTCTCCCTCACCTGAGGAATTTTCCATGCTTCATTCCATTCCATTACTTACCTTTTAGCAGGGCTTCTCAATCTCCACACCACAGACATGTTGCTGGGAGGGCTCTCCTTTGGGATGATGGGTGGCATCCTGGCCTCAACCTACTAGGTGCCAGTAACATCCCTGCTGGAGCTGTAACAAACAAAAATGTCTCCGGATGTTGCCAAAAGCCCTTTGAGAGGCAAATTCACTCTCAGTTGAGAGTCCCGACTTAAAGATAATGTAGCACTTTATTCTTAATATTCCTTAATTACACATATCTCCCTCTCAATCACTTAATATTCTGATAATTAGGCTCTGGTATTTCTGTTCTGCTGTGATTGCAGATTAATGAGGTAAAACTTTGAGGGGTCTTGGCTGTATATGTCCACATATACTCCAATTACTTCTGAACGTCAACTAAATAAAGGCACCCTTTGGAATGTCACTGTCTGGGACCATGAGAAATGGAGAGACACTTGAGAGATATGACCACAGTTCTTACCACTTTGCAGCAGGTGTTTAACTATACTTGACTGTCTGCTAGATTTTATTCAAAACAAATTAAGCAGACTTAATGTTACCTCTGCATATAAGCAGGTGTTTAACAAGGTTAAAAGTAAAGTACTCTAGGGAATTTTCAAGTTAGTGGAAATCATTGGTGCTTTTCCAATTAGCCAGGAAAGAATGCTTGGAAAAATTAGAGACATTTGAGAGAAAGGAAAGAATTTTAACAGCTGAAATAGTTATCCTCATTGTCATTTTGGGCTAGATAAAGATTATCTCCCAACCTCAGAATAGTTATTAACCCATGTTCAACAGTTACTGTCCTAAGGAAACAATCTGGGGGAGAAGCAGTAAGAGAACAGAATTGTCTTCATGAAGCTCAGAGTATTGGGGGAAATTGTACATAAACATTTCTACAGTCGGGTAGCTTCACCATCAGTGAGAAACAATTATTTCATCGATTGGCAGTATTTCATCAGTTGCCAAATGAGTCGTGCAGACAGTAACAGCAGGAGTTTATAAGACAGAATTCTGCAGACTGGAGAGGTCAGAAATGTGAGATCAGAAAAGTTAGTATCTAAGCTTGGAAAGGAGACAGAGGAGGCAAAGAGGAGAGTCTCAGTGAAGAAGGGTGGCTTATGTTAAGATGCTCCTATAAGAAAGCTCAAGGCATATTTGGTGTGTAGAATTGGAATAAAAAGGTGGGGGGAGCCAGAAGGAAAGGCTAAAGCCAGATCCTTGAAGTCCTTGAATATTAGGCTAAGGAATTTTTATTAAATAATAGAAGCTAATGTTTCCCACACTGGTTCTGTTTAACAATAATCCGGCACATGCCTTCTGAATAACGTGTTCTGTGGGTAAATAAACTTGGAACGTGTTGCATGCTAAGTGTGTATGCCCCCCTGGGGACTTAAAATGCATATGGATATTCAAAGACTATGATTAACTTTGTTGGAGCTAGCATTTACAAATGCATTTGATCGCAAGATACATATGGGGTAGGGTTATGAGGAATAAGAACATAAAGTACCTATCAACAGCAGGAGGACTTAGAGTTTGCCGTTTGGTGATAGGGAAGCTTTAACCATGATTTTGAAACAGGAGGTGGTATCATCAAAAAGATATTCTAGTCAGTATCAGATTGTACACAGATTAGAAAAAAATATGCATAAAATATTCAAAAGATAGGACCCTTAAGGAGAAAGCTTCTCTTCCAGGTATTCATTGATTTCATTTTTCATTCTTTCATTCCTCCATCACTACTTATTAAGCAAATACTATATGTTGTGTGTTAAGCAGGGTGAATAGAACCTTCAGCAAAGGAGAAATGGTCCTTGCCATCATGGAGTTTAGAATCTAAAGGAAGGAGACATGTAGATTTAAATTTTTATAGATACTGTTTAAAAAAAAGAAAGAAAAGAAAAAAGACTACCACTCTATTTGTTTGTTGATCAATAATACTGAAAGAGACCATTTCATTTCCTCTTAAATACGGCACTAAGCCTTGTTAAAATAATATAGCTTTGCTGGCTTCAAGGTTTAGGTGTAGCTTTATTTAATCTTGGACCAGTTTAGCATTTTGGAAATAACATTTTAAAATATCAATTTGGAGAAAAGAAAGTAAGTATAAGGAGAAAAGAGAGAGGGGGGAGTTTTTATTTGTAATTATAGTTTCTACTTTTATTTGACGTATATGCAGAAAAGTGCACACATCATGAATAGGCAACTTGATTAATTTTCACAAGCGAAACACACCTGTGTAACCAAAACAAAACAGAATGTTATCAGCCCCATTCTCCTTCCAGCGATGACCTTCCCTGCCCATCAGAGCAACCACTACCCCTGTTTCTTTCATCATAGATTGTATTTGCCTCTGCATGTGTGTTTGTGCTGTGTATGAATGCGGCCATTCATTATTTAGGGTTTTAAATGAAGACAAGAAAGCATATTTGGTTCTAAATACAGATCTTTCTGTAAATCAGTGGTTCTCAAAATTGGTCACACATCGGAAGCACCTAGGAACTTTAAAAGTTGCTCACATATAAATCCTATCCCCCAAAATACTTAATGTAGTTGGTATGAAGCAGGGCCCAAGTGACAGCATTTTAAAACCTCTCCAGATGACTCCTGTGTACACCCAAGGTTGAGACTCACTACTGCAATGTGTTGAAAGTGAATCCATAGATGTTTACATAATATTGGAGCTAGCTTTATGCCCAACTGTCTGACTAATATTTGTAAACCTGGGCTTTCTGTATCTAGATTTTAGGTTGTAATTTGGCAGAAAAAAATAGATATTATATGTGACTAATAACCCTCCCACGATCTGTCACCTGGGCAGCAAACCATTTTTTAATTCAGTACTATGTGGGAGGTAAATACAGTTGCCTTGTTTTAGAGCAGCCTCTGCTTATAAGACATTGGAATGTTATCAGGTACTGGATTGCAGAACTGTCGGATTTGTGTCAAAAGGCATTACATGCTGGGCATTGAGACTGAAGAGCAGTGAATCATGTGCTTGAGTGCTTTAAGAACCCCGTAAGCCTGCAGGGTCTGGGGATGACCCTGGGGACTGGGGATGGTTTTCTTCTCAGGGCCTTTGGGGTGATTAAGATATTTCAGACTTGGAACAATGCAGAGTGGAGTTCTCAGGAGTCTAGAAAATGCAGGGTGGAGTTCTCAGGAATCTACGCTGGGAAGCATAAAAGCATCTGAAGGCTATGAAATGATTTTCATTTTAGCTTGAAGATTGACCTAATAGCAAGCTGAGAAAAGTAGATATATTTCATTTATTTTTCATCCTTTCTCAGAAGTTGAAAGTTCTGATGTTCGGAAAAATCTTGAAAGAATTTTATTTAGCAAATGATGAACTGCAGTTTCACGAGTCTGGATGAGGTTCATTGTGAGTCAGTGAAAGGAATTTACCTGCCCTGAAATACAGTGGAACCTGCAGTTCTGTACCCAGGAATTCGAGTTCAGTTTGCAGAGTCTTCTGAAGGACGCTTGTCCCCACTGCTCAGAAGAGCGGGTGCCGTGCCACCCTGGGATGTCTTTGGACAGAGGTGATATGTTGACTCTCAGTCATTCCAGAGCCTGCGATGGTCCTTCCTGTTCTCCCAGAAGCATGTGTTTGTTCCTTGCCTTTCTGTATTTCCTGTGGTCTAAATTCATTATCTATTTGCTTTTTGAGGATATCGCAGTTAATAAAAGATAAAGACCCCTGCTCTCAGGGAGCTTCCAGTCTAGCAGAGTAGTCAGAAGATAAAAGTAGCTAATAGACAGGGAAGGGTTCCAGATAATGATAAATGCTATGGAGACAACAAAACAGAAGAGCACTCAGAGGAGGTGGCATGTGACTTGAAAGGCAAATGAAGAGAAGGAGCCATTTTCATGAGCCCTGGGCAAGAACAGCAAGGAGACAAGCCTGGGAGCAAGAATAGGCTGTGGCAGGTTTGAAGATCAAAAGCAAGTCCAGAGGGCCTGGAGCAGAGTTGGGCCTTACTGGTAGAAAGAGCTCAGATTTTATTTTAAATTCAGTGAAAAGCCTTGGGGTCCAGCAGGTCGATTGCCTTCACTTTATTTTCTTTTAGCACACAGTTTACCTGATTGTTAAAACGCATAATGAATCCTATTTTTCTCAGGAGATTAGACGTTTATGAATATTTTCTTCAGCTACATGTTAACCTCAGGAGGATTAGTACCATAATCCCAAAGGAAGATAAGAGAGAGAAGTCTGTCTCCATTCTTGCCCTTTACCCGGTTAATGATTGAGCCTGTGGTCTGTGATAATCATTAATTGAATCTGGTTTGCTGAGGGCTGCAGATTTCTTTTAAAACCCGTTATTTTATAAAATTACATTGTCTATGTACTGCAGGTAAATATGGAAGGAAGCACAAGTGTGAGACCTTCATTGGATTTTAGAGTGATATTTGCTTTTAATTTGATGGTCTACGGTCTACTTTGACTTTTTCAAAACAGCTGGGGATCACCCCATGCCTTTTGGCAGAAAAAAAGGAAGAAATGAAAGCATAGATTAGATTTCTATCACTTTTAAATCCCAAAAGAAAGTAGGACAGGACCCTTATTAAGTTACTCTAGAATGTGGCACATATGACCTTTTCACAGTGATTTATTTAAGATGATCAATCTTAACTAAATGATCAAGTTTTTATTTATTTGTTTGGAATTAAAGCATAAATGCTGGTGAATTTTCTCTGGATGTTTCCCTTGCTGACACATAGAACTGGTCAGGCTTCTTATTGAGGCAGATGCGTGCATTTAAATCTTGCAGAGGTATACACAGTGTGAAGTGACTGATAAATGCACAGGGCTTACAATTGCAAAGTTATTGCACATGGCAGCTTATTGGCATATAAATTAAACTGCTGCAAGGTAGAAGAATGGAAGAAAAAATTAGGTTGCTGTGTGAGATCAAATTAATTCAGGAATCATTTGGACATTTTATGCCTCTGAAAATAGTTTGCTTGGAGGTCTCCAGCTGTGTCTGGCATCGGGCCATATTCACACTGAGGAAAAATGTGCTTTAAGACTTGCACTTATACAGCACAGCAGTGGTTTCGGTCTGTCATGCGCATAAATAGAAGGATGCTTTATGGAAATGATTCCTGGTAGGAAGTGGAAGCCAGAAAGGGCAGAGGAAAGAGTGGGACACAGACCTGCCTTGGGCAAACTGGGTGGGAGAAATTCCACAGGCTGTGGCTCAGAACCCAGATAGTCAGGGCCACTTTGGGAGAGAGAATGATTCCCCCAGTGTAGGGATCCCTCACAGGGAAGCCCACACTCCGTGTCCCCACCAGGGGAACACAGTGCCCTTCCTCCTCCTCATCTCCCAGATCTCACTCTAAATGTCACTTCTTCATAGGGACCTTTCTTAACCATCTTCCCAAACCCCTCCTTCTGCTATTTCCTGTCACTGAACCTAGCTGCCCCCCCTTCCTGATCATTTGAAATTATTTATTTATGTTTGTGTATTTATTGTCTCTCTCCCTTACTGAATTAGTCACAGTTTGAACTCGGGTAGCATCCTGTTTTGTCTCCAGCAGTTAATTCAACACTTAACTGTCACTGACAGGGAGGCAGGTAAGAAATATTTGTTGAAGGAAATACAGAACCAGCATGGAAATCACCTGAAAAGCACTATGGACTGGGCTGTGGCCCCAGCACTACCGCCTTGGGAAGGCAGCTGTGGTCAGGGCATGCTCAGACGGACATGAAGAGGCCGCACTTCAAATAGCCTTGAGGAGATTGGACTTGAACCTGCAAATCAGATTGGTGAGGGTGCCTGACACTACCTCATAAACACTCCTAACATCCTGTGAAAAAAGCTGGGGGAAATCACAGTTTCCACTTTAGTGTTGAAAACAGGACCAAATGTAAAAGAAGTTGCCCAACTTACGTAGCTAATAAATAACAGAGCCAGGATTTGAACCTCTGACACGAGGCCCTGTGTTCCCTTCTGTTTCCTCTTCTGACTGACTGCTCTCCATACGTTTGGTGCTCCCTGCAGCTGCAAACTATTGTCTCTCCCCCGAGTCCCAGGGCTTGTCCCTGAGTTCTATAAACTCCAGCCTCCAAAGCCCATCTGCTAACTCCTCCCTCCCGGTACTGCTCTTTCAGGCACCTTTTTGCCTAGGAAGATTACCAGCTCTGATTACTGTTTCTTGAAATGAAAGAGTCGAGCCCAGGGCTAGTCCCAAAGAAGGAATGCCTGAATCAAAGACTATTTTAAGCTTCCCCTAAGGCAGAGATAGGCTTATATAATCTCAGAACAGTGATGATTTTCAAAGCTAACTGCAGAGCAGATTAAAGTATTTTCCACAATAAACTACTCTCCCCAGGACCCCTGGCGGGGGAGAACATTACTGTGTACCAAGCTCCTACCATGTGTCAGGCACTTGACATAGATTATTGTATATGAGGTGAACCAAAGTTAAGTGTGGCATCTAACCAAAGCTCTGAGTGATACTGCAACTTAGAACCATGTTTATAGGATTGCCCTGGTACCAGCATGGTGACTGAAGGCCAAGGTGGAACCACTTTGCAGTCTGGTAAGTCTTCCAAATGCTGAAAATATGCTGGTTTATTTTCCCAGCCCCTGGTGGGCAGTGATGCCCTATACAGTTGGCAGTTTTCCAGGATTGAGCAACTATTCTGTAGAAAGGGCAATGCACAAATGAAGGGGGCAAGAGAAGGTAAGTCCCAAGCACATAGGCTATGGGCAGGGCCACCTCTGTTGCCAGGGAAACGGACTGTGAGTAAATCTTCAGCAAGGAAAGGCTTTGAGTTACATTTACATCTTTTTTTTTAATGTTTTATTTATTTCTAGGAGAGAGAGAGAGAGACAGCATGAGCAGGGGAGGGTCAGAGAGAGAGGGAGTCACAGACTGTGAAACAGGCTCCAGGCTCTGAGCTGGCAGTCAGCACAGAGCCCGACGCGGGGCTCGAACCCACGAACCGCGAGATCATGACCTAAGCGAAAGTCGGACGCTTAACCGACTAAGCCACCCAGGCACCCCCATTTACATCTTTTTTTAGACACTTTTGCCTCCACCAGCCCTTCATATGTTAAAGGTGCTATGGCATTTATAACATTCCTTCGTGTTACATTCTTCTACTTAAAACATTTCTTTCTTTAGACATTGTCTTCTATTTAAAACATTGTCTTGTCCTTAGACACTGGCATGGCAAAAATAATAAACACAGGTAGTAAGTTCACTGATAACCTTTATATTATTTATTATTATATGTTTATTATATTATTATTATTGACCTAACCCATAGAATTACCCAAAGCTTCTAGAGAAAATTCCCAAGCCACCTTTCCTATTGTTTAGTTGTAGATAATGCTATCCAAAGGGCAAAACTTCTCTTCCTTGATAAAGAGATTCAGGGGCGCCTGGGTGGCTTAGTCGGTTAAGCGTCCGACTTTTGCTTGGGTCATGATCTCGCGGTTCGTGGGGTCGAGCCCCGCGTCGGGCTCTGTGCTGACTGCCAGCTCAGAGCCTGGAGCCTGTTTCAGAGTCTGTGATTCCCTCTCTCTCTGACCCTCCCCTGCTCATGCTGTCTCTATCTCTCTCCTAGAAATAAATAAAACATTTAAAAAAAAAAAAAAGTTTCAGAGATAGTAATTTTAAAATACTTTATCTGAAATCATGAGTATAACTTTATAGTTTGGGGAAAATCTAGGAATATATAGGATATCAAAATTTAAGTCAGTCCTATTTTAACACTAATAAAAAGAACCCCCAACCTTTATCGTAGATACCTAGGTATGTATGGATATCTGGTTCTTTGTCCTTGTAACAGATTCTACATTATTGAGAGTGAAGAAAACTAGAACTGAGGTCAGCGCCCTATCAGTGAGCCGAGGCAAAGGGATTTAGCTCCCTTACTAAAACAGAATCTCCAATATTTCATATTAGGAGGAGACTATGTGGCTATTCCCATTCCTTCTCAGTTCCTCAGAATACACCAGACTCTATACAAGTAGACATGCTATGATCTCTGCTCAAGAATTATTGTCTACTGCTTATCACATGACTGAAGACTGACTTCCTGTCATTCTTTAAATGTCACTTCTCCAGAGAGGCCTTCTGGCCTACTTTACTCGGAGAAACCTCCCTCACTGTTGTTTTCCATCTTTCCATGCTGTTTGTTTCTTCAGTAACATTTATAATAATTTATAATTAATACTGTTTTGTTTACTTATTTATGGGTCTCTCTTTCATTTGCTTTCAGCTCCATGAGTTTAGGCACTGGATTTTTTAGTATAATATATTGCCCTTTACCTAGCACAATGCCTGTCACATAAACTCAAATATTTTTTAATAAATGAATGAATACATAAATGACGGAATAAAGAAACTAGAGTGATGGAGTGGCCAGCTGAGTACTTCTGCCTTTTTCTAGACATGTTGAGTCCCCAGCTTGTTTTGATTTTCATTAACTTCAAGAAATGTACTGCTTTAATCCTGTGGCCCAGAAATAGATGCCAGGCCCAGCCTTTAGCCTGGTTCCTTACATCCTAACCCCTGGCCAGCTTCTACATGGTTAGCATCACTGTACAGTCCATCATATGGAAAATACCTTTAAATCCTTACCACCTTCAGAGTCAAGACCAACAAAGATAGATTTCAACTCTGTCGCAGCCTAGGGCATTCCTATTCTTCCTGAGTTGGCTTTCTATGGGACAGGTCTTCTTTCCAGAATGACTGACATTATTGAGGACCTAGCTCTTTATATATCAACTCCTACATGCAGGAATGTGGCTTTTCTCTACTGATTCAACCTTTTTATCATGGCTGAATATTCTAACTTTAACTTCATATAATATTATTATCTCTTAATAGAAATTTTTATTCTGTTGCATGTTGTAATGTGCACATGCATATGTAATGTGTATTAGGAACATGAACATTAGTTCCAGATAAACCATAGCCTACATGCCTTATATGTGAGCTCCACGGTAATGCTGCCTGGAATTCAATCCTACCTCCACCAGTCTTAGTAAAATGATTTAATCTTCATATGCCTCCATTTCTTCATCTTTAAGATGTGAATAGTAATAGTACCTGCCTCATAGGGTTGTTACGAAGGTTAAATGAGATAATATATGTAAAGCTTAGAAGAGGGTCTAAAACACGAGACATTATGTAAACAGTAGGTCTTATTTTGATGATGTCGATAACAACTAAAGCCTATCTGTATATTTTCTGCTCTCTGTTTTTCATTTTAGAGGTAAAGTTGATGTATAAGATAAGCCCTGTGGTCTCTTCCAGATCTAACCATATTCAAGAGCTCATGCACCGTTTCTAAGCACTGAATTCTAAACTGTATGATAACTCCTTAACATGAGCTGAATGAAATTTAGGATAGTTTCTTTCTGGAAAAACAAGCCATTTTTACATGTACCCCGTGCTTTAAATCAAATTCCCCTGAAGAGAGGTTCCCTACTCTCCTACCAAGGTTCTAAGCTTCAAAGTATACTCAGTGCATTCATCTTCTGACCCTCCAAATCCCTGTGCTTTCTCTTATCTCTGGAGTTTGCAACTTTTACCTCAATTCCTCACATCTTCCAAACAAATGCCAGGATGGATTTTTCAAAAACACAAATTCAACTATGTTACTCTACTGCGTAAAGCTCCGGCATGGTTTCTGGTTAACCTTAGGATGAAATCTCAGTTGCTTTTGGCATAGCATACAAGACCCCCAGTGATTTGCCCTTGTCTTTAATTTTTTTTGTTTGTTTTATTTAGTTTTGAAACAGAGAGAGACAGAGCACAATTGGGGGAGGGGTAGAGAGAGAGGGAGACACAGAATCTGAAACAGGCTCAGGCTCTGAGCTGTCAGAACAGAACCTGATGCGGAACTCGAACCCACGAACCCCGAGCCGAAGTTGGAAGCTTACCCAACTGAGCCACCCAGACGCCCCTGCCTTTGTCTTCAGATGCCGTCTCTCTCTTACCACTACTCCACACTTCATGCGCTGCAAATAAGAGGGCTGCTTGTACTTCCCTACAATCGTAATCCTATCCCACGCCTTCATGCCTTTGTATGTGCCTCATGCAAAAACCTCTTTCCTCTTCCTCAACTGGATAATTCTTACTTGTTCTTTAAAACGTTTTTTCTCATCAAGGAAGTTTCTCACTGAGTTTGGCAATCTTCGTGCATATCCCTCAATCAAAACACCTTTGATACATTGAAATGATTTGTGTACAGATTTATTCCTTCCTTCAGATTCTATATTCCTTCATGGCAAATGCTAATCTTAGTTTTCCTTGTGTTCTAAACACAATGTCTAATAAATTTTAAGCAATTAATGTTAAATTGAACTATTTGTATCTCTTTGAAAACTTAACATCAGGTTCCATATGTATCACAAAATTGTGATTTGTCTTTAAATGCTGTAGTTCCACTATAGCCAGGCAGTCTACAGATCAACGCAATCCCTATCAAAATACTGACAGCATTTTTCACAGAATTAGAAAAATAATCCTAAAATTTGTATGGAACACAGAAGACCCCAAATAGCCATAGCAATCTTGAAAAAGAAGAACAAAACTTCAAAACCTTCTTGTGGAGGTATCACAATCCCAGATTTCAGGATACCCTACATAGCCATAGTAATCAAAACAGTATGGTATTGGCACAAAACCAGACACATAGGTCAATGGAACAGAACAGAAAACCTACAAAAAACCCACAACTGAAAAAAAGAAACCCCACAACTGTATGTTCAATTACTCTTTGACAAGGGAGTAAAAACTATGCAAATGGAAAAAGTCTCTTCAACAAATGGTATTGGGAAAACTGCACAGCTACATGCAAAGGATGAAACTGAACCACTTGCTTACAACATACACAAAAACAAACTCAAAGTAAATTAAAGACCTAAATGTGAGAACTGAAACCATAAAGTCCTTGAAGAGAGCATAGGCAGTAACCTCTTTGACATAGGACATAGCAACATTTTTTCTGGATATGTCTCCTGAGGGAAAGGAAAGAAAAACAAAAATAAACTATTGGGACTATATCAAAATAAAAAGCTTCTTCACAGCAAAGGAAAAAATCAACAAAACAGAAAGACAACCTACAGAATATAAGATATTTGCAAATGACATATCTAATAAAGGGCTAGTATCCAAAACTCAACACCCCAGATAACTAATATTCCACGTAAAAATGGGCAGAAGACATAAACACGTATTTCTCCAAACAAGGCATAGAGTTGGCCAACAGACACATGAAAAGAGGCTCAACATCACTCATCATCAGGGAAATGAAAATCAAAACCACAATGAAGTATCACCTCACACCTGTCAGAATGGCTAAAATCAAAAACACAAGAAACAAGTGTTGGCAAGAATGTGGAGAAATAGAAACACTCGTGCACAGTGGTGGTAGTGCAAACTGGTGCAGCCACTGTGGAAAAGAGTATGAAAGATCCTCAAAAAATTAAAAATAGAATTACCATATGATTCAGTAATTCTGCCACTGGGCATTTACCCAAAGAATATGAAAACACTAATTCAAAAAGATATAAACACCCCATGTTTATTGCAGCATGATTTAAAATAACCAAATTATGAAATTGACCCACGTGTCGATAGATGAATGGATAAGGAAGACATGGTGTGTGTGTGTGTGTATATATATATATATATATAATGGAATATTATTTGGTCATAAAAAAAGAATGAAATCTTGCCATGTGTGAAAGCATGGATGGATGTAGAGAGTATAAGGCTAAGTGAAATAAATCAGTCAGAGAAAGACAAATACCTTATGATTTCACTCATAAGTGGAATTTAAGAAACAAAGCAAACAAAGGAAACAATATTCTCAACTATAGATAACAAACTTATGGGTCCCAGAGGATAGGTGGGTTGGTGGATAGGCACAATAGGTGAGGATTAAGAGAACACTTATCATGATGAGCACTGAGTAATGTATAGAATTGCTGAATCACTGTATTGTACACCTGAAACTAATATAACACTGTATGTTAATTATACTGGAGTTAAAATAAAAATAAAACAATTTAATTTTAAAAAAGAATATGGGTAATTGAGACCCTAATGTTTATGCTATACAAAGCAGTAATTTTCATGACAAGAAACCCATGTCATGCTTTACAGATTCTACCAAAACAAACCAAGCCAAAACAAACAAACAAAAATACATCAATCTGGCTACACAATTAGCGTATGGCATTCTTGAAAGTAAGTTATACATCACAAATCAGGAAAGGACTCTATCAGGGAATATCTTTTAAACTCTAATGACACTGTACTATCTGACATGACAATCACCACTTGAACACGTTATTTTAAAGCAAAACTACCAGAATCCTCCATTAATTTCTCCTTATGCCAAAGGAGGAAGAGGAAAATTCCAAAGCTTTTTTGACTAAGAAAAATATTCAAATATTTATACCTTCAGAAATCTGGAGTCCAATATGAATATTATTACCCAGGACAATTGATTTAAATACTCAGAAAAGAAGAACCTCAAATACTAAAGTTATATCCATAGAATGTGGCCATAATTTGTGATGTGCAAATTTTTTTAAACTAGTCTTCTTTATTACAGAAACTTTATAAGGACTTTTTTTTTAAGAAAACAATATCAGAAAGGATGATTACAATTATAAATTTTTACCTGAATCCCCATATCAAAGTATAGTTGCTATTTTTGTAAACATTTTTCTCCAGCTTCTTAATGTTCAGAACTAGATACTTCAGATATAATCAATGTCCTTTGATAAGATGTCTTAGAACCTTTTTTTTCCACTGTCAAGAATTTCATTCAAAAATAGCTACTAATTGCTAAGGTCTATATAGACAAGGCTATTGACTGCTTTAGTCCAGAGATTCTCTACTTTGGCAGTATTGGCAGTTGGGGCTAGAAAACTCTTTAGGGGGTAAGAAGGAGCTGTCCTGTATCCTCAGATGGTTAGCAGTATTTCTGGCCTCTACTCTCTGGATGCCAGAAGCACAACTGCCTCAGTCACGACAGCCTGTAACATCTCTAGACATTTCTGAATGTCACATGGCAAATGATTACCCCTATTTGAGAACCACTTGGCTAATTGAATTAGAGCCCACCCCTGGGGGTGGATATAAAGTCAGTTTCTGCTGAATATCATGGACTTTATTGTGCAGTGTTGTTTCAGTTACCATGACTCATAACAAATTACTTCAAAACTTCGTGGCATAAAACAACCACGTTTTATGCTCATGGAATCTGTGGGTCAAGACTTCTGACAGGGTACAGCAAGAGTGGCTTTTCTCTACAATGTCTGAAGCCCCAGCTGGAAGACTTAAAGGCTTAGGGGGAAATGCTCTGAAGGCTTCTCACTCATACATCTAACATTGATGCTCACTGTTGGCTGGAAGACTGTAGCAGCTGGAGGTGTGGCTGGAACATTTACACTCGGCCTTTCCATGTGAAAGCCTGGTTTCCTTACAAAATGGTGTCAGTATTCCTAGGACAAGCATCCCAAGAAAAAGAGAGCAGGATGTACACTGTATTACTTCTTATGACCTAACTCCAGAGTCCTATAGCATCACTTCTAGCATACTCTGTTGGACAAGGCAGTTACAAGGCTGAAGGAGGCATATAAACATCACATTGTAAGAAGAGCATATGGGTTAGGACAGATATTAGTGGACTCATCTTTGGAAAAAACAGTGTGCCACAGAGATGGATAACCCTTGATGACATCTAAGTTCTGTTAGTAAATGAGGAAGGAAATTTGATTCGGATAGACAACAGTGTTTACTAATGTAATGTTATTTAATAAAATAACCCAAAGAAGAATAAAAAATGTATATCCCATATATATATATAATATATAATATATAATTAATAAATTACTTCTAAAGATGATATTATGTAGAAGCTTTACGTTTTAACTACACTAAAAGAGTCACATTGAAAATCCCTCCATTGTATTTATTTTAGCATGATATATAAATGAACATGAAGGTGATAATAATATTCCTTGGTAACATGGCTTAATAAAATCTAAGTGTTTAGATGAATTTTTGAGACTCCATCAAATGGATTTAGCAAAAATTGTGGCAGTTTGCCGATGGTGTGAAAGCAATGGCAGAAAACATCACACAAATAATACACATCACACAAATGCATGTTGTCAACGTGCATTTAAGGAGTCATTGCGCCCTACATGGGCAAATAGTAACTGTGACAAGATGATAACAGACAATGAAAGTTGAAGCACCCTGGGTGAAAGCAGAGAGACCCAGAGACTAATTTGCTTGATCTTCTACTTTGACACTTAACAAATAACCCCTGGGATGCTTCTACAGAGCCCAGTTTAGTAACTAATAATTAGTGTAAAGAGCAGTGAACTAGAAATCAGGAGACCTGAGTTAAAGTCCTGGTTTGGCTAACAGACTAACTTTTCACAAATTGGCTAATCTTTTTTGGGTCTCAGTTTCATACTTTGTAAGTTAAGACAATTGGCATAGGTGATCTCAGAAGCTCTTTTTACTTCTACAAGTCCTTAGCAGCTTTAGGGAAATGTCCAAAAATAGTCAAATAAGCAGTTTCAACTAGTTTCTATTAATTCTGTTACTTCCTAGGTAGGAGGCCATATCTTGTATATGTATAACAGATCCTCCTGTTTTTAAAGGGCTCTAGAAATCTATTTGGGTCCTGTTTTCAAGGAAATTCTGTGCTTACATTTTCATAAAAAGCAATCTTCCAACAGAGGTATAGCTTCTTTATAACTTGTAATGTCAACTTTCATCAAATTCTCCTTGGCTTTAATAATGAGATATGGGAATTGAGGGAAAATGAATGATTAGAAAAGGGGTATGGATTTAACTTTGCCTTGATGGAAATTGAATCCACTGAATATAATTCATTATAAAGGGAGACCTATGAATTGTAAAAGGCTAATCCACAATTTACTACTTATATATGAATTTTAAAGCTTACAAAATAAGGTTATACATTATTTATGAATACATATAAATGGAACAAAGGTAGAAAAGCATCTTCTGGATGCATTTATATCAAATTCATTTTAGTGTTTTTCCCTGAGGAAGGTAGGAGACAATGAGACTGTGGAAGGGAATTAGGAAGCATCTATTTGATACTGATAAAGTTTTGTTTTATTTAAAAACCCAAAGCAATTAATAACAAAACTATTCACATTTATTCATTTGTGTGGCATGCAAATGACAAGGCTATATTATTCTCAGCTTCTTTGTTTAAAAAAAAAATGTTCACAAAATAAAAAGATAGGGGCGCCTGGGTGGCTTAGTCGGTTAGGCGTCTGACTTTCGCTTAGGTCATGATCTCGCGGTTCGGGGGTTCGAGCCCCGCGTCGGGCTCTGTGCTGACTGCCAGCTCAGAGCCTGGAGCCTGTTTCGGAGTCTGTGACTCCCTCTCTCTCTGACCCTCCCCTGCTCACGCTGTCTCCCTCTCTCTCTCTCCTAGAAATAAATAAAAATATTTAAAAAAAAATAAAAATAAAAATAAAAAGATAAAGCAGTATTGAAGAGTCCTGTCAAGAGTTGAGCTGGAGAGAGCTGAGCTGCCAGGTATCCAAAGAGCTGATTAAGGCAACAAGCCAAAATGCAAGTAACAGACAAGCCTTTCATCACTTTTGGTAATAGTATAAGGAAGAAATTAAGCAAGAGAAAGTGATGGCTTCCCCCATTGTTTCTTTTTTACACCATGGAATGGCACCAGGAAAGGGTCAGATGAATTGGCAGACAAGGGGAATCTTCTCACTGCTGAGAGAGCCCTGAGGCTGGGGGCTGGAGGAAAGGCTAAGAATGGAACAGTACTGAGTAATGAGTCAGAGTAGAGAAAAATGTCTTAAAGATCCTTCAAATTAGGAGACCTCATGGTTAGGTACCTATGCTATGAATGCATATATGAGTAGAATCTGACTGTCCAGAGGACAGAATCCCAGCCTGTACATCCCTAAAGAGACTGTAGTGCATCAAGACTATACGTGAGGTCTGGTGTGGGGATGGCAGCTTCTTCTCATGAGGCCTGTCAGGTAAAGACCTTGTTATCATCCATGATTGGCCTGAAAAATGATGTAGAAGCTTTTGACGAGGAGCTGGAGTTTTTGACTCAAGACTCAAAACTCAAAACTAATGGGTTTTCCCACTCTGAAAAAACTCATGTAGTTGAGAAATAGACTATTTAAAAACAATATTTGGAGACTTCAGTACCCTGCTTTCAATAAACAATGGCACAGCTAAGCAGAAGATCGGCAAGGAAATAATATAAACCAGCTGGATCCAGCAGACATTTATAGAATATTCCCCTAAGACAAGGAAGAAGACAGTAATGTCTACTGTTACCAGTTCTAGTAAACATTGTATAAGAGGCTTTAGCCACAGCAGTTAGGCAAGAAAATAAAATGAAAAGGCATACAGGTTAGAAAGGAAGAAGCAAAATTGTCTCTGTTTGCAGACGGCATGATCTTATATAGAGAAAACTCTAAAGAATACACAATAAGACTATTAAATTAATAAGTAAATTCAGCAGGGCTACAAGATAAAATCAACTTGACTTCCATATTTACAATGGACAATCTTAAAATGAAGTTAATAAGATAATTCTGTTTAAAATGCCATAAAAAGAATAAAATATTTGTGAATGAATTTAACAAAAAGTGCATGACTTGTACAGTGAAAACTATAAAACATCATTTGCAGAGATTTACAAAGATCTACATACATGGAATTCAAAGATTAGAAAGCTTATTAGTATGTCAGTACTCTCCAATGACCTATAGATTCAATACAATGCCTAGAAAAACCCCAGCTATATTGTTGCTGAATTTACCAAACTGATCCTAAAATTTATATGGCAATACAAGAGGCCTAGAATATTTAAAACAATTTCAAAAAGAACAACAAAGTTGGAGGACTCATACTTTCTAGTTTCCCCCACTTACTACAAAGCTGCAGTAATCAAGAGATACTGCATAAGTTACTGGCAAAAGGATAGATCAATGGAATATAAATCAGTGGAACAAATTGAAAGTCTAAATATAAATCCTTAGATTTAAGGCCAACTGATTTTTTATAAGGGTGTGAAGACAATTGAATGGGGATAAGAAAATCTTTTCAACAAATTATGCTGGAAGAACTAAGATATCCCCATGCAGAATAATGAAGTTGGATTCCTACCTCACACTATATACAAAAATTAACTCAAATCAAAGATGTAAATGTAATCATTAAAACAATAAAAGTCTTGGAAAGAAACACAGATATAAATCTTCATGACTCTAGGTTAGGTGGTAGGTTCTTAGATATGATACCAAAGCAATAAGATAAAATAGATAAGTTGGATTTCATCAAAATAAAAAAATTTGTGCTGCAAATGATACCATCAAGAAAGTGAAAAGAGAGGCTCCTGGATGGCTCAGTGGGTTAAGCATCTGATATCAGCTCAGGTCATGATCTCACAGTTTGTGGGTTAGTGAGTTCAAGCCCTGCATCAGCCTCTGTTCTGACAGCTTAGAGCCTGGAGCTTGCTTCGGATTCTGTGGCTCCTTCTCTCTCTCTCTCTCTCTCTCTCTCTCTCTCTCTCTCTACCCCCCCACTTGTGTGCTCTTGCCCTCTCTCTCTCTCTCAAAAATAAACATTTAAAAAAATTAAAAGAAAGTGAAATGAAAAAAATAGATCTAGTAAGGGACTCATATTCAGAATATGTGATGAACTCCTATAACTCAATAATAAAAAGACAGAAAACCCAACTTAAAAATGAGGAAAGCATCTGAATTGACTTTTTCCAGAGAGTATATACAAATGGCCAATAAGAACATGCAAAGATGCTTGGCATCTTTAATCTTTAGGGAAATGCAAATCAAAAATTGTAGGCTACCACCGCATACCCACAAGGATAGCTGTAACACGGGCAATAACAAGTGTTGGCAAGGATGTGGAGGAATTGGAAACCTTGCATATTGCTGGTGGGAATCTAAAACAATGCAAGTCATGTTCTAAAACAGATTGGAATTTCCTCAAAATGTTAAACACAGAGTTACCATATGACAACAATTCCACTCCTATGCATATAACCAAGAGAAATGAAAACATGCTCTTACTAAAACTTGTTTCTAAACATTCACATTTTTCACAATAGCCAACAAGTAGGAACAATCCAAATGTTTATCATCTGATGAATGGATTAACATAGTACATTCATACAATGGAATATTATTCTTCAATAAACAGGGGCAAAGTGCTGATATATGCTACAGCGTGGATCAACCTTGAAACATTACACCAAGTCAGAGAAGACAGTTTAGGAAGACCACCTATTGCATGATTCCATTATAGGAATTTTTCAGAACAGGCAAATTTATAGAGACCGAAAGTAGATTGCCCAAAACAGAGGACAAATGGAGAGTAACTGCTACTTGGTATAGGGTTTCTTTTTGGGGTGGTGAAAATGACCAATAAATGATCAAGATAATGGTTGTACACCTCTGTGAACAAAGTGAAAAACATTAAATTGGATGGTTATTTAAATGAATGTATGTTATGATATGTGAATTATATTGCACTAAAGTTGTTTACAAAATTCACAGCAACTCTTATTTGAATAATAACAGTGTGGTTTATGTTGAACTAATGTTACCACACATAATAATTAGAAACTCTGGACAATATATAACAACCTTACTATTTGAAGGTATTGGAAAACTACCCAAAGCAGGCAGAAACTGGAAGGAATTTAACCCTTGGAAAACAGAACTGCACTGGATGGGATCCATATCATTTGACTTTCCCTGAAGACACACCCCAGCTGATGCAGTAGATCTGGGCTAGAATTCAAGCAAACACCTGAAATCTAGTTGTCATGAAGTGTTAAAGTATAGATTTCAGTTCTGCTAGAGAAGTTCAAAATTGAAGGGATACATTGTCACAATGAGAAAGCCATAGGAGGGGGATGTGTCAATCTGAGTCCAAAATGGAGCGAAACTATAAATGAATTTAACAGTGGAAATTTAATATGGTTATTAAACTATGACAGGGAGGTTAAGTATACAGATATAAAGAGAACTCTAAATGGCATCCTGGGGCTGAGGGGAAGTGCCCAAGAAAAGACAAACTTGGAAAGGAGTTCCATCCCCAAGGCAAGAGCTTTGTGTTTGTTTGTTGGTTTTTAAGTTTATTTATTTATTTTTGCAAAGGGTGGTGGGGAGGAATCCCAAGTAGGCTCTCCATTGTCAGCACAGAGCCTGACTTGCAGCTCAAACTCACAAACTGTGAGATCATGACCTGAGTCAAAAGCAAGAGTTGGATGCTTAATCAAATAAGCCACTGAGGGCTCTCTCCACAGCCTCCCCTCCACCCTCTGCAAGAGAGGAGTTTAGACCTTGTTGTAGAAGGTGTGGCTGCAGCCTACCAGATGAGAGAAAAATGTACTGGGTTCCCCAGGAAGTGCTGGTCCACAGTGGCCAGGAAAACAAGGACGTACCTTCTGGGAGCCAGGAAAACCAAGGCTAAAAGGCAAGTGTGCAGAAAATAAAGGCTTTTGGAGCCCACTCACAGATTGGGCAGCACTTGGGCATAGACTGCCAGACACAGGAAAGCAAGGCCCAACTATATGCTGTTTACAAAAGATGCACATTAGACAGGATGAAAAGTAAAATGATTGAAAAAGATATACTAAGCATAAGAAAATTCGAGTGGCTTTGTTAATGACAGACAAAATAGATTTCAAATAAAGGGATATTAACAGAGATAAAAAGGTACATTTCATCATAATAATAAAATTGTCAGTTCATCAGGAAGACATGACAATCCTAAACAGGAATTCAATAAATAACAGAACTTTTAAGATACATAAAGCAAAAAAAAAGAAAAACTTAAAAAATGACTAAGTGAATTCACAATCGAGTCATATACTTTTATATTCCTGTCTTGATGAGAAATAATATAACTACACATATACACACAAAAATCGGTTAAGATTATAAAAGATATAAAAACACTTGGCATAATTGCTATTTATAGAACACTACACTCAACAATGGGAGAATACAAATTCTTTTAAAGTACATGTGAAATATTCATCAAGATAGTCAAGTGCTATGCCAAACAGTAAATCTCAATACATTTTTTAAAATGGATATCATAGGGGTGACTGAGTGACTCAGCCAATTGAGCATTCAAATCTTCATTCTGGCTCAGGTCATGATCACAGAGTCCTATGACCAAGCCCCTTATTGAGCTCCATGTTGAGTATGGAGCTTGCTTAAGGTTCTCTCTCTCTCCATCCATGTCTCTCTCCCTCTTCCCCTCTCCCCTGCTTATGTGCTCTCTCTCTCTCTCTAAAATAAAATATAAAATAAAATAAAATAAAATTTAATTAATTAATTAAGTGGAGATCATATGATATACATTCTATGAGTTCAATTGAGTGAAATAAGTAATCAATAATATAGTAACTTAGAAAGCCTCAAATAATTGAAAAGTAAACAATGCCTAAAAATCCAGTTTGTAAAATAAGAAAATCACAATGGAAATGAGAAAATATTTCAAACTGAATGATAAGGAAAATACAAGATATCAAAATTACTTAGATGCAGTCAAAGCCATGCTTATAGGGACATAGGATTATATGTTAATGTAGAAACACTATGTAGAAACAAAATATGATTCATGCTTTCACTTTACAAATCTAGAGAAAGAACAAAGTCAACATAAGTGGAAGAAAGGGAATAATAAAGATAAGAAGCTATTAAATAGAAAACAACAATTCAGAAAACTAACAAAACCAAGAGCTATTATTTTATTCTGAAAATAAAGTTGACAGGGGCACCTATGTGGCTGAGTTGACTGAGCGTCCAACTTCAGTTCAGGTCATGATCTCACAGTTCAGAGTTTGAGCCCTGTGTTGGGCTCTGCTGACAGCTCAGAGCTTGGAGCCTGCTTGGAATTCTGTGTCTCCCTCTCGCTTGGCCCCTCCCCTGTTTGCACTCTGTCTCTGTCTCTCAAAAATAAATAAACATAAAAATAATTTTTAAAAAAATAATAATAAAGTTGACAAATCCCTAGCAAGATTGATCAAGAAAGTAAAGAATGCACTAGTTACCAATATTAGAAATTAAAAAGAAAAGATCACTGAAGATTCTAAAGACATGAAAATGGTAACATGACAATATTACAGTAAAACTGTATGCCAATAAATTTCAAATCTTAAATGAGGGGCGGCTGGGTGGCTCAGCCAGTTAAGCATCCAACTTCGGCTCAGGTCATGATCTCACAGTTTGTGGGTTCGAGCCCCGCCTCAGGCTCTGTGCTGACAGCTAGCTCAGAGCCTGGAGCCTGTCTTCAGATTCTGTGTCTTCCTCTCTCTGACCCTCCCCTGCTCATGCTGTCTCTATCTCTCAAAACTAAATAAAACGTTAAAAAAAACTTAGAAGAAATGGATAAATTCTTTGAAAAATACAATTTACCAAAGTTGACAAAAGATGAAATCGAAAATATGAATAGGCATGTTCATATTAAATAAATTAAATTTGTAACAAAAAAACTTCTCACAAAGAAAACTATGGGCCAAGTTGTCCTTATTAGGCATTTCTGTCATGGGTTTTAGAAAGAAAGATTGTCACTCTTACACAACTCTTTCAGAAAATAGAGGAGAGAATACTTCCCAATTCATATTATGAGGCTGTCATACCCTGATACTAAAACCTGACCAAGATATTATAAGAAAAGCAAATAAAGAATAACCCTTATAAATGTAGATCCAAAATTCCTTAACAAAATATTAGCTAACTGGATCTGGAAATAGATAAAATGATAATATCTCATGGCCAAGTGGTGTTTAGCTCAGCAATTCAAGGTTAGATTTTTAAAAATCAAATATTATAATTCACCCTATTAATAGGATAAAGGAAAAAACTTATGTCTTATAGTTCACCTATAAAAGGTGAACTTCTAGTTCACCTAAATTGATGCAGAACATTTGAAAAACTTCAACACCCATGTATAATAAAAACCCTAAGAAAATGAAATACAACAGCTCTTCCTCAGTTATGATAAAGGTCATCTATCTAAAAACTGTACTTAATAGTGAAATATACATTTTTTCCTTAAGATCAGGAATTAGGCATGGATATTTGTTCAAACTAACAGCATTCAACATCATACTGGAGGTACTGGGTAGTTGAAACAAGGCAAGGAAAATAAATAAAAGGCTACAAATTGGAAAGGAAGTAGTAATACGGTTTTTATTCATGAACAACATACTTATTTGCATAAAAAATCTAAAGACATCTACAACACTAGACCTAGTGAACTAAATTCCCGAAGTGTATCTGGCAATGCTGTTGGATACAAAGTTAATATACAGAAATCAATTGTTTCTATACATAGAAGCAAACAATATAGAAAATGAAGAATTTTAAATTACATTTACCATAACATCTCAAAGCACTGAGAACTTACAAATAAATGTATCAAAAATGTGCAAGACATCTACACTGGAAACTAAAAAATATTAACAAAAGAAAATAACACCTAATAAGTGGAATAGTGAGTGTTTTCTTCCAGTTGCTTTGTAGAACCATTGCGCTTGTAATCAAAACTCCAGTAAGCTTTTCTTGTAGCAATTGGCAAGTTGATCCTAAAATTTATATAGAAAAGCAAAGGGTCTAGACTAGTCACATCAACATGTCGAAAGAACAAAGCTTCTACTATCCGATTTCAAGAGTTGCTCTAAAGCTACAGGACTCAAGACAGTTTTAATTGGACTCAGGGTAGATAAATAGATCTATCAGACAAAATGAAGTAGCCAGAAATAGATTCATATGTATAAGGTCATTGGATTTCCTTCTTTTTTTTAATTTTTATTTATTTTTGACAGAGAAGAGCATGAGAGGGGGAAGGACAAAGAGAGAGAGGGAGACAGAATTCAAAGTAGGCTCCAGTGTCTGAGCTGTCAGCACAGAGCCTGACATGGGTGCTCAAACTCATGAACAGTGAGACCGTGACCTGAGCCAAAGTCAGATGCTTAACTGACTGAGCCACCCAAGTGCTCCTTAGGCCATTGGATTTGTTTACAAAGGACTCAAGGCAATTCAACGTGGAAAGAAAAGTCTTTTCAACAAATGTCTCTGAAATAACTGGATAAATATATGGAGGGAAATGATGACAATCTTGGGGTAGTTAACAGTTTCTTTAGGAGAACACACAAATCACCGAACCTAAAAAGAAAAGATAATTTGGAATTTATGAGAGTTTAAAACTTCTGGTCCTCAGAAGGTGTCTTTAGTAGGCCTTCCGTTGCTGGAAGGGAAATAGGCCTTCCATTGCACGGCCTTGGAGGTTGCCATGGCTACTCAGGCATTGCCTTCACTTGTAATTTGTTATTTTACTGGCTCACACAAGTAGAAAGTAAAAGCATCATGGAAGGATGCCTGATACCAAAAAAAATGCCACAACGTGGTGAAACACATAAACACCATGGATGCTGTGTTGTGGAGGTTGGGATAGAGTTACAGAACACAGGAAGCTCCTTACCATCCTTGGCCTAGTGACTGCTCTGATGGCGAAGAGCCATCCTTCAATCTGCCATTCCTTCAGTCCTTTATTCCTTTATCCCGTCATTCCTTCATTCCTTCATTCCTGGCCCATGGAAGCTGGGTCTGATCTTTACTTTCATTGGTCCCCTCTCTGTTTTGTGTCCTCCCTCCCAGATCTGCGCTGTTCTCCCCATGTGTGTGTGTTTGTTTTCCTTGATCCTCTCTTTCTAATAATTGGCAAGTGACCAAAAGTAGTTTTCATACACTTTTGTCTTCCTTTCCCATCAGTTTGAGTTAAGCCAAATAAACAAAATCAAATAAGCAAAAAACAACAAAAAAAACCCTGCTGGCCCTTCTTACCGGGCGGTGTTAGGATGACACCACAAAGAGTCTTGTGTGATCCCACTCACCCGTGCTCAGTGCCTCTTGTCCCTCCAACCTAGTCCTTTTCGGTTGTAGCTGGAGAGTCAGGAGATTAGGGGCCAACCGGGATCTGTGGACACAGTCTCTCCTTGGACCTCTGCGATGAGCTGGAGTGGAACTGTAGCTGTGTAGCTTCTAAAATGAGATAAGACCTATGAAAACGTTTCTTAAGATTCTGAAGCCTTTGCCAGTCTATGGAAGCATTGTCATGCCAGGGGGAAGCCACTTCACCAAAAATATGATAGTCATTCGGTCTCAAAAAATACATGCTTAATGATTCCATTTCTGTAAAGTTCAAGAACAGCCCAAACTGACCTCTAGTCATGAAATGTTATTACATATGCAGAATCCACAGAACTTAGCAACTGACTAGACACTGGAAAGGTAGGAGGCTCATCCAAGAGCCCTTTGAAGCTTTTGTGGCTAAGTTTCCTCCCCCCTCTGAGACCTTCACTCCCTCACCCTCCCCATCCCCACAGACAGCATGTTGCAAGAGCGCTTTATTGCTATTGAGTCAGCAGCAAGCAGGAAAGGTTAAAAATACATAAACAGTGCTCCTCAGCTATCCAGATAAATCAGCACATATGCAGAGAAAAATATGCATACTAAAATTCGGTTTAAGGTCATGCTTAAATTCAGCAATTTGGATGTGACAATACCCCTGGAGAGATAAGACGTCTTCACATGAAGCAGTCAGAAGCAGACCCAGGATCTGCTTCTCTCCTCAGTCTCTCTCTGCCTCTCCTTTCAGTACCTCCTCCTGCATCAGTGCCAAACTCTTCTCCGTGCCAGCTCGCTCTGGCATCCTAGCCTGCCTCACTGGGCTCTTCCCATCCAAGCAGTAGACTATGTCCTGATAGTTTCTTCGCTTCTACTTTCCATCCAAACTTCCCCATCCTGTGCCTGGGTGTCTCAATAATTAAGAGTCCAACTTCAAGTCAGGTCATGGTCTCATGGTTCTTGAGATCGGGCCCTGTGTCGGACTCTGGGTGGACAGCACAGAGTCTGCTTGGGATTCTCTCTCTCCTCTCTCTCTCTTCCCCTCCACAGCTCGTGTGTGCTCTCTTTCTCTCTCTCTCAAAACAAATAAACTTTTTTAAAAAAGGAAAAGAAAAAAGAATTGTTCTCTCTGAAGTGGCTTTCAGTTACTAGTCATCACTCTATCCTAAGTTTTGATCGGGATCTTTTGAAGATATAGAAAATGATTCTAATGGTAGGTATCTTGAGCATTGTGACCACTTACAAGAAAAATATTTTTAAATAATTTATCTTTTTGCTGAAAACTTTAAAATCAGGTGATTTTTCACACATCCTTATGAGAGCACAGTCGCAAATCTAGCAAAGGTGATTCCCAGAGCTTCTCCTCCTTCTTTGTGACTTGAACATATTCTCAGGCCTCCAAATCTATCTTAGTGCATTTAGTTTGTTAAACCTAAAAAGACAGCTGAATTTAGAGCTGTTGATTCCTAAATGAAATCCATCTCATTCAGTCAGTTAGTAAGCAAAAATGAACATACTTCCCAGTGGAAAGAGACATAAAAATGGTATTTTTATGCAATGTAATATGTTCCATATATATACATATGAGCACAGAGAAAGAGGCTACTACCTATGAAATATAAGAAAGACTATAAAAAGAAGTAAATATTTGTTCTCTGGAATAAAGAGTAGGGAAGTAGCTGGGCGAAAAAGGGGAAATCAATGTTCTAGAATTGATGGCACAAATATAGACAAAGAAAGTATCTGTGCTCACTTGGGTCTGCAAAATTGCATGTGGCTAGCACATGTATATGTTGTTAGATGGTATTGACAGAGAAGACTAATAAAGAATTGTGGAGAGGGGTATCTGGGTAGCTCAGTCATTTAAGCATTTAACTTCAGCTCAGGTCATGATCTCATGGTTTGTGAGTTTGAGCTGCACATTGGGCTCTGTGCTGACAGCTCGGAGCCAGGAGCCTGCTTCAGATTTTGTGTCTCCCTCTCTTTCTGCCCTTGCCCTGCTTGTACTCTGTCTCCGTCTCTCTCAAAAATAAAATAAACGTTAAAAAAATCAAAAGAGAAAAGAACTGTGGAGACAAATAAGTAAGAGAATTTGTATACCACAAGCAGGTACACTTTAATAAAAAAGCAGGAAGCCAAAAGTGGTTTCTAAGCAGGGGTGAGATATTATCAGATTGGGATTTTGGATAGAAAACTTCTAACAAAATTTGGAGTATAACTTCCATTCACTGAGGTAAAGATGTTCTCAACATAGCAAGCAAGTAGTATTCTTAGGAACATCTTTATTTCCATGGCCTGGAGCCTGTAGCATATGGTTCAAAAGATAACTTTTCCAGGTGAGACCATCTTCCAGATGATCCAGGACATAGTCATGTATACATCCTCCAGTCTGAGAAAGACTAGAGGTGAAAGACAATGAAGTAGAGGAACTTCACAGTGAAGTTTGGGTGTGTGGAAGTGCAGAGGGTAAGGTGGAAGTTGTGGAAGAAAGTTCTGTGTGTGTGAAACAACTTGGGGTTCAGTTCTTGTGGAGCCAAGGGTGGAGGAGGGGAGTTATTGCAAGAATTGCAAAGAGAGAAAATCTATGTGTAAATGTAGAACATTTGTCTGAAGAACACTGACTCTGAAATACTTAGGTTGTGGGGCAACTAGTCACTTGATTTTTACCAATAAGAAAGTGCAGGTTTTGGAGACCAAATGACTTTTCTTTTCTCTCTCCATTGGTTAAAAAGGAGAGAAAACTGGGATGCCTGGCTGTCTCAGTTGATTAAGCATCCAACTCTTGATTTCAGCTTAGGTCATGATCTCATGGTTCATGAGATGAAGACCCACATCAGGCTCTGTGCTGATGGTGTGGACCCTGCTTGTCATTCTCTCTCTCTTTGCCCATGTGCTCATTCTCTCTCTCTCTTCATCTCCCTCTCTCTCTCTCAAAATAAATAAATAAACTTTAAAAAAAGGAGAGGGAACATTCTTTGTAAATGTTAACAATTTAGAGTAATTCCACCTTTGACATGTTTAAATTACTGTCATCGTGGGCAGATCACTTAACCTCCTAAGAATTTCAGCTCAGGAAAGAAATAACCAGCTATGTAATAAACAGTAAAAACCCCATGTACAGATTTATTTTTATTATTGGTAATGACTGTGTGTTAAACAGAGTACTCCAGGACAGGAAAGTGAATAGAAGGAGGATTGAAAATATACAGAGAAAACCCATTTGTTATTGCTCACTGACAAATTCTGAAGAGGCTTTATGGCATCCTACAGTTAAATTTAGATTTTTATTTTCAGCTCCTTTATTTGGAGCTGAGTTATAAGAATGTGTCCTCTCCAAGAGGGGTGAGGCAATGAATGACTCAGACTGAATCAGGCTGGCTAAGCAGTTCCCTCACCATAGGGATCTGAGACTTTTTTATGACTCTTTGCCATTGAGAGAGAATTCATAAGGATCAGGTAGAATCACCCAGTGCTCACTTTAAAGAGAAATAAAGAGTCTGGCGTCAGTCTTTATGGAATAAAAAAAAAAAAAAAGGAGAAACAATTACACTACTCTAGTTGACATAGTGCTTTCACATACATTTTTCCCATCCTGTGGGGGTGGGAGAAAAGGAATTACTAACTCAACTTTCTAGGTGAGAGAGGAGATGGTCAGAATGATGTACTGAAGGCCATGCAGTTGGTAAGTGTCAGAGCAGTCCCTTGGGTTTTCAAATACTATAATCTTTCCAGTATATGCCTCTGCTTCTCAAGAAACATATTCTCATTTCTGCCCCGGGCTTTGAGATTTGGTAATGGCAATGGTGACTTCTCCACAAAGGCAGACTTAATGACTGACAAGCCAATTCTGAGTCTGGGTAGTGACTGTGGCTTGAATAATTACTTTTTCAGACTCTTAGTGTAAATTGTGATTCATGGAACCTAATGTTTTATATATTCTGCACACTTTCTTTAACAAATTTGGAACAGTCTTTGAACTATAGACAGAAAGACAGTTTTTCCCATGAATGGTCTACACAAGATTGTCAATGAAAAGAATGACTTACAAAGCTAAGGTAAACAGATGGGCCATAGCTAAGGGACAGGGGCCACCTGAGGACCAGGAAATGGCACATTGGTCAAGTTTTTTCTTATTCTTTTCTTGACTTAAAATAGCTTTTGGTCATTAATCATCTTATTATATATTGTGTCTCTCTATCATTTTTTTCTCTTTTCTTCTTAAAATGCTGTACTTTAGTTCTTTTTATGCATGTGAATTCTTTTGCACCTTGTAACTGTATTGAGGTGTGTGGGGGAGTTTAAGATCTTCCCATTTCTCTTCAGTCATTTTTCTATATCTTTCCATCTCCATTTAATGGCATAGATATTACATATGGCACCTTCTCCACTTCGCTCTTTCATCCTGATACTTAGAAACAGCCTCCCACACCCCAGAAGCAAGACTCACCTGCATCCTCTCCCCCAGCCTGTTTCAAGTAAGGCATCCTTGTAGAAGGCAAACTCAGGGTTCAACTGCAGGGAGAGTCACTTTGCACTGACTCCAGCAGTGAAAAAGCTGTGCAGTGTGCCATGTCCTTCCAAGAACCTGTGTGTGTGTGTGTGTGTGTGTGTGTGTGTGTGTGTGTGTGTGTGTGTGATGAACTGGGTGGTAAAGCCTGATAAAGCTGTCAGGACAAACATGAGATTCATTGCTTTAAATGTTAAAATAAAGATTTAAAGTGATTATAGTAAATGTCAGAAATCCTTTCATGCATTTTTTCATTCCTGTATTATAAAAGTAATATATCTTCATTGGAAAAAAACAAAAAAATCAACTAGTACCAAAGCATGTAAGTTAAATAGTAAAAATCCCTCTCTCCCTGCTTCTTCCAATCCACCCAACCCAGAGGTAGTCATAATTGTGTGCCACCAGACATTCCTTTTTACATGTATACAAACAGAAGCATATTTTCATTATTATTCTGCAACTTTCTTTTAAGCAGTTTCTCTTAAAGATTTTTTTGCAGCAACAGAGTCAGATTCACTTAATTATTTTAATTTCTTTGTTTTCCATTTTGTATGGATGTAACATGAATTATAAATTTAAGCCATCCCCTCTGGGTAGACAATATTTTCAATGCTTTTGCTGTTGCAAATAATGCTTTAGCGAATATTGGACATAAATATTTGCATATTTTGTATACATGTATATGTAAGACTTTTTTTAGAAATAAAATTCTTACTGTATTTTAATAGTTTTTGAAATCTTTCTTCACCCCTCCCTAGTCTTGTTCTGAACTGTGGCTACACCAGCTTCATGTTGCCTTGCTTCTGGGCTATGAACTATCAGCAGCTCTTAACCCTTGTTAAGTTAAAACTACCTAAGACCATTTTTTTTTAAAGGCAGATTATTCAGACTGTGCCCTGGCACTCCTGACTCAAAGTTTTCAAAGGGAGCCCTGGGTTTTCACATGTTTTTACACCATAGGTGATTCTACTGTTGAGTCAGACTTGAAGACCATTGAATTGGTTCCTGGCTTCTATATTTTCCCATGATTATGTCCATCTATTTTCTCTGACTCAGTAGTTCAGTGTCTGTGATGTTGCTCTTTTCTTTCACAATTGTCTTACTGAATCATTCTGGTTTTGCTTTTTAGCATTCATTTTCCCATTTGTTATTTTGTTTGCTTGTTTGCTTTTTGTTTTTTTTTAAATGTTTATTCATTTTTTAAGAGAGAGAGAGAGAGCAAGGCAAGGGGAGAGAGAAAGGGAGACACAGAATCCAAAGCAGGCTCCAGGCTCTGAGCTGTCAGCACAGAGCCTGATGGGGGCCTTGAACCCACAAACCATGACATCATAACCTGAGCTGAAGTCAGATGCTTAACCAACTGAGCCACTCAGGTGCCCATTTTCCCATTTGTTAATTGCATTCTGATCTTTAGTTATAGTTTTCATTTCTTTTTACTTGAAAATTATTTTTACCCTGTAAACATTATTCAGTTTAACCCCTCCGTGTTTGCTACACTAAACAAGCTGATCGAAGTTCTAGGTGACCAGGCATTCTACAATATCCAGCCTCTATCAAAGAACCCTATTTTTACCCTATTACTCTTTCCTACGTAATGGCAGGCAGTGAGACATCATGATAATGAGCTTGTGCTGTAGACTCAGGTGAGGTTTAAACCCCAGCTCTGCCACTTACTAGCTGTGTGACCTTGGCCAAAGTCCTCAACTTTTCTGTCCATCAGGTTCCCCATATGTAAAGTGGGAATATTAATAATGCCTATTGTAAAGGATTTGTATAAGGAACAAGTAAGTTCATGTAGAGCACCTTGAAAGTAATTGGAAAATAGAAAGCATTCATTCGATGTTGTTATTGTTATTATCCATCTCCCTCCGAAAAGATTATGAGACAGACCTCTAAGAGGCTTCTCTCTTTTTAGATGCAGGTTTCTGCTTTCTTTGATTTCTTCATCTGGTTATATGTTGCCATCTGCTTTCCATCTTGCAGAATTTTGTTGATATCTGTCATCTGTTGGCATTTCTACTCATACTCTCTTTGGTCTTGACTGTTGTACCATCATCAGCTAGAGTTTCCAGAAGTAGCAGAAATACACATGTTCAATCTGCCAGGTTTAACTTGAAGTTTGCATTCTTTCTTAGTCACAACTTAAACATAGACATAAATACTTGAAAAGATTCAAATATTTCTCCCAAACCACCCTGACCATATCATAGTTTTCTCATCATCCAAACAAAACAGTTGCTTCTCAGCAGCTTCTAGTCATGAGCTATGTGCAACAATCCCAGAATTATGAACTTAACGATGAATTGGACTCCATGGAGAGGCAGCCTTGGTAGATTCCTTCTCATCTTTTAAAGAGTTCTCCTTTAAAATTATTTTTCATAGAATTATTTCTCTAAATGCATGCTCTAGTTATGTAATGGCTTTTTATTCTATACTCTTTTTACATCATTCACTTTGAATATAATAGCATTTCTGATGACTGAAAATAGGGTTGCCTTTTGTGGTAGATGGCTTCTAAGATCGCCTCAATGATTCTTGCTTCCTGGTATTGACAGCCTGTGCATTTCCCTCTGTTTGACTAACCTGTGTTTAATCAATATTAGACATATCAATGTGAAATGAAGAATGTCACTTCCATGATGAGGCTACAAACGATTATGACTTCTATCTTGCAAACAGACTCTTTCTTGCTGGCTTCAGTGAAGCAAGTTACTATGTTGGAGAGGTCCACATGCAAAGGAACTGGGAGTGGCCTCCCACCAACAGCCAGCTCAGGGCCCCACTTTCTTCAGCTCACAAGGAACCACATTTTGTTAACAATCACATGAGCTTTCCCAGCTGAGCTGTCAGATGAGATCCCAGCCCTGATTAATACTTTAATTGTAGTCTTATGAAAGACCCTAAAACCAGCAGTGTTTAGATTGCTAACCCACAGAATATGAGATAGTAGTTATGTGTTGTTTTAAGGTGCTGAGTTTATAGAATGTGTTATGTCAACAGGTAACAAGTTCACCTGGCTTGCCTTGCCTTTACCAATCATGCTAATAGCTCTGCTACTGCTTTAAGGACATAGTTTGCTTTATCTGTTTCTTTACTGTTCTGCATATACTGCATTCTCAACTCCACAGTATTCAGAAGCTTCTTTTCTGTTAACATTTGAAGATATATGTACAAGAAAACTAAACACACTTTTTATTGAAATTTGGCAAATATCAAAGCTAATTCTTCCATTAATAATAAAACTGGCATTTGCCTTTTATCTGTGGTTTATATAAGTGATTTTACATTATCTTTATTAAACTGTTGAGGAAACTGAATTCCACAGAACTTAAGGGATTTGTTCCAGGTTATATGTCTGATTAGTGGGAGAGCCCAGACTGGCATTTATGGCAGCTGACTCCAAATTCCTTCTTTTTGTCCACTGCACTAGGCTGCAGAACCCCCTCCACCTGACTGGTTGGCAACTCATATATTTGCACTATTTAACAAATAAAATTTTCATGTTTAAATGTTTTTGTCTTATTAGATCTAATCTCTTGCCTCATATATATTTTCCTTAAGCTAATTAACCCTTCCCGTGTGTGTGTGTGTGTGTATGTGTCTATTTTTATTTAGCTCTAAATGAAGTATATTATTCTTCCAGCAATCACAGTAAAATTTCTAAGATACATGTTACATATATTTTATATTCTGAATTAAGTAGAGTCCCCCAGTGTCCAGTGATCTCTTGTTACCATTCTGTTTACCAACTCTTGTACTGTTCTTTGTCCATTATTTTAAAAAAAAACTGAATCCAAAAATCATTGATCATATTTAGAGCTCATTTGTTCCTGAAACTTTTCAATCTCAGGAGATGTATTTTTACCTCTCTGCCATTTTATTAGCTCACAGATAAACGATACCTTTCTTATTTTTAAATTTTAAGAGAGAATCCGGAAGGCTTAACTTTATGCTCCCATTATCTTCATGGATTCAGCTATCTCATGTTATATATTCACTTATAAAAATAAATATTAAGTAAAATCAGTGTCATACTTATACTCTCTCTGTATTTTATGTGCTGCTTGTTTTTTTGCTTAACATAAATCCCAAGAACTTTATTGTATTCATTAATATTTTTGAGAACATGCTTATTAAGGATAGTATAATCCTCTATCATAAGTCATGCACCTTAATTTATTTTGCCCTGAAAAGTATTTCTTTTGAACACATAAACTGAGGTTGTAAAAGTGTAAGATGAAGACAGTCATCTGTTTCTGTGTTTATTGTGTTTGTTGGGATGGGGTATTTCCACAAAGTGCCTTTTCTTGTGGAGAGAGAGGAGCACAGACTAGGGAGGCTCTCTGTTCCCTCTCGCAGCACCCTCAACCTCTCTCAGCACTCTCCCCTCCACCTCGCTGTGCTTCCCCTTAGGCAGGTAAGCATCACATTTCTGAACACCACATCCTGGCAGTTCTAGTCCATGAATGGATGGAGAAGAGGGGAGCCGATGGGGGACAAGTGGTCATGGACTAGAAAGCTCCAAGACTGGCTGAGGTAGAAATAGTCCCTGCACAGTGAGGACACAACCAAGAATTTCTCAATTTGTCTGTTTCATTTAGTAAAAGCCTCTGAGGTCTCAGAATTAGACTCTGAAATGGAGTAGGGATGAAAATCTTCCCCTGTTATTTTTGGGCTTTCAGATCTCGAGGATGAAGCATGTGATGTTTTATTTAAAAGGTGGGCTTGTTAATTCCATACCATCTACCAGGCAGTGAGTAGAATCACCAGTGAGACTTTGGGATCTTGTCATCTTTGCCTTTAGTTTTTAGAGCTTTGACCCTTCTAATTTCTTTTTATATTTTCAAGGGCATCATAGTGGAGATTTTAGAGGGACTGTTTCAGGTGTATCTCATATGCGATCACAATAACCCCAAATGTTACTTCTCTACATTTTAAATGTTTAAAAATTATGTATATATTTTATGTTTTAGCCTATTAATTTATACTTCTTTTGTGCTTTGGAGGCATAGCAGCCAAGTGCAAACTAGTAAGTTCTAGACCATAGTTGTGTAAAGTCATAATCACAGTCATAGTCCCTTTCATTTGTGTGGTAATTGCATAAGTGTAAAGTTGTATTAAGTATTTATTTTTTTGTCATTTGGAGCCAACTATAGATAATTACACATGTATAAGACATATATTTTCATCCTAAATATTTCCTGTGTGTGGAATCATATCTCTTGCCAAATATAGAAGAAATAATTTTAGACCACACTCAAGGAACTTTGCATCTACTTATTTTATAAAACAAATTCTGTATAAAAGTACTTTAATATATGTCATCCACCTACATGATTCATTCCCAGCCTCTTACTTTAGAAGACAGCAAATCCAGTTGGATTAAGTACTAGGATTTAATATTAGATATTTCCAAGCATTACCTTGTGGACTGTCCTCCATCACAATACTACCTTTATTCTTTACTTGTTTGGCAAGGAGGGTTGGGAGACAATAACATGGAAAAGGTTGAGTGGCCCTGGGAAATATTTGACTAGTGAAACTTTTCCTTGTACAAAGCAGAAGAAAATTGTAGAAGTGGCAGAGTCCTTAAGACTTTAGAAGTCCTTCACATCCTCATCAACGGACAACTTCATCTACAAAACTCTTGCAACTGGCATCTGTCACTGTGCTCCCATTACTCAGTCATCTTTTTTTTTCTTCTGTAAATAAAACGGTTTACACACACCTACCAACAGACACCAAAGCACATTGCACCTCGTTCACCTATATGACTAGTTTCATTCACAACCAATTTCACTGAACTGAAGCAAGTAACATTGGACGAGTCGATTAAGAAAGTAGAACTGCTGTGCTCCATGCTATTAGGAAGCTGTGGCCCAGATCCTTAAAATATCAGGCCTAAAGCCAGAACTTCACACCTTTTACTCTCAGAGCTCTGGGAAGGGCCCTGGGTTGTGTGAGCTTCTGACCATTGTACCTTCTCAGCAGCCCTCTTCTGAAAGCACTGGGCCTCCCTCCTACTGAGCTGACATAGCAGAGGTTAATTTTCTGTCTCTGGTGTTGTGTCTATATTTGCAAAAGAAAGTTATTCTATTTAAAAATGTTCTTCTATTTTGTGCCTATTTGGAAAGCCTGGTATTTCTTTTCTCTTGTGGTTCTCTTTTTCTCCCCCATTAGCTGTGTTCAGTATCCGAAGAGTATAGGCAATCAAGCTGACTTCAAAACTAGCTAAAAAAAATTCATATTTGATGAAATGGGTGAATAATCTGTATAGATTTGTTTGTAATGAGGGGAAGGCTCGGAAGGCCATTTCCAAAACAGCAGTGCTTTTTTTTTTTTTTTAAGTTTATTTGTTTATTTTGAGAGAGAGAGAGCTGGGGGGAAGGGCAGGGAATGAGGGAAAGAGAGAATCCCAAGCAGGTTCCACACTGTCGGCACAGAGCCCTATGCAGAGTTCGAGCTCACAAACCATGAGATCATGACCTGAGACAAAAACCAAGAGTTGGACACTTAACCAACAGAGCCACCAAGGGGCCCCAACAGTAGTGCTTTTTAAAAATACAATGCATAGAGTATCGCATTGCTAAGACTGGCTGATCGAATTTTCTAAGCATCTGAAAAAAACTTCCAATATAGAAGAACCAAGTCCTTAAAATATACAGAGTCTCTTTTTCTCTCACTCTACCCTTCTAAACCTACTTCAGATTTGTACCCTGTGCTCATTCATCCAGCAATTATGCATGGTCTTCAGTCCTTAGGTTTCTCAGTGACTGAAGTGGCACACTTATGTCCTGCTTCTCATATGCTAAACATCTTTATATCTTCCATTAGCTTCTAGTACTGGAAAGAGAATGGGGGAAGTTTTCTCTTGAAATATGTACTTTGAAAATACCCCTTGGGCAATTCTTCTGGTAGAGGAACTTTTTATGGCTTCTGGTTTGAAAACATGCTATTTTGATACCCATGGGAAAGTTAGTTAACCCCATCAAAGTTCAGTCTCTTTATCTTTAAAATGGGAATAATAAAGCATATCTGGGAAGGAATATGTCTGTCATACTGAGCAGAGTGTGGGAGGCATGGGGCACTATTATTATTGCTACATGAAATGGCAGCTATTTGTATTATCGTCATCATTCATAAAGTCTTTAGCTCAGTGGCTTAGATTCTCTCCATTTCTTCTCTTCCGAAGGTTTTTATGAAATGTGTCATTAACTTGGAATTTGGGAAGGGGTACTTATAATAATTTTTATTTTTTTTTTAATAGTTTATTGTCAAATTAGTTTCCACATAACACTCAGTGCTCATCCCCACAAGTGTCCTCCTCCATGCCCATCCCCCCCTCCCCCCACATCCATCAGTCCTCAGTTTTTGTCAGCATTCAAGAGTCTCTCATGGTTTGCTTCTCTCCCTTTCCCCCACCATTTCCGCCCTTCTTCTCCCCCTTGTTCCTCCGTCAAGTTCCTCCTAATCCTCCTATACGTGCAAACATATGATATTTGTCCTTCTCTGCCTGACTTATTTCGCTCAGCATAACACCCTCAAGGTCCATCCATGTTGCTACACATGGCCAGATTTCATTGTTTCTCATTGCCATGTAGTATTCCATGGTATAGATAAACCACATCTTCTTGATCCATTCATCTGTTGATGGACACTTAGGCTCTTTCCATGTTTTAGCTATTGTGGAGAGTGCTGCTATGAACATTGGGGTACATGTGCTCCTATGCATCAGCATTTCTGTATCCCTTGGGTAAATTCCTAGCAGTGCTATTGCTGGGTCATAGGGGAGTTCTATTGTTAGTTTCCTGAGGAACCTCCACACTGTTTTCCAGAGGGGCTGTACCAGTTTACATTCCCACCAACAGTGTAGGAGGGTGCCCGTTTCTCCACATCCTCGCCAGCATCTAGAGTTCTCTGATTTGCTCATTTTAGCCACTCTGACTGGCGTGAGGTGGTATCTCAGTGTGGTTTTGATTTGTATTTCCCTGATGAGGAGGGATGCTGAACATCGTTTCATGTGTCTGTTGGCCATCTGGATGTCCTCTTTGGAGAAGTGTCTGTTCATATCTTCTGCCCATTTCTTCACTGGGTTGTTTGTGTTTCGGGCGTGTAGTTTGATGAGTTCCTTATATATTCTGGATATTAACCCTTTATCTGATATGTCATTTGCAACTATCTTTTCCCATTCCGTTGGTTGCCTATTAATTTTCTGGGTTGTTAATAATTTTTAAATCTATACATTTATATACATTGTATTTAACAAGAAAAGGTGAAATACTGGGATTTGAAAGACATTGAAACTTCCTAGTCTTTTCTTTCTTTTTCTTTCTTCCTCCCTCCCTCTCTCTCTCTTTCTCTCTCTCTCTCTCTCTCTCTTTCTTTCTTTCTTTCTTTCTTTCTTTCTTTCTTTCCTTCCTTCCTTCCTTCCTTCCTTCCTTCCTTCCTTCTCATTACAGAGTATATTAACTACTAAAAAGCCAGTTCTGGGAGTGGGTGGGGGGAAGTGGTGGATGTTGTATAAATAACTTACACTCAGTGCATCAAAAAATAAATGTATTATCTTTTCTCTTTCCCTACTTCCCCTCTCCTTCCCTCCCTTCCTTTCTTAAACCTCATTCCTTCCACAGACATTTACTACTCACATACTGTCGCCAGATAGGATACCAGGGAATGAGTATGCAGTCATGAGTAAGATAGTTACAATCCCTGCCCTCATGCAACTTACAAACTAGCTAGTAGACTCATTTAACAAATGAATTACAGAAACAATTATATCAAAGTAGAGTTGGTAAGTACTATGAAGAAAAGCTCAAAATTCAGTACAAGTAAATAATATGTAGAGAAGATGAAAATCCAACTCAGTCAGGGGATCACCAATCCAGGAAAGCTGAAGTGGGGATGGTGAGGTTTCTAAGCAGAGTTAACATAGTTTTGCCCAGACTGATGCATCTTCTTTGTCATCTCTTTCCTTTCAAACACAATCATCTTCCCAGTCACCCAGGCTTAAAGTCTTCACATTATTTTTGATACTTTATTCTCTTTTGCCTCAACAAATAATCAGCTGCCCGATTTTCTTGATCCAGCATGTTCTTTCCTCTATTCTCATGAATGCCTGAATTCCCATCCTCATGACAGTAGTTATATCCTTCTTTACCATTTTCCTACAGCTGTATTTTTTCTTTCATTCAACACATATTTATGAGCACTTTTTGTGTGCCAGGACTGCTAGCAACGGTATTACAGAATTGAACATGATAAACATGATTGTCACAGAGCCTACAAATCTAATACAGCGCTGTGGATCTGGTGCTATAATCAAGTAGGGACAGTGTGCTGAGCCCACAGGGAAGGTTTCCTCTTTCCAGAAGAAGAGAGATTTAGTCTGAAGCCTACAGGGTGAATAGCAATAAGCCACGTGCAGGTGAGGCAGTTGGATTATATAAGGAGCATCCAGTCAGAAGAGACAGCATGTACAAGAATTGGAGGGTTGGCATAGGTGAAAGTAATGAAGTTAAATAGTGGTAAGCTGGTATCTATCATCCTAAGTAATTTAAACTTTTTTATAAGAGCCCTGGGAGCCACTGAAATGTTCTTGCAGGAGAGTTAAGGTAGCAGAAGCATTTGGGGACTGTACTAAAAGGGGGTGCTGAAATAAGATTTAAGAACAGGAAAAAGTTTGGTGAGGGAGATGACAAATGCATTTTGTTTTGTTTTGTTTTTCTCCCAACTGGCCTTCTCACGTTCAGTATCTTCCCCTTCCATAGCATCCAATCCTCACGCATGCTGCTGCCAGATTAACTCCCTGGAACACACTTCTGATCTCAATTGAAAGAAGTTTAATGACATGTCTGCCCAGAGAATAAAATCTGAATTCCTCATTCTTCTATTCAAAGCTGGTCCCATCTCTGTTTGAAAGCTTGATTTTTAGTGTTGTCCTTTATGTCTTCCTGGCTGTAACTATATACTCTACACTCTTGAAGCTCTCCCACAACCATGACTGTCTTGGACTCCCTCCCTCTTTCCTGTTCGATTACATACTTAAACCATCTCCTCCTCGGGTTGTTACTCAGGATAACTTTACTTGTTTCCACTGAGAGTCATTTCCCTTTTCTCTGAATCCTCTGTATGATTCAATTCACAGTATAATAGCATTTGTCACCTCCCCCGCTTGGTAGAACTATCTAGAGAGGCAAGAGATGAACTCTGGAACTCAACTGCCTGGATTCAGATCCCAGCTCTGACATTTCCTGGCTGGGTGACACTGAGCACATCTCTTACATTGTATATGTGTCATTCCTCCTCTGTAAAATAATGTTCCTACAGTATAAGGTGTTGTGGGGATGAAATAAGTAGATACTGTAAAAATGCTTAATTTCATGTCTAGCAATAGTGCTGTATAAACTTTGGTATGACCATGCCATTGTTCCATTGCTTTTATCATTTACATGTAGCATCCACTCTTCTAAACTATAACCTGATGACCTAATGCACATCGGATTTATTCTTATGACTTCTAAATCACTTACTGCCTCAAACAGAGTACATAATTGTGTGAATTAGAATCACAGTGGATAGTGAATTGTAATTGAACTTTTCAAATAGTTTATTTTGAATATAACATTTTCTTTGTTAAATTGGCTAAAATAATCATTGATCAAATATTTAATATATGTAAATTTTCTGTGTGTGAAGCACACAGAATATATGGAAAAACATGCCTTTGATTTTACATCGATTCAGGGAGACACCCCCCATACAGTTAACTACAGTATAAGATAAAGTAAAAAAAAAAGTATACAGTCAAAATGTGATTATAGGAATTCAGAGAGAGTGGGTGGAACAATCAGGAAAGAATTCACTGAGATAAGATGTAATTATACTGTAGTGAGAATGGTAACTTTTAAAACAAAGCATGCATAAATCAACTCTCCTAATGGTATTAGCCAAAATGTATTGAATGCTTAATGTACCAAGCACTATGTTTATCACATTCAAACTTCAAAACAGTACCACCTGGAAATATTAGTGTTGTGTTTATTGTAAAGATGGGAAACCAAGACATAGCAAGGCAGTGTTAAGTAATTTGTCGAAGTCACACAACTAGTAAGGAATAGAGCCAGGACTGGAACCCAGGGAGACTGGATTCAGAGCCTGTGTTTCTCTACTACAAAATCAGGAGTTCTACTTCTACTATTGCCAAACCATTTCTAATGATATATTTTATTAAGTTCAACAAAATTTCACTTTCTGTGATTTTTAAGCTTATACCTCATCTATGGATATTGAAAAAATTGACTATTATTCCTTCATGGATTTCTGACCAGCTCAATCTTTCATTTACAGTAACAAATCTGCAAATTCTTCATCTGTGAAATAAAAGTCTGAAGCTATAACAGTAGTCCCTAAACAATTCAAGAGCAATTTTTTCTTTCAAAGTAAAAAAATACGCAGACTTTTATATTACATTGTTCACCCTTTGCTTCTTCATTCCCTTATTCATTGTTCAGTGTGCAATGGAAAACTTTGCAATAAGTCACAGGATTTTACAGCTTCCAAGAATCCACTGGGCTAGAATAATCTTTAGAGGCATTTCTAGTGGAAACATTTGAGATTTTGTATGTTCTAGACTTTAGGTCTCTCTCTTTCTAATTTCCACTCTGTCATTTCTCTCTGCCACGAGGACCATGTGATCCCGTAATCCCTGAATCTTCTATCAGGTTTTCTCTATTTGTTTTTTTCCTCCTAAATTTTCCCTTCTTCCTTCAGCTCAGATTCCTTATTAAACAATACAGCCTCTTTTGCAGAACTTTTAATTACTATCAGACCCCATGTAAAGGAACTATTTCTAAAATATGTGAGCTAAAACTTAGAATATGCATTTGCAGAATTTTAACTTGTTTTGTGAAAATAGTCCATACAAGAACTGTTTTTTATATCAATTTTTGGACGACTCCAAACACTTTCCTGGTATATTGAATTTTGAAATCAAATCTTTATCTCTGTCTTCAGCATAGACCTAGTAAATTAGAATATTAAGGGCAAATACCACATATACACAAAGCAACATTATCTCAAGGCCACACCTATTTTTACCTTCCTTTGATTTCTGCATACTGCCAGCCTTTTTTCCGCACCTTGAGAATTTAATTCTAATGGTATTAGAAGTACTTAGTTTAATAACTTCATACGGTAGAACTACTTGAGAAATACCAGCAGAGAGTTATAGGTAATGTCATTTTTGGCCCTGCTGGAGCGAGAAGATATCAACACCCACCCCATGTCCCCCAGCCATGCTTTATGTTTCCCAATATTTACATCTTTGGAATAAAAAGCCTAAAATAACGCTCAAAGTTTTAGGAGTGAGTATATTTTTCTGCTATGATGACCTTGTTTTCAGCAAAATCAGTTCAGGCCATCTGCTCCAACATAAAAGTCTACATTTTTCTCAACAGCATTTATTATTTAGATTGCTTAAACAGGGCCTATTCCTATTCTATGACGGCTTGTTGAAAACCACCAGTAGCATATGAAAGGTAGCACATACAGTGTCTTGCACATGCCTTTTGACCACCCCCTGGAAGTGGCCACGTGTTCTCTGTATCCCACTGAACTTGCACAGATGTTTATACACCACCTGTGCTACATTAATACAACTCCTCACCTCCACGTCTCTCTTTTTTTATTAGCCTTTGGATCTACAGCTTCTAGGATACTACCTGGCTCATGGTAAATCTTCATTAATATTTGCTCAGTGAAAACTCTGGAGTGAGAAGAGAGGAATTAGTGAAACAATTGAGCCGAGTATTAACTGAAGGAATTGGTACGGAGTGGTAGATTGATTGGGGAGTACAGTACAGGCTAGTCCTCACAGGGCTAGTTCAGACAGGACAAAGGTACTGCCAGAGTGTGGAGATGGGAATCAGCAAGTCTTCAGTGGAGTATGACAATAGAGGCCAGCCTGGCTGGCCCAGCTGGGGAAATAAAGAGAGTTAAGTTTGAATGCACCAAAGGCTTAGAGACAATTGATAGAAACTCCTGAAAGTTAGAAGTTAAGGAACTTATATTTGGTTGGAAAGCAATAGGGAGACTCTACAGTCCTTTGATTTGGACAATGAAAGATCAAAACAGTATTTTATAAAGTTTTATGCAAAAAGATGTGTGCTTATGTCAAAATTCATATGTGTTCAACATCAGATTATGAAATACTGATTTTAGTCTATGGGTCATCAGTTGATCCTGAAGGTCTTTTTTCTTTCTCTTCTCATCCCACAGGTTGTTATTTTGTACTTTGAGCCAAGCACATTTCGCTGTATTCTCCTAAGATGGGTCCGTCTTCTCGGTTTTGCTACTGTTTACGGAACTGTCACTCTCAAGCTTCACAGGTATATTTCCCGAGTTTTCATTCCCAGGGGAGGATCAAAGTGGCTTAGCATGTCATTGCAAGCTGGGTCAGCCACATACATGATTTAATTTCAAGAATTTAGATAGCAATACGATATATATTTTTCATTTTCAGGGCAATATCATTAAGATTCTCTAAGGAAATCCTTAACACAACTGAATTTGAACAACAAGCTTTAATAAAATATGCCATTGGGTATGAAAGTTTTAATTCTGAATAAAAAATAGAGTGAAGGCAAGACAGTATTTACCAGCTAAGAACAGGAAGGAAGATAAAGACAGTACAGCTGAAATAATAGTCCAGGTTCAGAGCTACCAAAGAATCCTTACATAGTAGAACTAAGCAACTGGACAGAAACTACTGTTCTCTTCATTCATAAGTCACATGCCCCAAGGTGATCTGCTGATATTCTATGGCTGAATTTCAAAATAAATAAATAAATAAATAAAAGTGTTCTTGACTTATCTCCTTAACCAGTGTGCTCTACTGATTATCAACCTTGTAAATTAGATAATAGTATAAATTATTTTATACTTAGTTTCAAAACCACCTACTTTTGTTAATGTATATGATAAATATGAAGAAGGAAGAGGCAATATATATCATTACCTCTGCACAAAAGGGTATCCCTTGCCTCCTCTTTCCAAGCTCTCTCAATGCAGTGCACCAAAGACCATCAGAGAGAGAACATAATTTCTCCTGCACAATATATCTGCAGCTCTGTAGAGTAAAACCTTTACACTGATTAGCTTTAAAGCTGTTTTTATAACCATAGTAAGCCATTCATATTTCCATGCTAATTTGATCATTAAGTGTTTCTCAATAAAAGTATTTTAATATGGCTCAGAAAACAGTTTATCTTAGAGCCATAATATGTGTATATTTTTCTTTAAATGTTCCCCTTTCAGTCTTTCTTAAAATGTGGTCATTATGCTGTCTATTGCACAAGAAGCTCCATTTCTTTTCCTGGTTGTTGTTTTTTTGTTCTGTTTTGTTTTGCTTGTCTTGTTTCATTGGTACTTACTTACTGGGAATGCTCCAGACTATCTTTTTGGAATAAATGTAAATATCGTTAACTCTCAAGATTCCTTTCTTTTATATATGTACACAGAACATTGGACTTGGCTTTAGGAAATCCAGCTTAAATCTCAGTTCAGCTTCTAACTCTAGGAAAGCACAGCCTTCTATTTCCTGTAAATGGAAAGGCTTGGACCAATCTCTAATGTTCTTTCTGACAATTCATTGTATTCTTTCCGCATCACTGCACACTTTGCTATTATGTTCTTGTAGTCTTCAAGTGTCTTCCAGTTTCCATTCCTTATATGATAGCTATTTTTCAGCTAGTGTTCACCAAAGGAAATGAGTAATCATTGTTATTGCCTGTAACAGACAATAAGCCTTCTAGAAATCCTGAGAGGAAAGGATGACCTCTTGAGATTTAAAAATTATCTTTCTCCCTATGAGTCTAACACTTAGCATCTCTTGGGTCCTTTATTATATAATACAGTTTGTTTAATTATCTTCTTCATTTTTACCTAATTTACGTTCTCTTTGAAGTGGAAGTCTTACCATTGAATTAGCACAATGACTGATACACTGGAGATGTTTAATATACATTAGTCAATGATTGAATGAATAAAAATGTCAGATGCAATCTTGGAAGCTGCTCCCAACAAATCTCTCCACACATAACACGTTCATAGGCCCCTGACTCACTGTATGTCCCCAAGTGTCTAGAACATATGACTCTGTGGTCCGTAAGACGCTGTTTGGTGGGATGCAAACATAGTATTAAATAGCACTGAATCATGTAATGAGAAGATTACTTCCATTTAGATTGTCTCTCCATCCTTCTGATTATATCCAAGAGAAAAATTAGTATGGAACGAGTAGGCCTCAAACACCTGCCAAACAGTTTCTAATCCTCCTTTGCAACAAAGAACAGATCAAGCTTTAGGCTCAGAGCTGTGCACTGCAGTGTTATCTAGATATAACTATCAGCTCTCTCATTGTATTTCTATACCTACTTTCTATTTCTGGATTATCAGTTCTTCATTGAAAATAACAATATAAAGTTTCCTTTAAAATATTTTAAAGCAATAAATAGAAATTGATCTAAAGAATTTATAGCTAGTACACAGACCGAGGCAGAAATCTTGAATGTGGTCTGCAAATGATTAGAAGTTGAGGAACTAGATTAGTTCATCATTCTGTTTATTTTAAAGACTGGAATTAAAGGCTCTCTTGGACTATGTATCTCTGGAAGTCATAGTGGTGATGAGTTACCCCCATCAAAGGCTTAAATTGAATACAAACTGTTTCTAACTTAATGAGCTGAATTATTCTTATCCTGTCTGAAACATATGGCTTTATATTATACTGTTTTTTTCCATATTCAAATTTAACTGAGTCCTATATTGTTTAAGTCTATAAAACTGAACAGTTAGTATCCCAGAGGAATGTGAGCAACCCACTGAAAGTGATGGCTGAATCAGCTTTGTATTCTCCATCCTTAGTTGTGCATCTTGCCCATATTCATATATTTAGATATTTCTTAAGTGAATGGATGGGTGCATGATTATAGTGAATGGAGCTGCTAGGGGTGTCTTTGGTTGGTGTCTTTTACATTGAAGCAACATGTGGCCCTGAAGAAAGGACTTCTAAGATTTTGTAGTAACATGATAAATAGGAAAGACATAAATCCTAACAAACCCAAATTTGATTTTCACTTCTTCCATTAACTATTTATACAACCAGGAGTAAATTATTTTAATATCTGAAAATCGTTTTTCTCACCTCACTTGTAAAGTTGTTGTAAAGATTAAACATGATTGGAATATATGTAAATATATGAAGGGGAGGGATTACTATGGCTAAATGAAGAAAAAAGGAAACTCGTTGGAAGGATATGGAGAGTCATAGAAGTAGGCTTTAGAGAACCTTTAGATTGAGGGATTAAGACAGCATAGCAAACGCCACGTATCATTCTCACAGAAACTTCATTTTTCACTTCCAGACTTTTTAAAGGTAAATCCTACCTCTACAGGCAGAAAATTCTAACGAAATTTTCAGTACAGACATGTAAAATGACTGTTATAGTCACTTGAGAACAGGACAGGCAAAAAAAAGACCTGAATTTTTGTTTTATTTCAGTCACTTCCCTCAAGGCTTAGTAAAACTATAGAATATTTCTTTCCCCATCTCCTGGTTTCTCTCTGATTGACTGCAGTGTTTACAGAATTCCAGTAGCTCAGAAAACTTGAAGCAAATGTGAAAAAGGACAGGATCTCACTCTGTCACAGAAATGATACTATTAGCCTGCGATGGGGACTTAAAGATTCCATGCACTTTTACTAAATCTTCTACTTTTTAATTTAGTGGTGTCTCCTTATATATGAGAGTCATACAGTCAAAGACTACAATGCCAAACAAAGGCAAACTCCAAGAGTCTTTTGTTCACTAACAGTGTGATATAGGGTGTAACAAATTGGGGGCAGCCAGGTGAAAGTGGTTTGCCCCTTCGCAGAGGCAAACGTTTATAAATGACACGTAGGATCACTATCACATGATAGAGATAAAAAACAGACCAACCTTTTTAGTTGTCTTTATTATTGCCTTAAATTCTCTATAGGCAAATGAGTCCCTTTGTTACCTACACCCTAGGGCCGACCAGTGCTACTGCCCCACCTCATTGGCAGGCCATTCAGGCAGTGCAATTTGAACCTGAAACTGTTTGTTCCTCTTTGGAGAAAGAAAGAAGGACAAATGATGCAGTTTTAGCTTGCTTAATATGGATCAAAAGGGAAAATAGACCCCAAGTAGGGAAAACTGAAGGAGGTTCATTGATACAAAGGAGTTTCCTTCAGAAACCATACAGATGTTTGACTTGGGACATGGATGATATAGGACAGATCTGAAAGAACATCTAGCACCCCTATGGATGTAATGTGTTCACAGATTACTTGCTAAGTTAAGTTGATTTGTTTTAAGAAAATTGGGAAGGCAATATCTCTAGGTTCAGAAAGGCCAAGTGTAATTTCAGGAGGCAAAATGAGGAAATGTTTTAAAGGAAAGGAGGTAGAAAGAGATTAAGAAACAGTACTACAGGAACGTTTTTCTATTCCTTGTAATACGGTTTCTGGAGGCAAATTGCCGTTTTCCTTTTTTCCAAGGCTAGTCAAGGAAAAAACAAAAGACTTTGTTGTACTATATTTAAAATGAATATTTAAGCAAGCTGTGAGAAAGACTTCTTGTGGGTCTGGACTAGGGATTTTCACTTCATACATTATTCAGTATTCCTTGCTGTAGCTACAATACAATACATAGCCGTTTTCTCTACTGTGCTCATTAGCACCAAATATTTACACTTTGTGGGAAGGGTTTTATTTTATTTTAGGTAAATTTTGAAAAGTGATTGGAAGATATTTATATTTATTTATCTTTTGTATTCTTTAGGAGGATACATAAAATATAGTAAGCTATCTTAAATTTTTGAAAGAACAAAAGAAAGAGAAGCAAGTGTGGGACTATATAAAGAAGCAAAGAGCTTGTAATGAGATGAAGGTTGCCTTCTTTAGCTTAAGTTATGATAACCACTGGCTGGAAGGAATTTGAGATAGGAACTTAGGCAAATTAGACTGTCTATTAGCTGCAGAACCATCTGCCTTAACAGACCACTGAGTAAGGTGTTGGTTAGCTCTCATTTATGAAAGCCAAAAGAATAACAACTTTTGTTCTTTGGTGGTTGAACAATTGCCTCTGGACATACACAAGTTTTTTCTAAAAATCTTGCAGTTACTCCATCACACAAATAAATGATATTTAAGGTCCCAAATCATGACCCACAGGAGTTTGAATATGAAATGGTTTCAAAATGGATTTAGCCGGTTGCCCACCTCAACCAAAATAATGTATTAATTAAACATCCTCTGAACATGTTAACCATGGCCATTACATTTTGACTAGGAAATGGGAAGAGTTTGCCATATGGATCATGGTAATGATGGTGACTACAGGTCCTCCTTTCTGCTGAGTTCTGCTGTGTTTCATCATCTGTTCTGGCTGCTGACTCTGGATGTAGATAACCTTCACATGGAGAGTTACTCATAGTAACATTTCTTAAGGACCATATTGTTTCAGAGAAAAAGGCTCATAAACTTCTGAGGAAGGTCTCTTTCCCGTCAGAGTGGTATTTGGACATTGTTAAAGGAAAAAAAAAAAACCTCATTCTGACACTCATTAAGAATGGTAAAACAGACTTCATTCAGGGGTCAACAACATTGGAGTTTATAGCAGAGGAGAGACACTGGGCTCAAATCTGAAGACAACAAGAAAGAGTGGCGGTTTATAGTTAAGGAGCAGTGGATGGGAAACTACTAAGAGAAAATATCAGAGGCAAAGAAGAATTTCTTGCTAAACCATTTTGATAGGAGTCTTGCCAAGGTGGTCTCAGATACCAAGGGTGGGAGATTCTTACAAAACTGACTTAATAAGAATCTTGCTACAGTGGGACAGTGTAAAGATAAGGGAAGTCCAAAGATTGGGTCCCAGTCAAGGAGATGATTCAGAAGAGCCTGGCTAAAGTTTGATTACGGAGAGAATCTTTGTCAATAGAAAACTAAGTAAGTTCCAACTTCAAAGAAAGTTACATAGCTTCAGAGGCAAACTGCAAAATACCTGAGCCTTTACCTCATATACCCACACATTGCACTTACTAGAAAATAACTAGGTGTCCTATAAAACAATGACATGCTTAGGATGAAAATTTAGAAAATAAAAGTTTCAAATTCATGTTTCAGTACTATGTCTAATACTGGCATTTTAAGAGGTTTGGAAAGAAAATTAGGTTTGTAAATAAGTTGACTTTTTCTTTACCTGTTTCTCAGTTCATTGAGTGCCAACTGAAGCTTTGGGAGATTAAGATTGAAACAGTTTCCCTAGAGATAGTTTTACCATTTTAAATTATTTGCAGTGAAACAGGAAATATCAAAAGATGTTTGGCTCTTAACAGTATAGATTTACCTCATAATTTCATTAATTTAAGAAGCAGTGGCATGGAATGCACCATGTAGACTCATGCTAATGCACTGAACTATTTGTGTGCCATCGTAATTCTAATTAACTTTCAGAAAGTGTGTAGTTACATACCTTAGCTTTGCAGGCCCTGCATTTCTGTCATTCTGATCACTCATATGCTTGGAAGGACCTAGAAAAAGTGAGGCCTTGAAAACCTGAGAAATAAGCAAATTATGCCATCTCCCTGGTCCTTCCTATACTCATCAGCCCTTTCTTGGCATACGTGTGATCCGTCCAGAGCGGTCTGAGACTGAGTCCTGTGGACTTTGCACACAGCTAGTCCTTATGAATGATTCTGCAGAAGCCCTGAAAATAGAGTCCCCTAAGCTCCAAGGAGTTACTCTTTCAGTATAAAATCTCTAACTGAAGGATAAGACAATTCCCTCTGCACATTCCTTTCCATCCAGTCCCTTCTAATGACCACACTGCCCTGTCTAGCTTCCTGTAGGACCCAAAAGTTTGGCCCAGCTGAATGGTGCTAAATATTGTTAATTATGTTGGTATATTCTGGTCACTTTCAGAAGCTAATTAAGGCTTGCGGGCCTGAATAGTTTCATTTATGAATTAATATGCTCAATTTAATCTATTTATAGGATGTAAAAGATTTGGAATATATAAGCATATTCATAAAAGATGTCTTTTATTAACTAGAGGTCTATATTCATACAGAACCTTTAACATCAATGAGTGACTTTTCAGTATAATGAGAAATAAAAACAAAGTTCATTTTTTAATTTTTCTATTTTTCAGAATGTGTTAAATATTAGACATAAATAAAATGGGGACATGTCTCAGAAAACTAAAGAGATTTACAGTTTTACTTACTTTGTCTGTCTTCAGATGTCCTACTTGATTTTTTGTGATGCGCAATTTTTAAATGCCCTTTATTTTATAACATCTACATTCAAAGCTTTTCGATATTAAACTTCTCTTCTTGTTTTTGAGATTATATATATGTGTGTGTGCTCTAATTCTAATCACAGCATTAGCATTTTATGTCAAGATTTCTGGAAATTGGTTTGAATTAGAATATATAGTTTTGAGGCTATGTGCCACATTGGAAACATGGGGGGGTTTTTTTCTGTTTTTTTGTGTTTTTTTTACTTCTTGGATTGTATGGTTTCACCTTGTTTATGTGTGTGTGCAATTCTCTGTGTGTGTTAATTAACATTAAAATTACAAATGAAAACCCATCTGGTAATTCCGAATTAGTACTTCTTGGACTATAGTCGATAAATACTTCATCTTAATGTTCTTTGTTAGAGACTGTATGCCCTCAAGTGGAAATATTTCCTTTCCTCATGTGAAGTAGATGTAAAAGAATAAGTGAGAAATGAGATTAACTCATTCATGTAGCAAAAAGAAGGACAGCCAAGCTTTAAAGGCCACAGTGAGTGCTCACAGCAATAGGACATATACTAAAATTGGAAGGATGCAGAGATTAGCATGGCCCCCGAGCAAGGATGACATGCAAATTCGTGAAGCGCTCCATTTTTGACTAATGGTGTGCTGTAAAAAATATATTAACTAAACATTAAAAAATTTTAGAGTTTCTTAAAAAAATAAATAAGCAATAAAGGCCACAGTGAGACAGTCTATTTCAGCAAGCTGTTTGCTGCCATCTGCCTGCTGTTGTCTGGGCCCAGAGGCAGGGGCTCGGCTGGCCTTATCACGTGGACACACCCATGTCCTTCCTGACGCATCATCTGCTCACCTGGCCTCTGGTTGCCCTTCAGCCCCTCACCCAGCATTTACATGTGTCTGGTCCCAAATACCTGAGTCGTGTTTACATTTTCCTTCAGTTCAAAATCATTTCTAGTTTGAATTATTCTTTAACCCACAGGTTATGGGTTATTTAGTTTGCAAATATTTGAGAGATTTTCCATAAATCTTTTTTTTTATTTCTAATTTGATTCTGTTCTGGTTACCACACATACCTTGTAAGACTTGAATCCTCTTAAATTTATTGAGACTCATTTTATGGCCCAGAATATAATCTATCTTGGTGAATGTTCCATGGGCACTTGGAAGAATGTGTCTTCTGTGGTTTTGTGGTTTAATAATTTTGTTCATCTTTTATATCCTGATTAATTTTCTCTCTACTTGTTCTATTGAGAGAATAGTTGGAAATTTCATATTTGCCTGTTTCTCCTCACAGTTCTTTCAGATATTTTGAAGTTCTGTTCTTAGATGTATAAACACTTAGAGTTGTTAGGTCCTATTTATAGGACATGAATTCATGTCCTAATCATAATGATAAAAGATTGACTTCATTATGAAATGACCTTCATTGTCCCCAATAACATTCTTTGCTCTAAAATTTGCTTTGTCTGATAGTAATATAACCACCCCTTATTTATTTTGATCAGTATTAGCATGTTATATCTTTTTCCCCCATTATTTTAACTTTAAACCTTTTGTTTTATATGTAGTGTGTATTTCTTGTAGAAAGCTTATAGTTGGGCCTTGCCTCTTTAAGTCTAATCTGACAACCTCTGTCTTTTAATTTGTAGTTAGACTACTTTTATTTAAACATGACTAATGTTAAGCTTGTGATTTTAGATAGTATTGCCTGTGTAATACCTTCTAACATGTCATTGCCTTGCTTGGCCTCTGGTTACCCTAATGTCCATCACACAGAATTCACATGTGTCCAGCCCAAAAGACTGGATTTGAACTAACAAGGAATTTAAAACTAGAAGTGCAGCTATTCTGGAAATTCCTGGACGATGCAAAGTACCAAAACNGGCTTCACTGATGAATTGTATCAATGAGTTAAAGAAGAATTAACACTAATTCTTTGCAAACCATTCTGAAAAATAGATAAGGCAACACTTCCTATTCATTATAAGAGGCCAGTGTTACCTTAATGCCAAAAATAGATGAATACATCACAAGAAAACAACACTACAGACCAATATCTCTTATGCATAGAGACATAAACATCTCAACCCAGACAGAATCCAGTAACCTCCAAAAAGAATCATACATCACAACCAGGTGGGATTTAGACCATGAATACAAAAATCAATCAATGTAATTTGTATAATAGAGTATATTAACATAATAAAGGACAAAACCACATGATCATCCCAACAAATTCAGAAAAAGCATTTGACAAAAATCCAACACACTCTCATGATAAAACACTCAGCATACTTGGAATGGAAGGGAACTTCCTCATCCTGATAAAAGTTATCTATGAAAAACCCACAGCTGACATCATGCTTAATGATGAAGGACTGAAGCCTTTACCCCTAAGATTAAGACCAAGACAAGAATGTTTGCTCTTGCTACTTCTATTCAACATTGTCCTAGAAGTTCTCACCTGAGCAGCTAAGCTCCGAAAAGAAATAAAAGATATCCAGATCAAAGAAAGAAGTAAAACTATTTGCAGGTGACATGATCTTCTGTAGAGAAAATCCTAAGGAATTAACTGAAAACTATTAGAACTAATAAACAGGTTTAGCAGTGTTGCAGTGTACAAGATTGAAATGCAAAATCAGTTGTATTTTACACCCTAGCAACAAGCAAAAACTGAAATTAGGAGGAAATTTTCATTTACAATAGCATAAAAATAAAATATGTAGGAATGAGTTTAACAACAGAACTGCTAGAAAGGTACCCTGAAGAATACAAAACACTGTGGAATTAAATTAAAGGAGACCTAGATTAATGGAAAGACATCCCTTATCCCTTGTTCATGGTTTGGAAACCTTAGTATTTCAGATTGCTATCTTTCCTAAATTGAATCAGCCTAATTCCTATTAAAATCCCAGCTAACTTTTTTTGTAGAAATTGACAAGCTGGTTCTAAAATTTGTATGGAAATGCAAGGGGACTAGAATAGCCAAAACAATCTTAAAAAAGAAGAAAGTTGGAAGACTCATACTTCCTGATTTTAAAACTTACTTCAAAAGCTACAGCAAGAGGAAGAGGCACCCAGATCAATGCCAGGTTTCTCCCGGCCAAAGAACGAGGTCAGACCTCTACTCTACACCATTTACAAAAATTAATTCCAAATGGATCAAGGACCTAAATGTAAGAGCTAAAGTTAAGAGGTCTATAGACCTCTTAGAAGGAAACATAAATATTCATAGTCTTGGAGAGAAACCTAAAGTACAAGCAAAACAAGAAAAAAAGTAGATAAATTGGACTTTACCAAAATGAAAAAGATTGTACATCAAAGGATATGATCAAGAAAGAAAATAACATGGGTGCAAGGATAGGCAAAATGGGTGAAGGTAATGGGAGATACAGGCTTCCAGTTATGCAAAGAATAAGTCACAGGAATAAAAGGTACAGCACAGGGAATATATCAATGATATTATAATAGCATAATATGGTGACAGATGTTAGCTACACTTGCAGGGATTAGAGCATAATCATGAACTTGTCAAATTACTATACTGTACACCTGAAACTAATGTAACATTGTGTATCAACTATACTTCAATAAAAAAGTGAAGAATGAAGGTAAAAATCATATAATCTCAATAGGTGCAGAAATAGCATTGACAAATTCAATATCTATTTATGATAAATACTCTCAACAAAGCAGGTATAGAGGGAATGTACCTAAACATACTAAAGGCCATATATGATCACAAGACCACAGCTAACATCGTACTCAGCTGTGAAAAGCTAGAAGCATTTTCTCTAAGATCAGAAACAAGACAGGATGCCCACTTTTCCCACTTTTATTCAACATAGTATTGCAAGGCCTAGCCAGAACAATTAGGCAAGGAAAAGAAATAAAAGGCATCAAAATTAGAAGGGAAGAAGTAAAGTTGTCACAACTTGCAGTTGACATGATCTATACAGAAAATCCTGAAGACACCACCAAAAATTTATTAGAACTAATAAATGAATTCAGTAAAGTTGCAGGATCTAAAATCAATATTCACAAATTTGTTGTGTTCCTCTACATGAATAACAAACTATCATAAAGAGAAATTTAAAAAACAATTCCATTTAAAATTGCATCAAAAAAAGTAAAATACTAGGGATAAATACAAGGGACCTGTACACTGAAAACTATGACACATTGATGAAAGAAACTGAAGACATTGGAAAGAACGAAGCTGGAGGCACCATGCTCCCTAACTTCAAAAGATATCACAAAGTTATGGCAATCAGACAGTATGGCATTAGAGATGGAACAGAACACCATTCATTAATAAACCCATTCATATATGGTGAATTAAATTACAACAAAGGAAGCAAGAAAGGGGAAAGAATAGTCTCTTCAGTAAATGGTGCAGGGACAACTGGACAGCCACATGCATAAGATTGAAACTGAACCATTATCTTACACTATTCACAAAAATTAACTCAAAGTGGATTAAAGACCTGAAACCATGAAACTCTAGAAGAAAAAATAGGGAGTAAACTCCTTGATATCAGTCTTTGCAATGATTTTGAATCTGATTTCAAATGCAACAGCTTTTATAAAGCAAAAATAAACAAGTGGGACTACATCAAAATAAAAAGCTTCTGCTCAGCAAAGAAAACCATCAACAAAATGAAAAGGCCACCTACTGAATGGGAGAAAATATTTGCAATTCATATACCTGATAAAGGGTTAATAATCCAAAATATATAAAGAACTCATAAAACTCAATAATGGGGGTATCTAAGTGTCTCAGTCAGTTGAGCATCTGATTCTTGGTTTTGGCTTAGGTCATGATTTCACAGTTCATGGTTTTGAGCCCCCTATGGGGACTCTGTGCTGCCTGCTTGAGATTTTATTTTATAGTAGCCCCAAACTTGAACCAACCAACGTCCAGCAACAGAAAAATGTATAAGCACGTTGTTCCTGACGTGATGGAAGTGTGGGTTATATAAGATGTTGCACTCATCAAAAGTCATTGTTTTGTGCACTGATTTGTGTGTTTTGTTCTGTGTAAATAAATTTAACTTTAATAAAAGAACTGGAGGTTCAGTTGGTTGAGCATCCAACTCTTGATTTCAGCTCATGTTCTGATCCCAAGGTCATGGGATCAAGCCCTGTGTCCAGCTCTGTGTTGAACATGGACTCTGCTTAAGATTCTCTTTCTCTCTCTTCCCCTCTTCCTACCTTTCATGTGCTTGCTCTCTCTCTTGCTCTCTTGCTCGCTCTCTCAAATTAAAAAAAAAATCTATATACTAAAAAAAGTGAAAAGAAAACCCACAGAATAGGAGAAAATATTTGCAAATCTGATAAGAGTCTGATATCCAGTACATGTAAAAAAGTAATACAACTTAACAACTAAAGGACAAAGAGTCCAACATTAAACATGGGAATTGAATTGAATAGAATAGATAATTTACCAAAGATATACAAATGGCCTGTATATACATGAAAAGATGCTTAACTTTTCATTAGTCATTAGAGAAATGGCTATCAAACCACAGTGAGATAGCACTTCCAATCCACAAAGATGGCTATAGTCAAAAAGTCTTTTTTATTTTAATAGTCAAAAAGTCTTAAAATAAGTGTTGGTGAGGATGAGGAGAAGTTTAAAACCTCATATATGCTGGTGGGATTGTAAAATGGTACGGCCATTTTCTGAAACAATTTGGTTCCTATAAATATTAAACATAAAGTTACCATATCACCCAACAGTTCCATTCCTAGGTGTGTATCCATGAGAATTGAAAATATATGTCCAAACAAAAAAATGTTCACAAATTTTCACAATAGTATTATTCATAAAAGTCAAAGAATAGAAAGAACCCAAATGTTTATCAAATGATGAATGGATAAGCAATCTATGGTTTATCTGTACAATGGAATATCATTCAGTGGACAAACTAATGAAGTATATTGATTCATTCTACATACTTGATGATTTCATTTACATGAAATATTCATAATAGACAAATTTATAGAGACATAAAGTAGATTAGTGGTTACCAGGGTCTAGGGGAAAAATAAGAATGACGAGTTGATTGGCACTTAGGTTCTGTCCATGTTTTGGCTATTGTTGAGAGTGCTGCTATGAACTTTGGGTTACATGTGCCCCTATGAATCAGCACTCCTGTATCCCTTGGGCAAATTCCTAGCAGTGCTACTGCTGGGTCTTAGGGAAGTTCTATTATTAATTTTTTTGAGGAACTTCCATACTGTTTTCCATAGCAGCACTCTCAAAAGTAGTCAAAACATGGAAAAAACCTAAGTGTCCATCAACAGATGAATGGATCAAGAATATGTGGTATATTTATATAATGAAATACTACATGGCAATGAGAAAGAATAAAATCTGGCCATTTGTAGCAACATCGCTGGAACTGGAGGGTGTTATGCTGAGCGAAATAAGTCAGGCAGAGAACAGATACCGTATGTTTGCACGTATAGGTGGATTAGGAGGAAGCTAATGGAGGACCTAGAGGGGGGAAAATAGTTGGGGAAAGGGAGGGAGGCAAACTATGAGAGACTCTTGAATGCTGAGAATAAGCTGAGGGCTGATAGAGGTGGGGGAGAGGGGAATGGGGGTGATGGGCATGAGGGACGGCACTTGTTGGGATGAGCACAAGGTGTTATATGGAAACCAACTTGACAATAAACTATTTAAGATAAATAAATAAATAAATAAATAAAATTTCAAAAAATAAATAAAATAATGAAATTTTAAAGTGAAAAAAAAGAATGAGAAGTAACAGTTGGGTATAAGGTTTCTTTTGGGGGTGATGAAATTGTTCTGAAATTATATAAGGGTTATGATGCACATTTTATGAATACACCAAAACAACTGAATTTTATAAATTTACCATAAGATGAAGAATTTTATGGTATGTGAATTATGTCTCTGAAAAGGAATTATTCATATAATCATGAAAGATCAATCAAGAAAATGTAAACAAGGTGTATAGGTTTTTATAAGAAACTATAGCTTTCTATTTATCTTTAAATTGGAGAAGATAATGATAGGAATGTCCTGCTCCCAATCTTAAATGTAAACCTAAAATACCTAGGAACGATCTTAAGGGTTGCTACGTTTTACTGAGATGAAAGTACTACAAAACTTTTAGAGAAAGCTTTCCAAAACCATAGAATGAGAATGGCCAATTCAACAAATAAGAATTTGAAAATTAGCTCTTTGTCTAGAAAAAATTACTTCACAGTTTCATCTCAATTTATAAGAACGGCAACAAATTATAAAACTGAATGCAAAAAAAAATGAATAAAACAATGAGAAATTATGGATCAGTATTTCATTTGTTTCAGGAGAAAGTATTATTTTTATTATAATTGTTCATAATATTAAGTATCCAAGGGGTAAGATACCCTCATACTCTGCAGGAGAGAGTATAAATGGTACAATCCACTGAAAATATTTGCTAACATGTATCAAGAGCTTTTTAAAAAGTGAGTTGTTTTTTTGAATCTAAAGATAAAATTAAGGTGTACACAAATATTGATCTGCAAAAATATTCATAAATCTTAATTGGTGGATAGGTAGAACAGACACATGCATAAATATAGATTATACTCTTGGTGCCAGCAGGAAAATATAATATCCAGTCAGGCAGCCTTAGGAAGACCTGAAAGAGAAAGGTTTGCCAGCAGTTGGGGAGGTAGAACATGGCAGAGAGAAAAACACAAGAATACAGCAGGTCTTAGTGTATCAGCAGAGAATGTTATGAAGGGCACTTAAAAAAAAATAGGTCAAGCTCATGTAAAGGCGGGCTTTGAAGGCTATAATCACAAATACTTCTTAACTTGCTAAGAGTAGTACATCTGCTCAGGGTGCTGGGTGGCTCAATCAGTTAAGCATCTGACTTCGGCTCAGGTCAAGATCTCATGGTTTGCGAGTTTGAGGCCCTTGTCAGGCTCCATGCTGACAGGTCAGAGCCTGGAGCCTGCTTCAAGGTTCTGTGTCTCCTTCTCTCTCTGCCCCTCCTCTTCTTGTGCTCTGTCTCTCTCTCTCTCTCTCTCTCAAAAATAGATAAACATTAAAAATATTTTTAAAAAGAATATGCAGAATTTAAATATGAATTTTTTCATATTATAGCCAGGTTTTACATAGATAAAATTTTCCCTATGTTCTCTAGTCACTAGAAAATTTTTCCTCAATTGGCATCTATTCCAGTATAAAAATATGAAACTTTAAATCTTTAAAAATCTGCTTGACCTTGTACACCACCTTTCTTCTAAGTTACTTTTTCAGTTAGTTTTCAATCCATTCTAAACCTGATAAAAGAGATGAAACAATGTTTCCCAATATATAGTAAGAGCTGATATGTATGGAAGTTAATGCAATAGATTTCTATTTTCCATTCTTAGACTTTTAGGGGCTTTGAAGGAGTGAGAAAAAAATGTTCATTGGAGTGTAGTTTAGAATAAAAAAATAATGATGTGTTTTTTAGAATAAAAAAAATTATGTGCCATCATATATCATGCTATTGATAAATAAAGAATGTTGTATGACAAAAAAATGCTCAGTCCATATAAATTATATATTATAATCCTAATATAAAAAGCATGTACATATAGAAAAAATACTAGAGAATAAAATTCATCAAAATGCTAAGTGTTTATGTACAGCTAGTGCTACTTTGGGTATTCATTCTTCTCTTTTTTATTTGTTTATGGTTTTCTATTTTTTACCTTGGCCATATATTATAGTTTTAATGGAGGAATCAATTTGCATGTAACAATAGATAAGTCTATCATATTGTATAACACTTACGATCTGTAATAGGTGAGGCAATGTAAGTAGGAACTTTGGGGCCTGCAAGGAAGTTTAATCAGAGTTTTAAATCTAATGGTAAAACAAAGCGTAAATAGCTAGATAGTACGAGAACCAAAGAGCAATCACAGTAATAGTTATAATTAATTTCCAAACGTTTCATTGACAATAACTGAAAGTTCTTCTACTTTAAAGATAAGTAATACCATCTAAAAAGTTAAAAAAAGCTAGGTCAGACAAACTGAAGAGTTGTTACATACTCACATAGCAAATCTGAATTTCCTCTGTAGTTGTACCTTCTACTGACTAGCTAATATGTTTTGTGTATTTTTCTGTGGGTTAAGGTGAAGGTGAATGCAATGGTATTTTTTGAGTTTTACATATTTAATTTTTCATATTTATATTGTTTAGCATTTCTATTATATGAGAAACCTAAAATAGATCAAATATATTAATGTGCAACTATCCACTTAGAATTTTGTTTTCTTGTTTTTATAATCACACATACAAAAGAGTAATTTCATATTGCCAAAGAATTTTGTCATCTTTTTTGTGGTCCCCTATGGCCTGATACTATTTTTTAACTATAACTATATGGTAAAAAGACTGAAAGACTAAGGGTGCCTGGTTGGCTTAGTCATGTAAGCTTCGGCCTCTTGATTTCGGCTCAGGCAGTTTGTGATGTGTTGGTAATATGTAGTATGTGATAAGTTGTAATATGTATCAGTACTTCATGCCTTCTTATTAACAAGTAATGTTCCATTGTATGTATATACGACACTTGGTTTATTCACTCATCATTTGTTTCCACTCTTGACTATTATGAATGTTACTGAACACTTACATACAGGTTTTTTGTGTGAATCTATGTTTCAATTCTCATAGGTATGTAAGAACTAGTGGAATTGTTGGCACATAATAAATAATAAATCTATGTTTAGCATTTTGAGGAACCACCAAATTGTTCTCCTCGAGAGCTGTATCATTTTCTGTTTCAACCAGCAATGTATAAGGTTTCCAGCCTCTCCACATCTTCAACAGTTATTTTCCAATTAGTTTTTTATAACTGTCCTACTCTGTGTGAAGTGTTATTTCACTGCACTGTTGATATACATTTCTTCAGTGATTAATGATGCTGAGATGTTCATGTGTTTACTGGTCACTTAAATTTCTTTAGAAAGTGTCTATTTAAGTCCTTTGCCTATTTTTTAATTAGGTTGTTTGCCTTTTTGTTGTTGCATTTTAGGAGTTCTTTATATATTCTGGATATGGACCTTTATTAGATACATTGTTTGAAATTTTTTTTTTTCAATTCTGGGGGTTTTCTTTTTCACTTTCTTGATAGTGTGCCTTAATAGATTTTTTTTATTTTTATGAAGTTCAGTTTATTTTTTCTTTTGTTACGTGTGCTTTTGGTATCATATTTAAGAAAGCATTACCTAATCCCAGATCAAAAATTTTACCTCTGTTTTCTTCTAAGCATTTCGTGGTGTTAGCCATATTTGGGTCTTTGATATCTTGGAATTAATTTGTGTATATTACTTAAGGTAGAGGTCCAAATGTATTCTTTTGCATGTGGATAACCACTTGTCCCAGCACCATTTGTTTAAAAAAAAAAACTATTTTTATTGAATGCTCTTGACACCATTGTCAAAAACAGTTGAACATCAATGTAAAGGTTTATTTATGGATGATCAGTTTTATTCTGTTGATCTATATATCTATCGTATACTAGTGCCATACGGGTTTGCTTGCTGTGGCTCTGTAGCGACATTTGAAATCAGAAAGTATGAGTCTTCCAAGGCCACTTTGGTTTTTCCTAGATTGTTTGGCTATTTGAAGTGCTTTGCAATTTTATACGAATTTTAGTATCAGTTTGTCCATTTTTGAAGATAAGTCAGTTGAAATTTTAGTAGGGAATGCATTACAATCTCTAGATTGACTTGAATCTATAGATCAATTTAGGAAATATTGCCATCTTAGCATTATTGAGTCTTCTGATCCATGAACACAGATTGCCTCTCCATTTCTTTAGGTCTTCTGAGCCGAAGCTGAACACTTAACCGACTGAGCCACCTAGGCGTCCCATAGCTTTCATCTTTTACCTCCTTGGTTAAATTTACCCCTAAGTATTTTTTACTCATTTCGATGCTATAGTAAATGGAATTTTTTCTCAGTTTCACTTTTGGATTGCTAATATACAGAAATAAAACTCATTTTTTTGTATGTTAAACTTGTATTTTACAACTTAGTAAATTGGGTTTTTAGCTCAAATTATGTGTATGTGTTTGTGTATGTAAGTGTGTGTGTGTGTGTGTGTGTATTCTTTAGGGTTTTTTATATATAAGATCATGTCATCTACTTATAGAGATAGCTCTACTTCTGTTCCAATATGAATGCCTTTTATTTTTTTTTCCTTAACTAATTTCCATGGCTACAAATTTTGGTGCAGTGATGTGTAGAAGTGGTGAAAACAACTTTTTTTTTGCCTTGTTTGTGATATTAGGAAATATACATCTTTCACCATGGAATATATTAGCTGTGAGTTTTTCATAGAGGCCAAATATGGATCAAATTGAAGAATTTATCCTTATAGCTAGTTATTGATGTTCATATCATGAAGGAGTTTTAGATTTTTGTCAAATGCTTTTCCTTGCATAAATTAAGATGATCATGTGGGATTATTTTCATTCTATTAATACAGTGTATTATATTGATTGATTTTTGTGTGTTAAACCACCTTGTGTACCCAGGATAAATCCTACTTGGTCATGGTATATAATCATTTTAATATGCTTTTGAATTTGGTTTGCTAGTATTTTGCTTAGGAATTTTACATGTATATTCATAAGGGATATTGGTCTGTAATTGTCTTTTTGTATTATCTTTATCTGGCTTTGGGATCAAAGTAATGCTAGCCTCATAAAACAATACAGAATGTGTTTTTCCCTCTTCTACTTTTAGAAGAGTTTGAAAATAATGTGTGTAAGTCTTTAAATGTTTGGTAGAATTCACTGGTAAAGCCATCTGATCCTGATTTTGGGGGGTGGGGGGGTAGTTTTTAATAACTGATTCCATCTCTTTGCTTATTATGGGTCTTTTGAGATATTCTATTTCTTCTTGAGTCACTTTAGGTAATTTGTGTGTTTCTAGTAATTAGTCCATTTCACTTAGGTCACCTAGTTTTTTTGGTATACACTTGGTCTTTGTATTCTCCTATAGCCCTTTTTATTCTGTGAAGTTGCTAGTAATGTCTCCTTGCATTTCTGATTCTAGTAATATAAGTTTTCTGTTTTCCTTCTCAGAATAACTAAAAGTTTGTCAATTTTGTTTATCTTTTCAGAGAACTAGCTGTGGTTTTTTGTTGTCTCTATTATTTTTCAGTTATTCATTTCATCTTATTTCATTCAAATATTTATTATTTCCTTCCTTCAGCTTACTTTCGATTTAGTTTGCTCTTTGTCTTCTAGTTTCTTAAGGTGGAAAGTTTGATTTGATATATTTCTTCTCTTTTGAATACAGGCATTAGCAGTTATAAATTTCCCTCTAAACACTAAATTTTTCAACACTCATAAGCTTTGAAATGTTCTGTTTTCAGAACATTTTAATGTTTAATTAAATTAAACAGCCTGTTTATTTCAGACTATTTTCTCATTTCTTCTGTGATTTCTTCTTTAACTCATTGGTTGTTTAAGAGTGTGCCATTTATTTTCCAAATATTTGTGAGTTTTTTAGAGTTCCTTCTGTTGTTAATTTCTCATGTCAACCCATGTGGCCAGAGAAAATACTTTGTAAGATTTTAATCTTTTGCAGCATATTATGACTTATTTTATGGCCTAATTTGTGTCTATCCTCGAGAATGTTCTCTGTGCACTTGAGAAGAATGTTTAATCTGCTATTGTTGGTGGAGTTTTATATATATGTCTATTAGAACTAGGTGATTCCTAATGTTGTTGAAGCCCTTGATTTCCTTATTGTCTGTCAATACAGTTTATCCATTATTAAAATCAGGATATTGAAGTCTTCAACTATTAATGTGGAACTCTCTGTTTCTCTCTTTCATTCTGTTAGTATTTGCTTCATATATTTTGAGGCTTTGATATTTGGTGCATATGTATTTATAATTATTACTATTTTGATGGATTGATGCTTTTATAATTTATAGTGTTTTTGTCTCTTTTAACAAACTTGGTCTTAAAGTATTTTTTATCTCATGTTAACGTAGCCATCCCAGCTCTCTTTTGGTCACTATTAACATGGGCTATCTTTTTCCACTGTTTAAGTTTCAACCCATTTTTCTCTTTGGATCCAAAGTGAACTCTTGTAGACAACATACAGTTGAATCATTTAAAAAAATCTATTCTGCCATCTCTGACTTATAGTTGGAGAATTTAACCAATTTACTTTAAATGTAATTACTCATAAGGAATGACATACTTCTATCATTTTGGTATTTATTTTTATGTATATTTTTTTATTCCTCAGTTCCTCCATTGCTACCTGCTCTTATGGTAAAAGCACTTCTACATTTTTATTCACTTTTCATTTTTTACTATATGTGGTTGTTTTGTTCATGGTTGCCCTGAGGATTACAATTCACATTCCACAATTAATATTCTGAAGTTTTTTTTTTTAATGTTTGTTTTTGAGAGAGAGAGAGACAGAGCGTGAGTAGGGAAAGAGCAGGGAGAGAGAGAGACAGACAGCATCTGAAGCAGGCTCCAGGCTCTGAGCTGTCAGCACAGAACCCAATATGGGGCTCGAACTCACAAACCGTGACATCATGACCTGACCTGAAGTTGGACGCTTAACCAACTGTGCCACCCAGGCACCCCTACAATTAATATTCTAAATATATAGGAGCACCTGGGTGGTTCAATCAGTTAAACATTCCACTTGGGCTCAGGTCATGATCTCGTGGTTTGTGGGTTTGAGCCCTGCATCAGGCTCTGTGCTGATAGCTCAGAGCCTGGAGCCTGCTTCAGATTCTGTGTCTCCCTCTCCCTCTGCTCCTCCCTGATTCATACTCTGTCTTAAAAGAAATGTTTTTTTAAAAATTAATATTTTAAATATATAAAAACGTAGTTTCAATTTATACCGGTTTAGTTTCAATAGTATACAAAAATTTTGCCATATATCACTCTGCTTCCCTTAACAATGTGTGACATTATGGGGCGCCTGGGTGACTTAGTCGGTTAAGCGTCCGACTTTCGCTTAGGTCATGATCTCGCGGTAGTGGGTTCGAGCCCCGCGTCGGGCTCTGTGCTGACTGCCAGCTCAGAGCCTGGAGCCTGTTTCAGAGTCTGTGATTCCCTCTCTCTCTGACCCTCCCCTGCTCACCCTGTCTCTCTCTCTCTCTCTCTCTCCTAGAAATAAATAAAAACATTAAAATAAAAATATGTGACATTGTTAAGTGTCACAAATTATAATCTTTCAACATTGTGTGACCATCAACATAGACTTATACTTAAACTCTATACAGTTGCATTTTAAATTATATAAGAAAAAAAGAATAGTTTTAAACCAAAAATACACTAATACTTACTTTTAGATTTATTTCTATAGTTACCTTTACCAATATTCTTCATTATTTCTTGTGCATTTTAGTCACTGTCTAGTGCCTTTCATTTTAGCCTAAAGGCCTTACTTTATTACTTCCTTTTTTTAATGTTTATTTATTTATTGAGAGAGAGAGAGCATGCACAAGTGGGAGAAGGGCAGAGAGAGAAGGGGAGGGAGAGAATCCTGAGCAGGCTCCTCTCTGTCTGCACAGAGCCAATGCAGAGCTGGAACTCATGAACCATGAGGTCATGACCTGAGCCAAAATCAAGAGTCAGATGCTTAACTGACTGAGTCATGCAGGTGCCCCTTCCTTTAGTATTTCTTATAGAGCAGATCTACTAATGATGAACTCTTTCCATTTTATTTATCTGGGAATATCTTAATTTTTCCTTCGTTTTTGAAAGACAGTTTTGCCCGATAATAGAATTCTTTGTTGACAGGTTTGTTTTTTTCTTTTAGGATTTTTAATATGTTATCCCACTGCCCTGTGGCCTCCATAGTTTCTGATAAGAGATTAGATCTAAATCTTGCTAAGAATCCCTGATATCTAATGGGTAACTTTTCTTGGGCTACTTTTAAGATTTTTCTCTTCATCTTAGCTTTCAAAAGTTTGATTATAATGTGATTTAATGTGAGTCTCTTTGAATTTATACTACTTTGATTACTTGAGCTTCTTGAATATGTAGATTTAAGTCTGTTGTCAAATTTGAGAAGTTTCAGTCATTATTTCTTCAAATGTTCTTTCTGGCTTTTTCCTCTCCTCTCTTTTGGGAACTCCCATTATGCAAATCCTAGTATTCTTAATAGTGTACCACAGGTCTCTTAGGCTCTGTTCATTATTCTTCATTTTATTTTCATTTCTGCTCCTCATACTGTATAATCTCAATTGACCTATATTCAGAATTACTGATTCTTTCTTCTACATGGTCAAATCTGTAGTTAAATCCTTTTAGCAAATTTTTCATCTAAGTTATTGTACTTTTCAATTTCTTCTTTGTTCCTTTTTATAATTTCTATTTATTGATATTCTCTACTTGGTGAAACATCATTCTTTCTTTACTTTCATTCTTTGTGCAGGGTTTCTTTGGCTTTTGACCGTATTTAATACAGTTAACATCTTTGTCTGATAAATACAATGCCTGAGCTTCCTCAGAGGCAGTGTCTATTAATTTCTTTTTTTTTTTTTCATATGGGCCATAAACTCTGGTTTCTTTGCATGTCTCATTTTTTTTGAAAACCGGACATTTTGAATATTATAATGCAGTAAATCTGGAATCATATTCTTCATCTTCCCCAACATTTATTGTTGTTTCTTATTGTAGTTGCTTTTCTTTGTTTGTTTACTGGTTTTTCTGAGCTAACTCTGTAATATCTGTATCCTTTGTTATGTATAGCCACTGAAGTCTCAGTTCTGTTGACTTCCTGATGAGCTAGTGGTTTAACAGAGATTTCCTTAAAGCCTGGAACAAATAAAAACTTTTTAAAATTTCTTATTTTTTGCACATGGACTGTGTGTGTATGTGCATATTGGGACATGTCTCAAGCACTTTACCACTTTGCCTTAACCACTTTATCACTCTGCTTCTACAGAGCCTCAGGTCAACAGGATATGAGAGCGTAGGGCTTCTTAGATCTTTTCTGAGCATTTTTCAGCTTTCTAGATGCCTGGAAATACATGGGAGCTTCCAGAGCCCTTTTTGCCCAGCAGATCTCTTTCCCCAGCCTTTATTCCTTTTTGTTTAGTCTATCGTCTGTCCTAACCATTATCTCTTGCCCCAAGTGACATCAGCCAATCTGTCTGCCTTTAAACGTTTTAGTGAAATGACCCTCAGGTAGCTACGTCAGCCTTGGGAGGATTCCCAGTTGGGTGAAATGAAGCAGACTCTTTGAAATGCAAGTCAAAACTACAGTGCGATATATCACCTTACACCTGTCAGAATAGCTAAAAATAAAAACATAAGAAGCAACAAATGTTGGGGAGGCTGTGGAGAAAAAGGAACCCTCTTCACTGTTGGTCGGACTACAAACTGGTGGCAGCCACTGTGGAAAATAGTATGGCAGTTCCTCAAAAACTTAAAAGTAGAGCTGCCCGGCAGTCTAGTAACCACACTACTGGATATTTACCCAAAAAAAGGAAAAATACAAATTGAAAGGATATATATATATATATATATCCTATTTTTATCACAACATTATTTACAAAGGGATATTTTGGAAGCAGTTATCAGTTCACTGGTAGATGAATGGAAATAGAAGATGTGGTACATATATACAATGGAATATTATTCAGCATTAAAGAGAATAAAATCTTGCCAATTATAATGACATGGATAGAACTAAAGAGTATAGTGCTAAACAAAATAAGTCAGTTACAGACAACTACCATATGATTTCACGTATATGTGGAATTTAAGAAACAAAATAAATGAGCAAAGAAATTAAGAGAGAGGGAGAGATAAACCAAGAAACAGACTCTTCACTATAGAGAAAAAAACTGATGGTTACCAGAGGGATGTGGGTGGGAGGATGGGTGAAATAGTAATGGGGGTTAAGGAGTGCACTTGTCATGTTGAGTACTGAGTAATGTATGGACTTGTTGAAGCACTATATTGTACACTTGAAACTAATATAACACTGTATGTTAACTATACTGGAATTAAAAAAAAAATAAATAAAGGCAGGCCTTTTGAACTAGTCCTCCAGATAGCCACCAGAAAGGTCAAAATGAACAACCACAATTTTTTAACAATAAGGCGTATTGTGTTTGCTGAGCACTAGTTACCTATAATGAGAATTTGGGATGTGTCTTCAAGTCCACTACTGATCTGGTGAGTGGGAGGTAGGACACTGGGTAGAACAGTATGTTAAAATGTCGCAAAACTCTTTTACTCAGATTCAGCTGTTTTTCTTTTGGTTAGACATCCCCGTGGTTGCTATAAGCTTTTGATTCTTTTCAAGGGTTCCAAAAAAGTTGATGCTAATAGTTTTTGCCACTTTATTCATTGCTTTTATGGGTGGATGGACTAGTGGGGTTCTTTATTCCACCATTTTTGCTAATACTATTCCCCTAAACCATCATATATTCATTGCCTATTGATTTATGTTTACTAAATTTTAATGAGCCTGGGAGCAGGTAGATAACAGCATTTGCATTTTTAGCAAGTTTCCAGATGATGTTGATGATACTTGTTTGGGAACCACTGGCCTAGAGCAAGCAACATCAAAACTGACCCTTGAAAGAATAGGTAGAAATTAGCTAAATTAGGTGTTGGTATTGGGGGGGAGGGGCAGTAAGGAAAGCTGAGGGCAAAGGTTCAGACAGAGGACACCTGCATACAGTCCACAGGAACGTGCAGATCTTTAGGAAAGGGAGAGTGGTGAGAGAGAAGCATGCTGACGCAAGGGGCAACCAATATTTAAAAGCATTTAAAGGCCTTTTACCATACTAAGGAGCTAGGATTTTGATGGGGAGCCATTCTGGAGCACTATAAACAGGGAGTGATGATCAGAAGTGACCATTGTGGCTTCAGTGCGGAGTCTGGATTGAAGGTAGGCAAGACCAGTAAGTAGACTATTTAGGAAACTACTATAGGTTGATGACCAGGAGCTAGCATAGCAGTGAAGATGGAGAAAAAGAGAAGGATTTGAAAGATATTTAAGAGGTAGAGATTAAATTCTTGATCATTCATTTCATGTTTGAAATGTAAGTGAGAAAGAAAAATTAAAGTTTATTCCTAGGTTTCTGCTTTGATCAAATAAGTGATGCTAGTCATTGAGAAAGGTAACACAGGAGAAAAGTAGGCTACAGGAGGGAGGATTAGAGGGAGCGATGACTATTTGAGGACTCGTTGATGTCTAGTAGGTCGCTGAGTAGAAAGATCTTGAGTTCAGAGAGATCTAAATAGAAGATACAGATTTGGGTCTCACCAGCATGCATATAACTGAAACAGGGGTGTCTATGGCATTCCCTGAGTACAGTATTTAAATAAAAAAATAGATCTAAATGGCTACATTTAGGAGGTCCTTGGGAAATACTACCACTTAAAACACTGGGGAAGCAGAATCTGCATCAGAGGCTAACAAGATGCTAACAGAGGAATAAGAAGAAAATCAAGAGGATGTGACATAATGGAAGCCAAGTGCTTTAGCTGTGCTGAGAGCTGGAGAGAGAGCAAGTAAAAGAAGACTACCAATATCAGTTAGATATTGCAGGAGTATAAGTCCTAAGTTTTATGAGCTCAAACCAGAAATGTGTGGGAAGTGAAAAAGTAGAGGCAGATACTCCAGTGACAGCCAGTTCCTGGGTTGCCCTTTTCTTTTCATTGTTGCAACATCATTTCCATGAATTTATCTACTAGTAATAATGGGAACGGAATATATTCTTTAAATATGCCTTTTTAAATTCTGTCAATATCTTGCCATCTTCCTGTATATGTTACCGCTTTCCTTCAGAAATAGTGAAATCTTCTGAACAGATGGTAGCCTAAAACTTTATCTATGAAAAAAATAGTAGAGAAAGTAATCTAAGAAATTTAATTATTGTATTTTTTCCTACAGCAGTATTTCATATAAATACATATCTAAGGCTTTCATTTTTAGAAGTTGGTATCTAGGGAATGCACCCATATAAACTAACAAGAGTTTGTTTTTTAAAGATATGGCACAATTTTCTCATTTTATTTGAAGGCAATGCTAGAAAAATTCATCTTCTTCCATTTTACAAAACCCAATATCCTGAAAGGCTCAGACTGAAGTGCAGAGTTGTGTTGGTGTGTTTCCTAGTATTCAAAAGCCATTAAAACTAATAACTAACAGGAGACTCATGAAGTCTTTGGCTTTGGTTTTTCCTCTCTGGAAATGAGACTATGGGATCTATGACAATCTTGAATTCTCAGACTATACAATAAATACCCAAGAGGTCACCTGGAAAACATAAAAATTTCTTATAATTTAGAATTCAGATTTATTGATTAAAGGATTACCAAACTGGGTTACATCCTCTGCAAAATGCAACTTACATTTCCTGCTTTGTACTTTGTTATGTTATGTTATTCTCCACCTAGAATATCTCCTTATATCTTCTCCACTTTCCTCCATTTCTATTGGTATCCATCGAAGTCCAGATCAAGTATGACCTATTCTCTTAGGGTATTAGACTTATTAGCTACATAGAATGTAGATTATATGCTATTTTATATGGTAGTTATTTGTACACTTATTTCTAGTTAGATTGTAAGCTTGTAGAACTATATCTTATTCTTCCCAGGTTGCCTAGCATGATACCCAGTATATGATTGCCACTTTATAAATATTTGTTCATTATAATTCTATTTCAATTTAAATTATGTCTAGAATTAGAAAAATTATCTTTTTTCTTTCTGCCAGCCAAAATATAAAAGACCATAAAAATGGACCAGATTTCCTCTTTTGAGTTCCTAGTCATTCAAAATGTAGAATTCATCCATGTATGACCAGAAACAATTATGTGTACCTAGTGGCTACAAGTTTCTCCTACAGAAAATAAGATTGGCATGGCAAAAACATTAATTAAAAAAAATTCTCTTATTTCTAAGAGTTCTCTGAATATTTTGATCTACTAAGTACAGGAAAAGGCTTTCTTTATGGGATTAGTCACTGGTCAATAAACTAATAAACTTGATAAGCAGAAAGGCATTAAAGTAAAATGTATAAGAGAATATAATTTAAAACACACAAATAATCATTTACAAATATGTTTTAAATAAGGCCCCTTGTTTGACTCTGGGTCTAATGTTTGGAGTGGATTCTTCTCTTTCTAACATAAAATATTGTAGTGCATTATCTACTGTTCACACTGTTGGTTCTTTAAATAAGACCACAAATCTAAAGACTTTTTAAAGCATTCTGAGTATAGACTCTTTCTAGATTTTTAAGTTTGTTTGCTATCCCAGTTTATTACAGTTTCCTCACTTTCCCCTAAGTTAACAGCTTATATAATGATTCACCCACATGGAGTCTTTCCAAAGTTTTCAAGATAGATTTTATACAAATAGGTCTCCTTTTGGTTCACAATCATGTGTAATTATTTTATTTATAATCTAGTTAAATTATATAAGATGATAACAATGGGCATGATTTGGGGGTCACATACAACTGATTCTTAACAAGGAGCAATCCAAGTAGTTAGAGTAGAGGTGTTTGAGGCATACCAGACAGAGGTAGCAAGCTAACTGCTTCTGCTAGCATTTAGCATGCATGCATAGTACTCAGTGTGTTTTACATAGAGAATGGAGAATAACCAGTAATATGATAAACTAGTTAAGTGGAGAATGGTTAAAGAGATCTTCTGCTATACTCTTTTTTTATACATATTTTTCTGACATTGTTCCACAGCAAAGTTGAGGGTATTTTATTCAATATTAAATAACTTCATCCTATGTGTTAGCTGAAGGACAATGGAGTTAAAGATATAGGGGAAAGAAGGATAAATAAAAATATGCTAAAAAATAACTTTCTTTACTGGGTGATTGTATTTATTCTGGAAGAGCTACCGAAGGTCTATAGAGAGAGAAAAAATAGTATAATACATCTAGGCTATTTTAAGTGTGTATGTTTCATTTATGGACTTAAAATTATTTTTGTGAAGAATTCATAGGAATACTTCATAAAACTTTTTGGAAAGAATGAGATGAAGGAGGAGAAAAGTTGAAGAAACAGCTGAAGGAATGAAGGAGAAAAGTTGGGAAAATAAATTTATTTTGGCCTTTTGGAAATTGATACCATAGTATCATAAACCACTCATGGCAATTTATTTCAAGTCACAATTTTGTGACATAAAATATCAGAAAGAGAGTGGGGAGTTAAAATTAGCTAAGAATATTCTGGAGATAAAATTAAAGAAATGGGTAAGCAGAAGGACCTCTACAGTAAGTTTGGATTTTGTCTTCACACAATAACTAGAGATGGAACAGTTCATTCTTAGATATAACTTAACCCAGTAGTTCTCAACTCTGGCTATTCATTTGAATTACATACACAGAAAAAAGATTTTTCTTTAATCACTATATTTCTTATAGGTCATCCCAATCCTCTTCTTTAAGATGGTGATCTTAATTCAGTTACCCTGTTTAAATATCTCTTTCATTGTTTTCATATATATTTCATTGTTATCTTTGGTAATGTGATGAAATAATTACAGAGAGAGGTCATTTAGAATAATTTTCAGAAAAAAGCTTTTATAACCTTCTACTGTAAAAAAGAACTGGCTTAAGGAAATTTTTCACTTAGCATAATATTGTAAAACCCAACTACTCACTTTCAGGACTATTTTTGATCCCTCAGAAACCCTATCTGAGCAATGCTTCCCTATGGATCTTTTTTTTTTTTTTTTTTTTTTTTTTNTGTTTTTTTTTTTTTTTTTTTTTTTTTAGATCTTGATTATTTTCCTTGAAATATTAAGACATAGTGAGAAGAATTCCATACTTTGCAAATCTTTTGACTCACTGGCATCTAATGTAGGATATCTGTTTTGCTATTGGAAGATAAAAACTAGAGTGAAATGAAGTGAAAATACAAGCAATACTGTTTCTGGTTTTTTTTCATGTTAAACTCTGCATAAGTAGAGTTTTGGTGGGTTTAAATTTCACCTAGAAAAAGAAAATATTGTGGAGTTTTACTTTCTGAGTATTAAGCTTGCCTTCATATTTTGATGTTTGCTTTTCCAGGGTTTTGAAAGTGTTTCTTTCACGAACAGCCCAACGGATTCCATATATGACTGGTGGACGGGTCATGAGGATGCTCGCAGTAATGCTCCTGGTAGTATTTTGGTTTCTTGTTGGCTGGACTTCGTCTGTTTGCCAGAATTTGGAGAGGCAGATTTCACTTATTGGCCAAGGGCAAACATCTGATCACCTCATCTTCAATATGTGCCTCATTGAGCGCTGGGATTACATGACAGCAGTTGGTATGTGGTCACTTGTTTTGTGCACTTGCCTTGTCCTTTTCCCAGTGGCATTAAAATAGACTTCTGTAGAAGCCTTACCACGCCCCTTTATAAAACTGAAAGGAATTTCACCTGATATGGTTTTGGTAAAACAATATTATGAAAAGACAATAATGACATGTGGAATGCAAACTTTTTTCTGAGTTTTCATTCTTTTTTTCAAGGTATGTAGCTTCGTAGCTTTGTTGAGAAAATGTGATCAAGGAAATTAGGAAGGAGAAATGCAACAAATGCAACTTCTTTGCACAAAGAGACTTTCTGCTTTCCATCTTCTCAATGTATTTGCATGTGATTAACAAGTAGCTATTCTCTTGATTTATTTCTTTAGTTGGAAGAAAAAAGGAAACATGCTGGAACTTTTTATATGGGCTTGGTCCTGGGGATCAAACTTAGGATCTGGAGCACTCCCTGTGTAGAGATTTTGCTTGCAAAATGTTTAACTCTATCTTTCTTCTGAAGATCATTTATTAGGAATTCTCTGGAGGTCCAGTATGACACAAAAATGAAGCCATGCTCTTTGGGAGTTAGTGAGACTTTGATGACTTAGAAACTAGAGAACTTGGGAGAAATGAGGAAGAGAAATCAATAGGAATTTTTCCTATTGTTAACATTAGGCTATTTTAAGCTAGGCCTCTAAAGATACAAAAAAATAATGAAAACCAATTTTTATTACTTTGTTGTCATTTCCCTCAGTAAACCACAGGACAAATCTTAATTTTATTTGGCAGATGTCAAAAATAAACACATGAGTTTAATTACTATTTTCTATCTCCCCCATACTTGGCAATTGTTGGTTGAATATTCACATTTAATATTTTGCCAGAAGTTAATAAAATGTGTATTTAGTTTATAATTTAAATGTAATAATATTTTTCTGAGCAAGACATTCAGAAATTTTATGGGCCTGATATCTATAAGGATAAAGTAATGTGGGTATATAAAAGGAATGGTTATATTGATAATACGTAAAGCCAATCATCATTATTTTGATTAATATCAAAGAAGATATCTGAAATTATCATTAGATCCGTATCAGTGGATACCAATATCAGAAGATGAAGCATAGAGCTAATCTGATTCTGACCCTCAAGTGGATATGAAAATTAAACAAATTATATAGATATAAGATTTCCACTCAATATAAATCTCTAACATTACTTTACATTGTTCAATCCAAGTTAGCCAAAATAGGAAAAATCATTTCCCCATATTACTGTGAAGAAAAGCCCACTATATTTCTTTTCTGTTTTATAATACTCAAAATACATCATTGGATATGGAATAAACAAGCAGAAAGCATGGCCTATTTACCTAGCCTTTTTTTGTATTTTGTACACCTTGGTTTTGAGATATATTCAAGGCCTTTTAAAAATTTCTTTCATACTCTAAGAAGATAAGAAAATCATATTTATGATCTCTGATGTCTATGTAGAATGAATAAGAATATATAGCTGACAGTAATCTGTAATTTATTTTATATAAACGTTGTTTATATATAAGGAAAACTTTCATACAATAAACAAAACCCACTGGGTATCTATAATTTCTCTAATACTGTGTTGAACACTTTGCAGGAGACACAAAATGTATAAAATCTGTATTCGCTAACCAAATAGCTTACTACTAGTTTATATAAATAAATGGAAATTGTTAAAAATTATTAAAAACAAAATTATGTGGTAACGACTCTTGTTACAATAGTAGTTCAATAAAGGAAGATAACAGTCTGGCCCAGAACCCAGGAATCTTTATAAAAGAGAAATTCTTTGAGCCATGGGTGACATTTAGGGTATTGTAAAGTGGTGCAGAGAACATTCCCTTTCATAGGAATAGTGGTGAAGGTGGATGGAAATTGTATGAAACGTGAAGGAAATGCCCAACTAGAAAAGAAGGTTATATTGGAATACATTGTGAATAATGCTAGATAGGTAAGTTGATTGTGAGTCTTGAAAACCTGTTATAGGAATTTGGAGAACCAGGAATGTGATGTGATGATGAATCCGTAAGGTCAATCTAGATTGCCTTTAGGAGAGAGATAACTCTCTCCTAAAGGCATATATAGATATATATATAGATTAGATATAGATATATCTCCTAAAGGTACATATAGATATAGATATACAGATATATAGATGTACCAAATTCAGGGGTTTTGATTCTACCTAACCATTAGAATGGAGAAAGAGCAGTGGCTCTCAGAAGTGTGGTCTCAGAACCAGTGGCAGCAACAGTGCCTGAGAACCTGTTAGACAAGCACATTCTTGGGCCCATCTAGAGACTTCCTTGGTCAGACCCTGGAATAGTGGGGCCCAGCAGTCTGTGTTTCACAAGCCCTCTAGGTAATTTGGATGCTATTCTAAAGTGTAGAACTACTGACTCGAAGGAAGTAATCAGATGAACTTACTAAAACATATATCATTTCTCCAGCTGTGCTCTGTATATAATCCTGTTTCCCTGAGCAATCACTAGAATGTTATTCACAATGATTATTTCAAGTCTTGTATTGTACTCCCTCTTCATACCTTCAAACTTCCCATAATCCTCTTTTCTCTTAGATACCTCCTCCTTGAAAAAGTAAGTTGGAGCAGTTAGACATCAATTGTCTTCCAAATCTTGTCTACATGTATAGGTCTTCCTATATTTCTATCCATTATTTCTTCTCCTTCCTATTACCTAAATTAACCCCTCATCCAACATTAACCCCCTTATCTCCAGTGACCTCTCTCACTTCATATGACTTTCCTGTCTTCTGAAACTCCCCTACCTCTAAAATCATTCATTGAAGGATTCCATTCTGGGGTGTCTGGGTGGATCAGTCGGTTAAGCATCCAACTCTTGATTTCAGCTCAGGTCATGATCTAATAGCCCGACATCAGGCTCCGTGCTGAGCATGAACCCTGCTTGGTGTTCTCTCTCCATCTCTCTCTGCCCCTCCCCCACTCATGTACACACATACTCTCTCTTTCTCAAAATAAATAAACTTAAAAAAAAAAAAGAATTCTATTCTGACCACAACATTCTCTCAGATTATTTAACTACTCCCTCTGTGATAGCTCTTTAGATTCATGGGCTATTTTTATTGTACTTTACTGCCACTAGACTCTGCTTCTCTCCAGAGAGACAACTTACCTGGTAGCAAATTTTTCCACTAGCAAGGATGAAACTATGAAAAAAGGAGACTTTTTTTTAATACAGTAATTCTGGATAATACCAGAGAAGGGATACACAGAGAACAAGGAGGACCCAATGCTGACTTTCCTGATGACTGTGGGGGTAGAAGGTACAAGACAGAATAAAGACCCACTGCTTGAGAGGGCTACAAGTAATACTTTTTCTTGGACAGTAAGCAGGTCTTAGTTAAGGTGAGAAGAGAAGCTAAGATGAGAAATTATGATGGGAAGATCTAGAGCATGGCTTTAGGAGTGAGACAAAAGTAGTGAGACTTGAGAAGCAAACATTAAACTAACACTCCTATGGATGTTAAAATGATAGCATTAGGGTCTCAGAAAATAAAAGACTAGTGATAGGCGCAGAGACCAGGAGAGGAGATGAAGTCAAATGGTGGTGGTGGCATTTTGTTATCTCCGGGCATTGGTTTGGTCCTACGAACTACTGGAACACCTTAGTTTCAATAACACCCTTTTCCTCCAGCGACACGTTTCTCTAAAGGAAGTCAAGACACATGGTTTAGCAACAGAAACAAATATTTGAAATTGGGACTGTCTTAAATAATCAGAGACATGTGGTTGCTGTGATTTTTTTTTTCACACGATCTATAGCAGTTCCATTTATTTATCTTTCACGCATCTTTCATTTTTCTTTCTAGTGCACGTAGCACCAGATATTCTGTATTTAACTTCCTTTAATTTAGTTTTTTCTAATGTGCAGCAGATGCTTCTCTGCAGTTCTCTCTATATATTTCTGTAAGTAGCATGTTTGCCCTTAGATTTTTTTTTTGTACTCAGACTGTTATTCAGGAGTAAATTCTTATATCTTCAGTCAGCCAAAGAGGAAACCTCAACTAAAAGCTGAATCATTCCATTTCCCAAATGGAAATGTTTCTATATAGGGGACAGGCTATGGAGAAACAGTAGATAAGTTTTACCTGGAGGTTGTGGAAAATCTTTGTCAAGAAGCTCTGTACGCTTACATCAGTGTTAGGAGTCAATATAGAAAAAAAAAAGAGAAAGGAACAGTTAATATGTTTATAAACATGCATTCTGGACTTTCCCTGTCAAAAAGGATTTAGTTTTTAAAAATACAAAATAAGGAACCATTTGAAAGAGTGCAGTGCTAGTCTTCCCACTGAAGTAGAGCTCTAGGTAGAAATGTGGGTCGTTAAGTTTAAAGAATTTGCTCACTACACAGGGCATCTCCAGTACTGTTCAGACAGGTGATTTCCCTGCCACAGGTGTTTCAGAAGAAACAAGTATAGAAACTGCTTGGGAAAATCTCCAAACCTCTATGAGACTCAGTTTCTTCTTTGAGTTTCTTGTTTGAAAACACAGAAAGGGGAAAACTATGATTTTCAGAATCCCATCATTATTTATATATATTTATAGTTCTTTTTTAATTTTTTTAATGTTTATTTATTTTTGAGAAAGAGAGAGAGACAGCACACAAGCAGGGGAGGGGCAGAGAGAGGGAGACATAGAATCTGAAGCAGGCTCCAAGCTCTGAGCTGTCAGCACAGAGCCTGACGCGGGGCTCGAACCGATGAACCATGAGATCGTGACCTGAGCTGAAGTCGACGCTCAACCGACTGAGCCACCCAGGTGCTCCTTTATAATCCTTAATAATCATGTTTGCCCTATATAAAAAAATTGTAAGGTCAGTTTTCATGAAGAACAAATAAAGTGTGGGGCACCTGGCTGGCTCAGTAGGTAAAGCATGTGACTCTTGATTTCAGAGTAAGGAATTCGAGTCCCACCTTGGGTGAAGAGATTACTGAAGATAAATTAATTTAAAAAAACAAACAAACAGAAGTGTAAACACTGCAACTATAAAAGGCAGATGAACCATGGGGCAACGTGAGGGTGTTTTCCAGGCCCAGTAGTCTGGGAGTTTTTTAACAATTTTTTTTTTAATCTGGTGGAAAATGAATTTCAAAATGTGAATGTTCCAGAATACTTCTGGATCAGACTAGAATTCCTATAAAGACTTAAGCCTCCATATCTCTTTGGAGATCATCTATAATTGTAATAAAAATAATACCATAAAACTTATACTATTCATCATCCTGTGACTCACCACTTTGAATTTTCTGAATATGTTTAAATACATTATCTACAGCTTATATTCTTACATCTGCCCCTCCCTCCTTTCTCCCCCAGCCTGGTAGCTATAATATTCCCCAACACCATCAACTAGATTGTTCTCACTATATCCCTGACACCTAACAAAGTATCTGTCAGCTCTTGATAAATATTTGCCGAAAGAATAAAGAATGAGCTCAGCTCCCTTTATCTGGTAATATTTTCTATAGTAAGGATTAGACCAGTGTGAGGAAACATGATAAAGCTAAAAATCCAGAAGTTACATGATTACCCCCACATTCATTTAATAGTAAGGTGTGTGTTCAAATTTGGGGAGGTATTTTTGAACAAGTTATACAAATTAAATTGCCAGCCCTGAGCCCTTTTATAAAATTCTACCTGTGACTTGTCCAACAGTCAAAATAAGAAATTTGTACAAATTTGGCATGGCAAATCAAAATTTTAATTTTTTAAAATATCACATAATTCCCTTACAAATACTGAAGTAGAATAAGACTGATATGCTATTGATAAAAATTTTTATTACTTCACTATCTTTCAGAGCTATGTAAAGGATAAGGGAGTTGGGACTGAGCTACATTCTTCTAAATTAATGGAGAAACCAAATAAACATCCTAAAAATGTTGATAGTAGGAGTCTCAGATTTTTTTCTAAATCTACTTGCCCTATTTAATAAGTTGTTAATCAGTTGTGCCTCTTCAGGTTTTTCCACAATAGCAACAAAATTTTTCATGGCTAAAAAGTTAAAACTCTTTACCCCAGGTGTTTCCTGATTTGTTGGTACACACTAATACATGAGTAGAATTAATGTCTCATGTCTGAATTACCTTCAGAAGGTCATCCCTAGAGTAAGGAAGACCATCGCTTTCCACCTGGATTTGTGCCGTCAGGCTGAGTCCTCCAACACGAGGCTTCCACGCTTGGAATACATATATTTTAATTTTTTTTATTTTTAATTTTTTTAATGTTTATTTATTTTTGAGAGAGAGAGAGAGTACAAGCAGGGAAGCAGCAGAAAGAGAGGGAGACACAGAATCTGAAGCAGCTCCAGGCTCTGAGCTGTCAGCACAGAACCTGACTCAGGTCTTGAACTCACGAGCCTTGAGATCATGACCTGAGCTGAAGTCAGACACCCAACTGACTAGCCACCCAGGCACTGCATGGACTACATAAACTTAATAGAGGTGGTGACACAGTTAAGTTCATTCTTTCATTGGTTAGCAGTCAGTATCTGACTACACATTCAAAACATAGACTGAAGATAAACAGTACCAATGACCAGGACAAATGAGAATAGGTGAGCAGATGTTTACCTTACCTATAAGAAACAAGGCTGCAAAGTGTGACTGATAGATGGAAATGACAAGGACTTGCAGAACTTCTATTCCATGGCTAAATCTCAGCATCAAACTTTAGTTCAGATCTAGCCAAGCAATGAAATGTTTCCTTGGTTTCTTCTAGAAGTTAGGTGATGATAATCTAATGTGATTTAAAAGAGAATGTCATTGCGAATAAAGCTATTTTGCTGCCTTCCTTAATCAAGCACAAGAATATATATAAAAAATTCTACCCGGGTTTTTGTTTACCTTCTGTTATTCTCTATATCTTTCTATATCACTGTTGTGGCCTAACTCTTCTCAGCCACATTTATATGATTTAATAACTATTCCCTGATAAGGATTCTTTTATAAATTAAGATCTTTGTCCATGTCTTCATAGTTGTGAGAAGTCCACCAGTACATGAGGTATCTTGTGGCTTTGGAAACCTCTTAGAGCTTGACACCCCTTGCTATATCTTTTATTCACCAAGTTTGAAAGAAAGACATAGAAAACAAACCTAAACAATAATCAGACAGGTATGTTAAGCTTGGGTTCCTGTTTCATTTGGGAATTTTTAAATATTTCGTTGTTCTAAAGTAATCCCCATATTGAATACTCCACTGTTCGAAAGTTCTAATTCATTCCATGAATTTCACATGGAATGTTTTCACTACAGAAAACATAATCTTTATCTCCTCTTCTTCACTGACATGCTTTTCCTCTTTGTTCTCTTACTTCCTAGTATGATATTTTAAACACACAAAACAGTGTGTTCAGTAGTTTAGTTAGTCATATGCCAATGTTTAGAAGGAACCAAGAAGAATAAGTAACTCTTTTACTGAGGTATATAGGGAAACTCTAAAATAGCAATTGTTTCTAAGGGTGTAAACACTTAATTACCATAGAAGGGTAGTCTGTCTTATGACAGGTGAAATGTGATATAAACACCCTTTAATAAGTGTGGGAGAAAATAGATTAGACTTCCTCTTCATCTGACTTAGATCAATGTGATGTAGTTCATTTACATACATACATCTTCTTTTAGTCCAATGTACCGTATGTCTTCATCCACATTGCCTCACTTGCTACCACTTTAAAAATATATTTTTAATTTTCAATCAAAGGATAAAAGCGTGACCACATAGACCACTCATTTGCCTTGGCTTGGGCTCGAAGCTCACGCATGTTTCTGGAAGGTCTTCCTTGCCTGTTTTTAGAAAGAGTGAGTGGGAGGGGCATTTTCTTGTTTATCTGTATGCCACCTCTTCTGAAAAGTATGTTACGTCTTTGAGGGGTATTTATTTATATGATGCTATGGGACTAACAGGACAAATTATTTTGTATCCTAATTTTATCCTTGCAGGCAGTGCTACTTTTCTTTTTGGAAATTAAAGAGTTTTGGGATTAAGAGCTGGGGATTATTTTGGGATAGCTCCTAAAGGACAGAGAGCAAGAGTAAGAACTAAGATATCCATGGCGGTCACAATTTCTTCTAAGGAGTTTCAGCTCCCAGGGGATTCTGGAACTTTCAAGGGAGGAGCAACATTAAGAAGGAAAAAAAAAGCTGTTTTCACTTGCTTGAACAGAAATATCCTATAGATTAAACCCAGTTGTCATTAAACTCAGTCGTCAAGAAGATTTTTGGCAGATCTTTTCCTTGTATTGAAAGGACTATTCACAGTTTCAATAACAAGCTGTTAATACTTATGGACTGCAAGCTTCCCGGTTCCTCCCATTCTGATCTCCGCAGTAATCACTAAGAGCCTGGCGCCGCCACCACCTTTTCCTCTAAGATTAGAATCTGTAGGAGTAGAAAGGTTTGTTGGTTTTTCAGTTTCAACTCACTGAGACCCATTCCCCAAAGTAGTGGAAACTCTGGGATAAATAAAATAAGAAAGAGACTTTTAGGCCAAGAAAAAGACAGATTTGTAACGACCACGTGAATCCCCCACTCAGTGGTCAAGCACTGTCCTGAGCCAAGCCTTACACAGACAAAATTGTCTCAAAAGATTCTATAAGCTAGAAATTGAACAAGGAACTTAATTTTTTTAACTTCCAAAAGAGAAAATGGCACTGTAAGTATAAAATTAAGGTATGAAATAAATTGTTTTATGCCAGTTGAGCCCTAGAACACTGGAACTTGAGTTACTCTCAAGCATTATCGAAGCTGTTTGATTTCATACTTCAAGATAACTTCTGTGCTGCCTACCATGCTGTTGGCATAAGAACAGAAAACTTTGAAATTGAAGGACTTAGATAAAAATAGAGGAAGACATTAAAAGAAATACTTAGTGGGGCACCTGGGTGGCTCAGTCGATTCAGCATCTGCTCTCGATTTCGGCTCAGGTCATGATCTCACGATGCATGAGACTGATCCCCGCATCAGGCTCTGCGCTGACAGCGGAGAGCCTGCTTGGGACTCTGTCTCTCCATCTCTCTCTGCCCCTCCCCTGTTTGTTCTCTATCTCACTCTCTCTCAAAAATAAATAAACCTCTAAAAAACTCTTTTAAAAAAAGAAATGTTTGGAAAACTCAACCTTAATGTGTCATTTATATATTTGTTTGTGCCACATAAAAATAATTTTAAAGGGGCCAAGAAGCATCAAATGTTACTAAGAACTAAGACAAAAAATGCCTTTGCAGGGTGGCAAAGCATGGTAGCACAGCTTGAGAGACCTTTGTACGCTGAAGTTGTTTTTCTCTCAGCCCCCGTGGGTGTTCTGAGATCCCAGAGCCCAGACAGCTTCAGTGTCAAAGAACCGATACTAATTCTCATTTCGTTTCGTGACCCAGCCCTTCAGAAAGGTAACTTGAAATCACTTTCTTTATGGTATATCAACTTTTAAAAGGCTATGGTAGTTAACTTTCAAACTATTATCCCTTACAGATTTAAGGTAAAAGACCTCAGCTTTCTGAAAGCCCTATTTGGATCTTTAAATATAATCACAATTCCCTCCTTAACTGTGCTCAGGCCTCCCGTCAAAATCATTTAACAGCAGAAATTATTTTCTAAAGCAGAAGCACAACACATATTTCAACGCCCACGTAATAACACTGCAAAATTTGGTAACATCTGCATATTTTCTTTCCTAATTGCAGTGTTAGTTTGAAGTTAATTATATGAAACTGATTTTTTTTCCCAAGCACAACTTTTATAGATCACATTTAGTTTAATTGGTACTTTGAATAATAAATTGTTTTTCAGCCAGAGCATATTGTTTGATATTGCTAATGAAATGATTTTAATGTTAAGTTTAGCTGTTAGGAGGAATCTTATTTTATCTCTTATTTTTAAATGTAATTCTACATTGTAACACCCTAATTAACCTGTTTTCCTTTTTCTTTTTTTAATCCTCAGGATAACATTATGTAAAAAACACCGCAATAGTGGCAAGAGATAGTGTTTTCAGAAGGAGATAGTTTCCACTACACAGGAATCCTTCAATTCCAGCGTATTTTTGTGCTGGTGTTGTTTAATAATATTTCTGCACTCACTATTCCTAAGTGCCAGGTGCATTACCATACATGTGATGGACCATCAGTAAACAGCAGTTACCATTATTAATAATAATGCCAGTATGACCTTTACACATCTGTAATCCCTTCAGTGTTAGATGGTAACAGGAAGTCTACATCTCTAATAAGGTGCAACTGATATCATTTATATTCTTTCAGTTCAGCAAATATTTATTGAATCTTATCTATGTATGCTCTGTACTATTGCTGTCTATGCAGGCAAAGGCAGAAAAAATAATTGAAAGCTTCGATTCCTTGTTGAATCATTATATTGCACACCTGAAACTTATGTAACACTGAATGTTAATTATACTTGAATTTAAAAAGTAAGTAAATAAATAAGACTTGCTTCTTGCCCTGAAGGTCATAACTAGTGGGGGCTAAAGAAGAGAGTGATTAACATGACTCCACAAGTAATTTTCTCTCAATTATATGTTGTGTGGCATTATTCTCTGCCTTGTGCAATATCAATAGTTAAAACCCGTAAGAGATTAGAAGAAGGAAAGTTTGGTGCAACGTAGAATCAATTCAGGTGGCCTTGTGATGGAGGTGGGACCTGAATTAGACATTGAAATTGGACATTGGATAAGACTGAGAAATGTGGGTGAGAAGAAATTCTTGGGGTGAGCAATAGCATGAACAAAGACTCAGAAGCAAGAAGGATCTTTGATGTGTTCAGAGGACAATGAGTCTTCCTGGGCCCGCTCAGAGTTCATGTGAGGGAGAATTGGAAGGTCATGTTGGATGTAAAACATGAAGTCATGGGGGGGCTAGTCAGGACCAAATATTTGTAAAATAATTGTAAGCCACTGGAGATTTCTGAATGGAGATGCGTGCAGTACCTCACAAAAGCCTGACCTGAGGAGTTAACAATAGGTAAGTCAGGGACTGAGAAATATACAAGCACAAAAGAATACGGCCAAGCAAAGTGGGCAGTGAACATGAAGCCTGAGTGGCAGGAAAGGCTTACAAGTGAAGACATGTCTGCACAGGCATGAATCCCTTATAGTCTTCCTTTTGGGGCAAGAATTATTTCCAGAGTTCTAAGTGGGTATGAGTGAATCTTATAACGGAAACGTAAATCAACTAACCCAAGTGGAGTGCCAAGGCCTTGGACAAATCCTGATGTGATCAAAGTGGAGTTTCAGAAAATGAAGAATGAAAGAACACAGGATGAAGCCAGGTGTAGATGGGGCAGTTGAAAAATAATTGTAACAAATAAGGAGCAATATGATAGGCACTTAAAGGGCAGTCATTGTGGGCACTGAGAGGGACGGTACCTATGAAAAACAACTCAAAGTACCAAAGAAAGGCAGCTGAGATTTCAAACCTGGGTAAAGAGGCAATAGCAGTACCATGAACAGAAATACAAGTTAAGGGGTGACTAGGTGGCTCAGTCAGTTAAGTGTCTGTGTCTTGATTACAGCTCAGGTCATAATCTCACAGTTTGTGAGATCACACCCTACATCAGGCTCTGCGATGACCATGTGGAGCCTCCTTGGGATTCTCTCTCTCCCTTTCTCTCCCTTCCCAACCTGCACTCTCTCTTTCTCTCTCCTCTCTCTTTCTCTCTCTCTCAAAATAAATAAATAAATAAATAAAAGATATACAAGAGTTAGGAAGGAAAGTTCTACATGAAGACCTCAGCATTTCTTGATTTGCTTTTCCCGATTCAGTAGAACTCGGCTGGAAAGAACATTTATAGCATATGGCCAGTGGCCAACATACTGAATAATTGGGACTGAATAAATCTCATGGAGATCTTGGAGTGTGCCTTACTTTTTATTTGGCTTCTAACCACAGCAGGGTTTTAGAGCAGCTCTTGACAGTTGTGTTTATTTAAGGGATTTTCAATAATTAGGGCACTACCTATTGTTTAAATACTGACAGAAATAGGCTGAAAAGTTGGCAGGTAAAACACCTTTAGCATATGGGAATGGAAATCAGTGTCTCAGTAGATAAGTAAGTAGGTTACCTCCAGGTAAAGCACTTGATGAAATGTTTTCTCCAACTTAGAGCTGTCTTCTTTCCTCTTATTAATTAGATATTATCTTCTTTAGATACTATCTTCCAATGAGGTCATGTCACTAAGACAGATAAAATGGATGGTAGCAATTATTGGTCAAAGAGTTAAAATAGTGATGTTCAGTTTGGCAAAAAAAAAAAAAAGTCAAATGAGATGTTTAACAATAAGATCTATTTAATGTCTGTTTTTATGTATTCCTTTGTTTATCCAGTATCTACTATGTCAGTAACTCTGTTAAGTGCTTTATATCCATTATTTGATTTCATTAGCAAATAATCTCATGAAATATATACTTTTTATTATTCTCATTTTCCAAATAAGAAAACTGTGGCCAGAGAGGTTAAGTAGCCTCAGATTATGCAAAGTTTATTAGAGATAAAGCCAGACTTTCCAGTCAGGTCTAACATGATTCTGAGGCCGTTATCCTTAACTGCTTTACTATGCTTGTCTCTTCTGGCTTGAGCCCACAGCAAGGTGATTGTGAATTTTACAAAGCCTTCAGCACTCCACCCACAAAAGATAGGATTTCTGTCATGTGTGAAGAAATAATGGTTCATTTATAAAATATGCCACTGAATGTTTATCAACCTATTTTCTCACATTTCTAACAATGGATATTTTTATGTTGTTGAATCAGATTCAATGCAATAAGACCTTACATTTCTAGAAGCTGCAGATGAACAAAATACAAGCCTTTGTTGCCTTGATGACTTCATTATGACCCAGATGCTCCATGAATATCTTAAACTCAAGTTGGGGATGTGGAAAATTATTTTAGTTGTTTCAGGAAAAAGCCAGGCATTAGCAAAAGAAAAACCCGAGACACCAAGCACCGTTTTTAAAAAAGCAAGAAATCAAAAACCAAAGAATACCTTTGAAAAATCTACACACTGAGTAAAATCTTAAATATATATCATATGTATTCATATGTGAATGACATTTTGTATGTGTTTACTTCTGGCTAAACCTATGTTTCTGTAATAGACACAAAATGCATGCTAAAGAACTTAAATTTTACTTTATTCACCTATAAAACTAATGAAAAATTGTTTTTTTCTTTGTTGTTGTTCTTCTCACAGCTGAATTTTTATTCCTCTTGTGGGGTGTTTATCTCTGCTATGCAGTGCGGACAGTGCCATCAGCATTTCATGAGCCACGCTATATGGCTGTCGCAGTTCACAATGAGCTCATTATCTCTGCTATATTCCATACAATTAGGCAAGTGCTCTGTAGAGCTAGCAAATAACTGTTTTATTTCTCTGATGTGTTGCGGTTTAATTTAAATAGCAAAATTGGGTAAAATGAATCATGGAAAGATTGAAGAAAGTTAAAGTTTTTAAGCTGAGTAATTTCTTTGTCACAGAAATGGCAAATGAATGTAGTTTTGTTTTCTTTTTTAACGAGTTCCTTCTGATGTTTTGTTATTACCTTTATCTTTATTTATTTTGAAGTTTAATTACACGGTACTATTGTATTCTATTAAACCACTTAAGGGAATGTCATTGAATATTGTTATGATATGTAATACTTTTTGTTCTAAAGATATCAAGCTACACATGCACACATTATAAAGTTGATATAGATAAATTATCTATCATAGATCATATTTAATACACAGGATTACACTTATAAAATCAATATTCAGATAGACAACTTATGTGTATTTATTCTGCTGAATTCAAAACTAAAACACCATTCCAACCCAAGGACTGGATTTTTGTGTGCAATGGGGTTTTGTCATTATCACATTGACCTACAGTGACCTTCTATTGTATGCATGGATGGCCTGGACCTCCATTTTTTGATATCCCAGGTATTTCTGTACTCGGTGAGTACAGAGGAAGAAGAAAGGAGCTAATGATAAGTGAACAAAATGAAAAATGTGTGGCTTATCTTCTGAGATTTTATGCCTATCTGAAATGAAATGAAAACTTCATTGAGACCAAAAAAGAAATCCTATAATTTCAAAAGTAACAAAAAGATGTCATTCACTTGCTCGACCTATATTAAAAGTTAGGACATACTTAAGAATGTAATGAGAAATTTTAAATAGTCAGCCGTTTCCCTCAATAGAAAAACATTAATAATAGTGGGAGTCAGAGTGGGAAGGTGTGGATCTATAGAAGTTTTGGAAGATATTTATCATTTCTCACTTTAGTCAGTAATTACAAAATTATATCTTGCACTAGTTCTAGGAATAGATGAGGCCAGAGAACAGTTGAGCTTTAGACACACCTACACTTTATATCTTTTAAGTAACAAAGGGGATATTTATGATTTGAGAACCCCAGAAACTTCACCAAAGGGCCAGGAATCCAGGGAATTTGCCTCTTTGCTTAGTCTTGACTCCTCTCAAGAGAGAGAGAAAAGAGAAAGCGAGGAGAAGAGGAAGGAAAGATGAGATGCAAACTATGATATTATAAATGGGCACAAAGAATGCTCTCTCAATTCTGTTTAGACTAGAGTGGGGGAAGCTTTGCACAGTGGCAGTATCGTAGCCAATGAGGTTTATCCGAGGCGCGATTATTGCTAATAGACTAGAGTGGGAAGAGGTGAGACGGGGTGTCCTCGGTGCACTGTGTAGTGAGCATGAGAGAGGATTCTGTGATGGGCAGAGCCCCAGAGTCTTCATATTTCTCCCAAACCATCTCCCAAGGAAAGTTGCGTTTTTGTTTTTTGTGTCCAGAATATCAAACACATATGTTTCAAGTTATAACAAACCTGGTTCTCTAGAACCATTTATAAGTTAAACGTTATATTAACGAACCAATTACAGAGTTCTAAGCACACCAGGAGGCTTATTGCAGTTGAGTTTAAATGTCTTCTGTTGTCAGAATGCGACCATGTCGTGCAAAGGGCTTCCTACTTTTGCCCTACAATCAGTTGCTGTGTTTCTTAGAACCAAATTGCCCAAGAAATTAAATCTGTTCAAAGCAGTTGCCTAAATTGATTCTTATCCTTTTCTACTTGAAGATTTATTCTTTTCAGTTTTCATTGTTAAATGTTTTTTCAATGGATTTTTTTTTCAATGGATTTTAAACTCTCAACTGGTCCAAGTCCTTTCAGATGTAGGCCAGGTAAGGTATTTAAAAAAAAAATCTTAAGGCATTAGGTGGTTACTATAAATAAATCATAAAATGATAAAAAATAAATTTCCTAATCCAACTACCCAAAGGTGATAAGCACTGTTAACATATTAGAGTATCACTTTCAGAGGTTTTTATGTGTTTATTTATGAGACATGGCATTCGAAAGCTCTCTTTTTGGAATGTCACAGCACAAAGTAACACATGACAAGTCCTGCTGTCAGGAAACCAAGTTAACTTTGCTTAACCAGCACTTTCCAAATCATCCATCATGGTATCCCCCCAGCCCTCAATTGATGTCTGTGAACAGCAGCCACTTTTCAGAAAATTCAGTTTTAATACTGGGCCGAAGTGAAGAAATGCGTGGTAAATATTCATTGAGAATAGTTTTCTTGGGTGCCTGGCCAGCTCAGTTGGGAAGCATGCGACTCTTGATCTTAGGGGTCATGAGTTCAAGCCCCACATTGGGCATTGAGCTTACTTTAAAAACAATTAGCTTTCTCATATGTTTGCACGTATAGGAGGATTAGGAGGAACTTGACGGAGGAACAAGAGGGAGAAGAAGGGCGGAAATGGTGGGGGAAAGGGAGAGAGGCAAACCATGAGAGACTCTTGATTGCTGACGAAAACTGAGGACTGATGGATGTGGGGGGGAGGGGGGAATGGGCATGGAGGAGGACACTTGTGGGGATGAGCACTGAGTGTTATGTGGAAACTAATTTGACAATAAACTATTTGTAAAAAAAATAATAATAAAAATAAAAACAATTAGCTTTCTTACTTTCCTTGGGTCTTTCCTATAGAGTCCTCTGCAACCCCTCAGCCTAGCCAGATGAACCATGTAAATGATGAGCTGGGTTCACATAGACACAAGCGCTGACTGAATTGTTCATGTTGAAGCTAATAGATTAGGTGTTAGTAGACATGCCATACTCACATCGGTTTTCTTCCAGACAACTGTGTAGTCCCCTGTAAGTTTTAAACAGGGAGGACTTCCAATGGCAGCAGAGTGACCATCCCGGATAGGCCTTGGTATTTTCTTAGGCAAGCCTAAGAACACCTGAGTGGGAAGCCCTACACCTTAAGTTCCAAATTTGACTTACCTTTCAATTAGATTGTGGCATATTGGCTTCAAAGGATCATAGTACCTATTAGCTACTCTCCCAGAAATTTAACTTGTGGTCATGAATGGCCAAGAATAGAATTATAGTTTAACACTCAATCTATAGAACACTGACTTTAGGGAGATGAGCAGGAAGTCAGTAATAGGCAGTAATAATTAAAGGAATCAAGTATATATAATTTCTTATTTACACGTGGACTGAATTCATACATGTTGATTCCAATGTTGGAAGAGTCCAAGAATAAGAAGCAATAACATAATAATTTAAATCAACTGGATTCATCTTTGTAATTTTTCAATAGAATGAAATAATATTAAATAAGGCATCCAACATCAGCAAAGGTATTCTCTACCAATAGGGCACATCTGTTCTTTCTTCTTTGCTTAAAATATAAAATTATATATGCATAACTATATGCATGTATATGTACATATGTAAATATGTAAAGCTATGACTGCATATTTACATACAGATTTACTTTTATTCTCACCAAATTGCCAGATTAAACAAAAATAAACTAAAAGGATTAAGTCCAGCAGTCTCATAATGCATAAGGCATTTTGCCTAATCTGTTCTATAATCCTTCACTAAGCATAAAGCAGAGCTTTGGGAAAGTGCGAGACTTTTAAAAGGTTTGCTTTTCTTCCTGACTTGAATTTTTGAATATTTCTATGCTCCTGGACTGTTAGATCTATTTTTTAGAAGTTGAAATAGTCTTTTAAAGCAAACTCAATCTCTAGAATGACTGCAAAACCCAATTTCTCTTAAGATCATTCTAGTCAGAACTGCAACCTAACAACACCCCAGTATTTAAAAGCTGATTAATTTAGGGGCAGTTGATGTTCGTATATAGTACTTCAAAGTACTTTTTGGAAGACTCGGCATTTTAATTTAAAATATATGTAAGCATAATTCCTTCCAGATACTGTCAGGCTAATTTAAAGTTCACTCGTGTTGGCATTTGAGATAGGCATTCCCAGTGGGTGAGCACGCTTGTGGACCTCAGATCCATCTCCTTTGAAATAACCGTCTGCCCCAGTACTGGAAATGGCCCCAGCAGTTTGGGATGAGGTGATTTTCCAGGTCACATTTTCTATTGCTTCTATGCCTCAGATACTGTAACTTGTTATGAGGATGATGCTCCTATTTCACTGCTTTAAAAAAAATCTCACCTGACCCTGCAGAGACTCTATCAAAAATATCTCATCCCTGAACAAAACGAATATTCATTTAGTCATATCCAAGGCAGATATCAAGCCACTTTCTCACAAAGGAATTAGAGAAGATCTTAATTCATAAAATCCTGTTTAGTTATATCTGAACTATCACGAGCTTTCTGTACTTCCGTGCACATATTGTATGCATTATGTCTTCAAACACAGGGGAAACCATGTCTACATTTTGAACAACTCCTGAGCCTCTGTTTTAACTTGATGTTTTGGTAGGGGAGACGGGGGTGAGAAGACAGAGGGGACAGGAGAGAGGTAAAAATGAGGAAGAAATCCACTTGATGGAAATTTTATGTATAAATAACACTAATTTCCTTAGTAAATTTGTTGTGAATATGGCATAATGCAGATATAAAATTAGTTTCTTTTTCTAGATTCATGTTTTATGATTATATCATAAGCATTGTCTTAAGATACTAGCTTTTCAAGTTTGATGATGTATATCACTGAATCAACATGCTGATCGTCTAATTCCAAATGCACTAAAGTCTCATATTTAGCTTCTCATGGATGAACAGTGGATGGGCAAAGCTTAAAAGAATATAACTGCAAAATGACCTTAATAAAAGCAACACCTGGTTTCTGCAAAAGAAAGAGTCCTTCAAACATGAGTTTTAAACCTGTTGATTTATGAAAATATTCCAGGAATTACCAGCGTAGATATCGGTATGAATTTTTCCTCCACAAGTTTCTGGCAGGGCTTTCGTAGAACACAGCTTAAATTACCCAGCAAGATGGGATTTTAAATATTGCATTTGAAATTAGTGCAAACAGTTTGATACTTCACATTAACTAAAATCTTTATTTTAAAAGAGGCGTTTTACAAATCATTAGTATATTCACTGTATCCATTACAGTGCTCATCATTTAAGCCTTTGAGGTCATTCACAAAGATGGATAATTACCTACTCTTTTTATTTTCTTAATTTTTTTCTTGATTAATGTTTTCAAATAGAGAGACTTAGAATCAAGAGTTATTTGGTTGTGTCTCATAGTCCAAATTTGCCCAAAGTCACCAGTTTGTAAGCCCATTTTTCTTTTGAGTTCATATGTGTTAGTTGCTTTTCTTTTAAGACAATTTACATACAAAACAATAAATCTGGGAAAGGATTAGCACATTATATATCTACATGCTGTTTTTCTTACCAATAATTTAAAATAATAAATAATAAAGAGGTCATATCTTATGCATTCAGTTGCAGTTACTTCAAGCCTTATTCTTTTGTGATGACAATGTATGCCATAGGCACAGGAATGCAACTTTTTTCATGCTTGCTTCCTTTTTTAAAAATCCACTAAGGAAAAAAGTTTCCAAGTATCCTAGAACTTTAGAGACCTTGTTAGATTCCTAACTTGGTGACTTCTCATTTCAGATTCGTTCTTGCCTCAAGACTTCAGTCTGATTGGATGCTAATGCTGTATTTTGCACATACTCATTTGACTGTGACAGTCACCATTGGGTTGCTTCTGATTCCAAAGGTATTCCTTTAACATTACTTTCCTCTTGCAAGACAATTATTTTTTAAAAAGCATGGAGTTGCTCCTCCTTTACAAAATATCTGCCATATAGGCAAAGGGAGGTATGGACATTTGCTTGCCACCCTAAACTAACTTTAAAGCTCCCTCCTCTGGGGACTAGATGTCTCTTTTCTTTTGGAATTTATTAAACATCCTATATAATTTTTAAATGCTTCAATTTATACAAAACCCATCATCTGGTTCAGTTCTTTTTTCAAATATTTTGATATGCAGCTCTCTTTTAATTACGGGCTCAAGGTGGCTTTTGACTGTAGCTATAACATCAAAGTCATTTTTAAAAAGAATTAGCCTATCCTAAGAGTCCTCTTGTTTGGCTTCCTATTTAGGAAGCATTGTGTAGCAAAACATTCAGAAAATTTTTATATTAATAGAAACAAATAATTATATTGTGTGTAGAAGAATTCTGCTTAATAATGACGGGCTGACAGATTTGTCTAGACAGCACACTGAAGTGGGGGGAGATGGACCAGCACTCACAATGCAAGGATTATGAGCATGTGCTCCACCCACACTAGCTATACAGTATGATGTTAACCAAGACTCTTCATCTCTCTGAGTTTCAGTTTCCTCATCTAGGACATGATAGCAGTAAAGCTGCTTTCAAGGGAATAATATGATCTGAGAGTGTGGGGGAATAACATAAAAGTTAGAGCATTATTATTATTTTCCTCTTTTGCCCATGGGAAAACAAAATATTAGAACACTGTATATCTGTATTAGTGGCACACAAAATATTATTAGCACGGCTGAGACAGGAATTGTGATTTCTTGTCATTTGCTCCAGGCTTTACCTCGTCTCACAATTAACCAAAACACTGAAATTCAGCCGGACTGAAAAGCCAAAGAAATGTAAACAGAACCAAATGCCTACTTTCTTCCTTACTTGAATTATACCAGACAGCCACAATTTCCGTAGGCTAGTCTCTTACTGCAGTTTATCTTATCCATTTTCATACTTTCCATTATATGATTACATTTTTATTACATGGATATACTGTATACTCAGGCTATTTATTCACATGTTTATACATAATGTGTACATGAATGTTTCTAGCAGCACTATTCATAACAGCTAAAATGTGGAAACAATGCACGTGTCCATCAACTGATAAACGTATATACAAAATGTGGTATATCCATACAATGGAACACTGTTCAACAACAAGAAGGAAAAAAGCACTGATACGTGCTACAACTTGCACAGGCCTTGAAAACATTATGCCAAGTGTAAAGATGCTGGACACAAAAGGCTACATATTGCCTGATTCCATTTCTATGAAATGTCCTGGACAGGCAAACTCTAGGGAGACCGAAAGTAGGTTGGTGGTTGCCACTGGGTGGGGATGAGGGGATATGGAAGTGACTGCCTTATGGCTTCAAGATTCTTTTGGAGATGAGAATATTCTGGAATTCGATAGTGGTTATGGTTGCACAGCCCTGTGAATACACAAAAAAACATTGAATTGTATAATTTAAAATTGAGAATTTCATAGTATATGAATTATATATCAACTTCAGATAACTATAAAAAATCATTGAGGGGCTTTGCTAAACAGCGGTCTATATACTGGAATAAGAGTAATGAACAGATAAAATATGTGCTCTCATGGTATTTATGTTCTGGGTAAAGGAGAAGCAGACAAGAGAAATAAGATAAATATTTAAAATACTATTTTAGATAGATATAAGGAAAAATAATAAAGTAGAAAATGGACAATATCTGACCAACAACTGTTTCTTAAACTCATGATCATCTCTAAGACTTATATAAATAACCTCTGGGTGGTTTACTAGTAGCATGTGAGATTTGGGAAGACAGGGACTGTGTTTTATTCATCTTTATGGCCTTAAGTTCCTGACACATGTGGGAATCACAAACACGAGTAGAAGAGTGAAGGCAAGAATTTACCCAATTCTGTGGTTTCTCAACCAGTCCCCATTACAAAACCCTCACAGTCCCTTAAGTAGAGAATTGCCATTTCACGTTAGTTATCCTATATTGATGTTTGCCTGCCCACCTAAATATTTTAACAGATACTGACTTTGAAATTGCTCTGTATCATCAAAGGGTGATCTGTTAATTTTTTAAAGGAATATTTGAGCTGATGACAAACTGGGAGAAGAGAACCCATTTCCCTAAGCCTTTCTCTCAATTTTCACAGAATAGTCACTTCGTTTATATATTGTGTGAAGTGGCTGGATTGTTTTGAGTCTCCCTGCTTTCCATCATTTACCTGATTCATTCTTCATGTCTCCATTTGAAAAAGAATAGAGCTAGCAAGAGTGCATGAAACTGAAAAATATCCACGTGAAAATAATAAAAGTACCTCAGAATGTTCAATGAAGGAGAAACTTGAGACTAATGAGCATGAGAAAAAGTTCTGTAAGTTCGGTGACTCTCTGAATTTTAAAGTTAGATTTCATCATCACTTTAAACTTAGATATCATCACTTTAGGCTGAGAGGGCACTGTGCTCCAGAGAGACTCCATGATTTGTTTAAGATCTCACTGTCAACACAGTTGAGGTTGGAATTCAGATCTCTTGTCCCCTGAGTCTTGAAAGCAACTGTTTTGAAGCTATGTGGAGTATTCTGAAAGTCGCTGTCTGTGATCAGAGCCACGTGTGCCCTTAGAGGAAATATAGCCTCCCTTATGTGAAGCAAAATGACAAACACAAGGTAGACCCCACTGCCCCAAAAATATTTCCATCCAACTGCCAATGAGTCTAAATTGCTACTCTTGAAAAACACTAGTTTAGGTTTTTCTACCCATTTTCATTTTCAAAATGCAAATATAATGGAAGAGGAGTAGTGTAAGTGAACACTGGGAGCCTGGAGAAAAGACAAGGATGAAAATAGAAGCTGGAGATGGAATCACTTATCAGTATTGCCTAAGAGCTTTAGGGTGTAACTTGAAAAGCAAAACACAAATATAGCAGCAGATCTTTTATGAAGAGTTCTAAGCTGAAGAAATGATATGAATGTTAGAACCTTCAGAAAATTATTATGCTCTGCCTCCCAGCGGGCTAATGTCTACAACTCATATTGAGTATCTATTGCAGTTTTCACATTCAAGCAATAACCCACGAGATGACATTGCTACAGAAGCATATGAAGATGAGCTAGATATGGGCCGGTCTGGATCCTACCTGAACAGCAGTATCAATTCAGCGTGGAGCGAGCACAGCTTAGACCCAGAAGACATTCGGGTAATGCCAGTATTTTGTCTTTCTTATTTCAGATTAACCCCATTTATACAGGCAAGCACATGTGAGCTGATGTATATGTATACTCATCTGTGTGCATGTATGCATCAGAGAGAAAAAGATAAGGGAAATATGTGTTTGTGTCAGAACCAAAGACTCCAAATGCAGAGTTAACCCATTCATAAAACATATATCATGGTAGAAATTACGTAGGCCAATCTTGATAGTCTCAGGTGACTTATTAGCAGCCATAATGATGAACTGGTTATACAGCTTCCCTAATACAGTTTATGGCATTTTGCTGATGGAAAGGTAGGATAGATCTGTGAGCAGAGATAATGGATTACTGAGGATAATCTGTGACAATATGTCAGCATTTGGAGTAAGAAGATGCTTTTAGTAACTGATGGTCTGTTGTCCCCTAAACCTGATCCACCATTACGGGTAATTTTATCAATGGCTACATGGTGCTTCCAGTATTGTTTAAGGGTATGTTTTGTCGGTAGATAATGCACTGTGTCTTTATTACGGTCGCAGTTGAATCTGGCACATACAACTCGTAAGTCCAAAGGGCTTGCTCCATGAAACGAAGGTAGCACGCATGTATCCTTATCTTAAAGTCCAAACTCTGTGTGAAACAGAACACAAATTAATAAACGTCAGATCACATTTAGCAATTTTATCTGGCCAAACCACTGACTTCCACATCTCTGTGAATATACTCTTGTTCTGGCAGGATGAGCTGAAGAAACTCTATGCCCAGTTGGAAATATATAAACGGAAGAAGATGATTACAAATAACCCCCACCTCCAGAAAAAACGGTGCTCCAAGAAGGGCTTGGGCCGTTCGATCATGAGGCGTATCACCGAGATCCCAGAGACGGTCAGCAGGCAGTGCTCCAAAGAGGACAAGGAAGTCACAGACCATGGCACAGCCAAAAGCACTGCCCAGGTCAGGAAGAACCCACAAGAGTCTTCAGGTAACACCGGGAAGCCCAAGGAAGAGTCCCTGAAAAACCGAGTCTTCTCACTGAAGAAGTCCCACAGCACTTATGATCACGTGAGGGAGCACACGGAAGAGTCCAACAGCTTACCAGGGGAAAGCCAAGAAGAGGAGGCTACAGAGCATTCCACACTGGAGTCTCTGTCAAGTAAAAAAATAACACAAAAACTGAAAGAAAACAGCGAGGCTGAGTCCACAGAGTCGGTGCCTTTGGTGTGTAAGTCAGCAAGCGCTCACAATCTCAGCTCAGAGAAGAAGCAGGGACACCCACGAACATCCATGTTGCAAAAGTCTCTCAGTGTCATAGCAAGTGCCAAGGAGAAGACTCTTGGATTAGCTGGAAAATCCCAAACAGCAGGCATGGAAGAACGTGCTAAATCCCAGAAACCTCTGCCAAAAGATAAAGAAACAAACAGAAAATACTCCAATTCAGATAATTCAGAGACTAAAGAGTCTGCCCCCCAAAACTCCAATCATTTGGAGGAGCCAAGAAAACCTCCGAAATCTGGGATTATGAAGCAACAAAGGATTAATCCGGCCACTGCCAATTCTGAGATGAGCCCAGGCACCACCCAGATGAAGAACAACTTTGACATAGGGGAAGTGTGCCCTTGGGAGATTTACGACCTGGCCCCTGGTCCCGTGCCTTCAGAATCAAAAGTTCAAAAACACGTATCTATTGCAGCTTCTGAAATGGTGAAGAACCCAACTTTCTCCTTAAAGGAGAAATCTCATCAGAAGCCTAAGGCAGCTGAACTATGTCAGCAAACCAATCAGAAGAGCATAGACAAGCCTGAGGTATGCCCTTGGGAGAGCCAAGGTCAGCCTGTTTTGGAAGATGAGAAGCATTTTATTTCCAAGACTCAGGGTCCCCCAGGGAGAGCTAAAGATGAGAATGGCGGTCAGTGTCACGCAACAAATGTGTGTGCTGGGCAATACGAAGAACTGCTCCCCAAAGCCGTAGCATCAAAAGTAGAGAATGAAAATCTCAACCAAATGGGAAACCAGGAACAAAAGACATCTTCCCCTGAAGAATATGTGCCTGGCTCCTATAACTCAAGTAATAACTTTCAGCAACCCTTAACATCGCGAGCTGAGGTGTGTCCTTGGGAGTTTGAGACCCCAGATCGACCAAATGCTGAAAGAAGTGCTTTACCTGCTGCCTCTTCCACTTTAAGTGCAAATAAGATAGCAGGGCCTCGGAAATAAGAGGTCTGGGATTTTTAGGGTGTAGTATCCCCGGAAAGAAAAGGAAAAAGAAGAAACCCTGAATTCCACAGAAGATAGAAATTCCCAAAGAATATTTGTCAGTCCAGGGAAATGAGAAAGACAAGAGCGGAAGAAGAGCTGGAGGGCAGAGCAGCATCACAAGGGAGGAATTAGACTGGCCAATAGAAGTCTTTCCCCTGAGGACATGAGAGAATCCTTACATTTCAGCAAGCAGGGGGAGTGGCTCTCACTGTCTGCCCCTGATCAGTATTTACCCATGGCTCTTTGAAGATCCTAAGCAAGGCAAGCCAGAAGACACAGAAGCATGAGATTGTGCAAAGAAGAAGAAGGTATAGACGTATATGACCGAAATTCTAAGTAGCTAACTGAACTCACTTTACCTATTTAACCTTGATAGCACTGCTAACTTAATGCATCCCCAAAACTACCTTTTATATTAATGATTGCTCTCATTTTCTTATAAATGTATGTTTCAGTACATTGTTGTGTCTCATATTCAAGCATTCCAAATTGTATAACTTTTGCAAATAACTTTGATATTGTGTGACACAACACATTTATGCAATCTGCAGCTACTCAGTTGTTCTCGCAAGTTACAGAATACCTGCTATCTATCAACTTTAGTTGATTCTTGAAGTAGAGTGAGCTTTCTCTGGCTTGGGAAGCCGTAACTGTTATGATAAACCCTTTTCGTTCTGGCTGTGGTTTATATATATTGTGAATTTGGATTTGACTCTATTGTTTCACCTCATGGTTTGTTATACTGTCTTAATCAGGGTTTTTTATACAAGTTGAGTTACTTGTTTTGCACTTCTCGTTAGGACTTCGAGATCCAGAGGTCCTACTTTAGTCATATGTCTCAATAAAGGACAACTTACCTATTGTTTGTTCAGAGTCAGAGACAGGTAACGCCTTCATTCCAATCTATCGTCCCTTTTAACTCTTTTCAGTATTTCATACTTAGCAGCATTTCGTAAGGAAGAAGCTAAGAGTGAGAAACATATACTGCGCATTAGTATCACCACCGAAAGGGAAGACTCTAGGAATGACATGGGAATTACAACAGTAATTCTCTTCCCTGCAGAGCCAGGGAATTTGCCTTTCAAAACACAGACAGAAAGGGAGCTACTGATAGCACTTTCAAGGGAATATTTTTTTAAAGAGAAAAATTATGATAGCATCAAGATCATTGTAGGGATATATTTTTATTATGCATACTGAATATATATTTTAAATTACCTCCAACTACTTATTCTCATAAACTCTTACTCATTGCTTCAGCTAGAGTTAGCACTTGCTGGGCCTAAATCCCAAAGAGGTTTATAACCTGATTTATTCAAAGCCTGTAAGGTGGTTACAGGCTCTTCATTCTCCCGAGCACTGGAAAACTTACAAGTCCTGCAAATTGCCCTTGTGAGCCACCTCGCTCAAAATTTAAAATGCCAGGTTTATATGCAGAGCAAAACAGCTCCCAGAGCAAAATTTGAAAAACTTACTGCCTTCCACGCTGACCACTTGACATGGAAATCCTAAGCTGCTGACTTAGCCCTACTGACGTGATCATGAGAAGAGATTCCGATCTGAAGCTCAGTCTCCTCATAGATAAAGATGAATTACTTAGAAATAGAATGCAGACTTCCCTTTCTCTCTATGCTAAACGCTGGAGTATCTACGGCTTATTTGGCCAGGACATTTCCAGCCTAAGTAACTTTTCATATCATGAACAGTAAGGAGAACATGCTAGGAGGATGAAAGATGAGAAAAGAGAATCAGAAGGGAGATACGGGGCTCTTCAGAGAGAATATCATTCTCAGTGGAAGGTAGAAACTAGGACTTCTCCTTATTCATCATCAAAATTTTTTCAACGATTTTTATTCAGGAGTCAATGAGCACATCACCATTTTGCAAAGCTGTGCATAAATCCTCCTCACCCATTTGCTCACTTCGTGCATTACTCAGGTTGGTGGGGTAGGTTTGAAGAGATATAGAGATTCTATTTTTCTGCATTTCCTTCATTTTTTCCTTCTTTTCTTCCTTTTCAGTCAAGGCCTATGTATTCGGTAACCTTGGAATACAGCTTTAAAGTATATTTGTGAACTTGGATAGGAATTCCCAGGTCCACCTGCTTGTTTCATTTATGTTCAAGGTCTGTGAGCACTTTATTCACATTTTGAGACATAAGCAGTCAAGCATCAGTGACTTTTTATTGCACTTCAGGATGATCCTGCTAGAGATGTGGCTTAAAGAAGACTTGCCAAATTATACCTTAGTGACAGTCTACAGTCCATAGATTTTTCTCCACCAGCATAAATCAGTGAGAGTGCCTAGGGTCTTTCCTAGAGTTTCATTGCCATTGCTTATCACCAAGAGAAGTTTAAATCTATAATTCCTGAGGTTATTTTCCTAAATCGATAACAGTAAGAAAGTGAATAAACACTGTTAAGGTCACAAACATTTGCTAGGTTGTCCTTCTCAATGCATGTGCAGGCTGCATCCTGTCCTTGTTTTTAAGCCAGGGTTTATAAATAAGTAGATTTATACCAATCTTAATAGAACTGTATATTTTATGCAAGAATTAAATGCTTTACGACATGAATTATATAACTCAGCCCATTGTAAACTTTGGTGGCAACTTGGATTTGAAACTCGACAGTTCTCTTGTATTTGCTTCCTAGGTTTCTGCATGCAAGTGGTGACAGGTAGGACTGAAAAACACTGCCTTTTGATGTCTAGCATTTAGCAACCGAGAGTCGTAGAGTCAATAAAGCTGTAAGTCTCTTCACTTAATCTGTGGTTCTTCTGAAACTATTATCTGAAACCTACAGCATCCCACCATGAAATATTTGGTAAATTTATGTTGTGATGTGTTACAGCATGTAAATAATTATAACTTCTCTGCAATAAAACATATTTATATGAAAGTGATTCATGGTGATTTATGTGTTTGTCTATCAAAAAAATCAAATTTATTTCACCTAGCCAACTTGAGAAGGAATCCCATGTATCTTTGGCTTTGGTGCACTTATGCACATACACCCTCATACACTTATCTACAGAAACATGTGATCAGCCAGATGTGGCCTCAAACAGTAGACGGTAAAACCTTTTAGGACTAGTGATTTTGATTTAAGAAAGCTCTGCCTAAATGGGAAGTAATTCAGTTACCTTTTTTAATTATCTGAACACACACAGGCAACTTGCTAAGCAATGATGGTGATCTATAGATGAACAAGAGTTCCAATATCCTGTATCCAGTATCTAGTCACTGCTGTAGTAATACAGAGGACAGCCTGACTAAGTCATGGAGTCAGGGGAGGCTTAATAATACAAGCTCATAAGGCTGAAATTCTGCAAAGGCATCAGGTATAAACAGGAGAAGGCATAAGCCTGGAAAGGTCATTGTGCCCAGCCTTGCATGCCATGCTTCGGATAAACTACAGCCTTACCCTACAGTACTAGGATCTATCAAAAGCATTAAACTGGGTCCTAATCATGTCATGTAGAAGGATCATTTGGGGAGCAGCCCAGGAATGGACTGAAGTGGGAAGAGACAGCAGGCAACTACATTAATTAGAAGAGTCAAAGAAGGGAAGGGGAGGGCCTAAAGTGGAGAGGAAAAGATTTTATTGGGTTATTTTCTCAAACTAGCATCTTCAAATGGGTTTGGTGTTACGTTACATGAGGTCAGAAAATCAGAGTAATAGATAACTATATCAAATATAAGTGTTCCTTCTAAGTTTATTGACATTTTGGATCGTTTCAAAAATTTTAAAAGCCCTCTCTGAAAATCTATAGACCTCCTATCACCTGCCCATGAGAAAAGCTGTGGAAAAGAATACCACATTCTTGCTATGGGGAAACCTTGATATTAAAGCAGGCTGGGAAAGGAGCTGTAGAATAGACTTAATTTCCCACGTGGGAGTGGCAGCTCTCTGAAGCAGAGAAGCACATGAGATAAGAGGGCAGAAGAGGGAGTGGGGTGTGCCTTTCCAGTAACCCAGTCATCACAAAGATCCTTCCCCATCTCTTATACCATGTGTGTCCTGTATTCTACATACTCTTGGTACTTAGACATAGAATCAGTGGTTTCAGCTCTTTGACCTTAAAGGGCTAAGACAAAAGCAGCTGGCAATTAACAAGTCAGGAAAGTCAAGTCTACTGTTCCCTCTCATATGATAAGGAAGGTAGAGTCTTATCTGTGTTGGAATTGCTTAGTTGATGGCTATTTTGCTTAGTTGATGTTTCCATATATATGCATAGGGCTAGTAATCATTTTTTTGTTCTAAATTCAGGACTTTCTGCTAAAAAATCCCTAAGGGAAATATTTCCTTGGGAAATGGCCTTTATCACACAACAAGTAATAATGTAAATCTATTCTAAAACATTACAAGTTGTTTAAGATTTGCTTTATTATTTCAGCATATTCCATCCTTTTTGCCCTGAATAGTTATAAAAACAGAAATAATATGTAGGTTTGGTTGTTTTCTCTTTAAACATGTGCTTCTTGGAAAGTACACAAAGTTCAAGCACAATTGTATGTTCTAATTCAATATCAACTGGTTAGAAGGCAGATGATGAAATATATGAACTGGTTTTTTACTTCTCTCTCTTTCTCTGTGATGTGAAAATAGTACTTTGTCAGAAATAACACTGATCAAATGAAAATGGAAATGAGGGATAAATGTAGAAAGGGGTCTGTGTTGCATAATAGTAACATTCCTGGAAAGAAACAGACGTCAAATATGCAAATAGAAAAGTTCAGGACACACTCTTCTAGAAAGTACTCCCATTTCAGTTTAAACAGTAATAGGAAAGGGGAAAGATGCCCTCTTTTGACTACATAAAACAAAGATGCATAGTTTTTCCCCAAACATACTATGCAGTTTTATTCCTCAAGGACTTCCAACTTGCTTCTTTGGTCCATCTGAAGTTTTTTCCCTTTTTTTCCCTGTCAACATGTTATGTATGCATCAATACTACTGCAATTATATAATGTATTGTCCAAGGAAAACCTTGGGTTTGAATGTGAAAGTGCAGTATTATAATTGTGACTGGATGACAACATAAATCAGGACTGACCCAGAAAACCCAAGATATTCCATCATTTACCTATTTAAGGAGCAGCACCCAATGCCCCACTCCGTCTGTGGGGAGACTCTCTTAATGCCCCAAATAAGAATGAATTCCTCCCTCCTCCATGCTTACCTTAGGGATTTGCTTAAGATGTGATTGCATTGACTCACAATTTATTTACATACTTCTCTGAATAATCTGATAAATTAAAGGCTCCTTCAGGGCAAGGAATATTTTTATTCATTTGTGTATCCCCAGTTTCTAGCAGTGTGCCTTTCTCAGAGTTCAATAAATATTTGCCCAATTCAAATTTTGATTACTAATCATTGTCTAAAATACACTTGGAGAGAAAGAAAAATTCAGGAGTTGGATGGCAACTTGCTGCAAAAATTCTCAAATTTTGAATACTAATTGGTCTTCCATCTATATCCTGGTGGTTCCTGGGAAAGTCACAGATTATGACTGAACCACAGTAATTCTAACTCTCCAGTCTTATAAGGTAAGTATTGATTTGTCATCATAAAGAGGGAGAGACTTAAGGCTTTGGGACATGGCCCAGTTTGTTAGAGCTATAAAAGGTATATCCATATTTCATAAAAAGTAAATATTGGCTGTACTTGCTACTCTTTCTGAAGACTTTCTGAAAAATAAAGCATGTCAGGATCTATACAAGACATCCACATAAAAATAGATCCTGATGTTAAACTTTCAGATGTTTCTGAGAAATAAGATAGTGTGAACAAACTATTTGGATATTTGACTGACTTTAAGATTTTTTTTTAATGTTTATTTATTTTTGAGAGTGAGAGAGCACGTGAGCAGAGGAGGAGCAGAAAGAAAGGGGGACAGAGGATCTGAAGCACACTCTGTGCAGACAGCAGAGAGCCTGATGCAGGGCTTGAACCGTGAGATCAGAACCTGACCTGAAGTCAGACGGTTAACTGACTGAGCCACCCACGGCCCCGTGACTGTAGGATTTCATATCCATATATTTCATGTTATATAGAAGTAGTCATTATACATGTATGATAACCATAAAGGTGCTCTATGTGAAAGAAATGTGTACACACATACAACTTTTTTTGTAACTTGGAATATTGTAAAAGTTATCTAAATTTGCCAAATAGTGAACATGTTAAAGATTATGAAATATTTCTCCCTCTCTTATATCTTAAGGACAAGTAACTGTGAACACAATGGTGACTAATGTGGCTTGGGAATTTTTCCCTCCACTTCTTACAATACTCTGTACATACAGTAAATGAGAAACTTGGATTTATTACTGTAGTTCTCGGGCCATGCAAATAAATCAGTATTAAACCAGAATAAAAGGGTGCCTTGTACAGGAATTACTTTCTGGTGCATAAGAAAACTGTAAGAAGGCTTGTTTAAGAATACTCNTAAAAAAAAAGAATACTCAAGCACAAAATTGATTTCATAACCACTTGATAAAAAAGTCAGCAGATTGACTCTGCTGGAACCACTTGCTGGAAAGCTGGAAAGGCTGTTATTCAAGTACACATAGGCACTGTCCCTTTATACGTCCTCCAGCAAAGATGTAGAAGAATCATCTATTTGTTCAATTCTGACAGTATCTGACCTGCCCAGAGGGAGGCACCACACATTTTTATAAGGCTCTGTACCTCTTAATCCCATTCACCTATTTTCAGAGAGAGGCACCACACAGACCCCTATACCCTCCTCAGTGGTTAGGGACCCAGAGGCCATGAAAGCAAAGCACACCTCTCCTTGTGCTCTGTGGACCTTCTCGCTTTAATTATATTTCTATGTCTTTAAGTTTAAAAACATTTTCCAAATTAAATTTAAAAACATATAAAAACATTTTATAGAGACCCATTAAGAACATGTGTAAGTAGTTAGGAGG